>NC_084607.1:17843162-18160940 GCF_033807715.1 Cololabis saira | reverse complement strand
GTTTAGATCCCATACCCGCGAGGCCCGCCTGTCTATGGATTACTTTTGAACATACATCTTCGCTTTTTATTTATTTGCTTGTGTGCAGTCACGAAACAAGCAGAGGGCACAGAGCATGGGCTCCACATGGAGACACAGAGGGGTTGTGCTATGTAAACCATCAGGGTTGGCAAATGACTACAACTGGAAATGGTCATAGCACAGATGAATGAGAAGAGTGTAAACAGTCTGTGAACCATCAATATGTACTTGAGGGAGGTGGAGGGATGCAACTGAAACATCTGTTGCACTAGCTCCGTGGAGTAATTAAGACATATTTATAGCCTCTGCAGTAAACAGACCCACAGCTTATCTTGTTGTGGTCAGGTTTGACACAGCTGGTTTGAGAGGACAACAGGAGATTTCAAAGGTCCCGGCTGCAGTCGCCATATTTGGTCGCTGCACACTCCTCCGTGAATCTTTTTCTGCTCCATTCCATCTTCAAGTTTTGACTCAGTGAAAGTGCAGAAATTGCAGAACAGTTCACTAAGACTTTTCTAAGTTGCTCAAGACTTCAAACATACTGAAATAACAAAAGGAAGTCTGGCAATCAAGCATGACTATGTTTGTCTATCTCTATCATTACCACATTTTGGGGTTTTTCCATTTCAAAAGTCATGTCTGAGGCCATATAAGAAAGACTTAAGTAGTTTACTCAGCTGTGGATGAACAAGGTCGGCTTTGCTTCCCTTCTCAGTGACAGAGATGCAAATAGGAATTAAATTGTTCTGATGGCTGATTTTTTTCCCATTTTTTGTTAATGACCATCTGACCTTCCTTTTTCATGTTGAAACAATATTTCTTCAACTCAGAAAGATGGAGGAAGGAGATAGAGCGACCATCAGCAAATATTGGGCTTCATAACCTGCAGTTCAACTCCAGTCCTTTCTGCGTTTTTCATTATTTTTATTTTTCTACACCTGGATCAGCAACTCGACATATTAGGACCATGATTTTTAAAACGGTTGATGTTTTAACTTTACTTCTTCTTACCTAAGAGAAAAATGACACCTGTTTTTCTTCAATTTTCTTCATTTTTATTATCAAGCCTTGGTTTGTGATAAATCGGATAGTCTAAAATTCTTCAGTTATTTAAGATCAAATATATGAAACACTTATCTTCAAGGAGGATCTTTGTTTATCTCATATAGACAAGAAATAAGCCAAAGATAAAGGTGCTTTTTCACTCTTTGAACATTTTTCATCTTGTGCGGCAATCTGCAATAAACATCAACTACCCTGAGGGACGAAGGCAACCACAAACTAACACATTACTGCCACCGTGCTTCATACTTGGTACACGATTTTTCTCCTAAAACAACTTTTTGATTCATGCATTTAGAGCACATTATTCCAAAAGATCTGTTCTTTGCCATCATGTTCTCTGGCAAACTGGCAATTTTGCTCAAATGTTCTTTTTGGACAGCAAATGCTTTTTCCTAGGCCGTCCTCCAGGAAGCTCAAATTTCTGCCTGTGCATATGTGCCTGTGCAAGAGCTATCAGATCGTATGATGAAATTCTGGACGACACCGATCCTTCTTTTTGCATCAAACGGTCTGCTGTTGGGCTGGATTTGCCGTAGTGGCTGGTCCAGGAGAAAACTGGCAGCCATTTGAAAACCAATGAAATAACATAGACGATTTTTTTTTCTCTTTTAGTCTGACTAGACTCATAGGGAACCACAAGGTTTTTTTTTTTCTGAGGGGCTGTAAGAGCTCCTCAGGCATGATGACAGCAGTCATTTCAACAGCAGCATGATGGAGGTGACAGAAGTTTAAAAACTCAATGAGCAATGCCACCTTCATCGAAATCCCTGAATAATAAATAATGGTTTGAAGATATGATAAATATACTTTCAGTTTACATTAAAGTGATATATTTTCTCCTTTTCCTTCTTTTACATTTTCTTTTTAATTTGGAAAAGTGATTTTCTAAATGCTTTTATCTCATAAATGCAACCCAATCTAAAAACATAAATAATGTTCATATATGCTATTTTGCTGCATAATCAGATGCATACAGACTAGATGGCAAGCTGTTGAGATGCCAAATTAAATCACCTGTTTCCTCTTTTGATCTGAGTCCTTCAGTCAGGCAGCAATTGTGAGTCAAATAAGTCCTCATTTCCATGCAGCTCCACAGCTCAGTGATTCAGGTTCCTGCAGCAGGGGTGGCAGATCCCTGGTGCTATTAGTTTAGTTAGTAAGATCAGCCCTGGATAGCGGCGGTGGTGGTGGTGGAGGGGGGTTGGAAGGACACCGGGGGACACCTGGTCTTTTCTCTTTGGGCGCTCAGACATGTTACGGTTGTGCCTCCTTACAGAATCAGGATGCAGGATATTACCCTTCCACTGATGTGCGTCCTGAAGCTCTTCCAACATCCAGCAGCTCCACCACAATATCTGGTTGCAGTCGTCTTTGCTTTTATAAAATTGGAAGATTCATTTTTTTACACATAGCTGGAAACGCAAACATTAGGTATTTTAGAAGAATTTTTTTTTTGCAAACAAACAAGGGTCCCTTGTGGAAAAATATACATATTCACGATGAGTGGAGACCAGTCGAAGTCAATGTGGGAGAAAGTGGGAAAAAATAAAAAGGAGATTAACTTTTCAGCCAGCAATCCCCAAGTCAGACACCATAAAAGCCTTTGCATAGTAAGTCAAATTCAAAGGCCCCCCCCCCCCCCTCTCTCTCTCTCTCTCTCAGCCTCTTTCTCAGTATGTTGTTGGATGTGTTTCATCGCTGCTCGAGCAATTGAGTGGTTTTTGAAAATGCCGGTACTTTGTTTTATGCACAGAGAAGTAAGAGCACCAGCGGCTGCCCCTTTGAAGCCCTTTCAAATTTATTGTTGTTTTTCCAGGAGAGGCGTTTTTTAAATTACAGCTCATTGGGAGTGGATCTGCTCCTTTGCTGTTTTTGGAGAGGGGTTTGCATTTTATGTCTGGAAACGAGCGTTACCCTCTTCGCCTAGATATCAGATGAAGGTATAACAATTCTGGGGAAGATTGAGTGCGTGTACCTGCATTAAAGGGCAGAGGTGGCTTGTATTGGCACCCGTATTAGCAATTCTCAAAGGCAAGAAGTATGTATTTGCAGACATCTCAGGAGCTGGCCGTCCTCTACTATAGTAGCCAAACATCGTCCAAAGTCCAGCTGAGCATCTGCACATTAAATAAGTTCTTTTCTCCTGCATTTCTGGTTTATTTCCAGTCTGATATTAAGACAGCCAATAATAAATTACCTATTTTAATCCTTCTTTTTCAAGCCAGAAAAACAAAAGAATTCAGAGTTACTTCTTGCATTGTCTTCAAAGAGAAAAAGACATCTCGTTGGAATAATACCCTGATGACATCGGAGTTTCTCTTTCCCTCTATAGAGCTGTATCTTTGCAGAAACAGCTGCAATTTCAAAGCCATAGAATGTGTAAAGCCACAGCTTCTTAAATATCACACGTATAAGATGTGGGATGGAGGAAAGAGAAGAACGACTAACTGCTGTGTTATGTTACTAAATACACTTGAGGGGCTTTGCAGACAGCGTTTGTGCTCATTTAGCTTGGCAGTTACTCGGTATCAGGAGATCAGTGTGACCAAGTACAAGTTGAATGGAGACCCGTTCCTGCTAAAGAGGCCGAGGCGATCGCCGCTTCTGCCTCACAAGGGATTACAGCTCAGGTTTGCACAACATGGCAGAGAGGAAGCTGTTAAAGACAAGGACCAACACTGCGTCCTGACCTCTGACCCTTACATCCTGACCTCTCCAACAATCTGACATGAGCCCTTGTCTACATGAAAGCTGTCCTGTTGACTCACCGGGGCTAATTTAGAGTTCCGGTGCCCCCGGCCGCTGTGAGGACAGACAGCTCGCATGCCGGCGTTAGGAAACTTTAGAAAGACACGTTTTGACCCAATGCTGATTTCAGCGCCGTCGGAATCCGACGGGGCTGCAGCCGCTTGCCGTGCCTGCCGAGTCCGTGCGCATGTTTGCCGCAGTTGCAGTGAATATTAGCCCGTCACCCAGTTCTTCGCATGCCTGCCAATGAAATCCTTTAACAAGTCTCACAAACGCCGACCTCACACTGTGCCACCTGCCACCAACTACAGAGATTACGGTCATTACTTGGCTTCTTTTTAAATATCACCAAACATCGGCTCTTTCATCGTTCCTAATGTGTGACCTTCATATCATTCATATCGCCGCCTTTGATGGGACTCTAAAAATAGAGCGCTCTGCTGACCTCCACCTCGCACACCTCGCTTGACGTCACACACGAGTGGACTGCATCTTTATTTTTAGGTGGCCAAAAAATTAATTGAATGGCCTGGTTTCGCTGGGTTTGCGTGGTGTTATGTAAGGGGATTACCCTGTTTTTACTGCCTACCCCCTAACGATGCGGGCCACCACATAGGAGGGGGGTAGAGATGGAGAGCAAGAGGGAACTTCAGGAGGAAGAGGAGGGTGGTGCATTCAAGGTAGTAGTACAGTGCTCCAGAAATAACCCAGCTGTGGGTCTAATTGTACATCGCTCTTGTTCCCTTTTCCCTCTTCAGCTGCGTGCCAAGGTCTTTGACCTTATCATCCACCTCACTGGCTCCGGAAGAATCCTTTCCGCCCCCTCTGGCTAGTAAAGCTCCAGCCGATGCACAGGGCACAGCGGCAGGTCATCTCTAGCCCCACACTAACAGCCAAGCGCCACAACCATTTAGGACTGATCCCAGTGGAGCACCCAAGAGGCTCGAACTGCCAGGTATGTTCTAATCATCCCCAGCGTGGGCCTCGTGGCTCCTTAACAAAGCTTAGCCCAGGAACCCCAGGCCCCTCATAGAGGGCCGGGGCCTCCCAGAAACCTGCGTGTCACAATCAGTACACAAACTCTACGTAGATATTATACCGCAAGCTTTCTGTAAAATGCAACCCTAAACTTCTTCAGCAATGTTTTCTAGTTTTGAACGCCCCTGTAAAGGTCAGCAGCTTTTTGTGTGCGTTAGTTTCACAAGGGGGCATCCGAGAGGAACGTGCTCCATGCTTGAGACAGTTTCATGTCCACGACGGGGGCCACAAGGGCCTCCCCGTATCCGGGGCGCTAATGCATCACAGTCCCAGACGGAGCACATATGTACACGTATATACAGCTATTTTAGAAAGACGTTAGCCAAAGTGATGAGAGTGGAAGTAACACTTATGGCAGATGACACCTGTTGCTTCATAAAGGATTATCATTCCTGGATGTTGGCCGTCTGTGGAGGAAGTCAGAAAATGAAAAACACTTGCATCGTCCTATTGATTTTCTCAGGCTTCATGCAGTCAACCAACTGCTAAACCAGATTTTAGTAGAAGAAAAAAAAAAAGAAATAAAACCAATAATGGTCCAAAAGAGCAGAGTTGCAGCTTTAGTAATGGAAATGTATATTGTACAATAAATGTTTTTATGTACACATTGAGGGCAAAAGTGATTATTTTATGTGTCATATTATACTATAACTCCAGTGAAGCTTATGTGCTTTGGCCGGTCACTGTTACAGTTACAGCTGTTACATGAAAGCCAGCCGTCAGGGAAATGGGAATTATGATGAAATGTCAGGGGCAGAACTTCAGTATGACAAGGAGATGAACGAAGCTGCGTCATTTGTGTAAAAAAAAAAAAAGAAAAAAAAAAAAAAAATATATATATATATATATATATATATATATATATTTACATTATAGTTCTCTATTTGTATTATTGTACGTGATATATTTTATATAATGTACCTACACATTCCATGCATCCTAAACAGTTCTGGAATAGCAGGTGTAGTTTCTATTTCATTTGAACAATGATTGTGCTGACAAGGTTAAGTCACAATAACTCAAATTTTAACCTTTTCACCAAATTTAACTCATGTACAACAAACTTGTTGAAAAATGTCTTTGCCTCCAGCATATGGCAACGAACCAGACGGATATTTCCATGCACTCCAGAAGGAATGATCCTACAAGCAGCTCCATCCAAAAAGCAGCCAGAAAGGCTGGAGACGGATGGGCCTGCCTCTCCTGGGAAAGGCTTCTCACTCCGGAGATTCTCCAAAGCCTTTGGACTGGCTGTCGACACTCCCTGCCTTTAATGTATGATCAAGAAAAGCTTTAACTCATTACTCTCGTGGATGCCCCTCCCCATTCTTGTCCTAACTGCTTTCGTATGTTTAATAATACTGCCTTCAGATGTAATTTGTTCCAATATGATGCATAAAGAGAAAAGTCAAACAGTAGTGTTCTGCTTTTCCAGTACAAAATCCTCCAACAACTCATATTTCTAGAGAAAAAAAAAAAGAAGAAGAAGGAGATCCAAGAGAATAAATGTTTTTATTCCATGTGTAAGAACAAACAGTTGGGATTGATCCATTTCAATTTAAGCAAACTTCCAGAACAGGCTAGAACATTTAGCAGCTTAGTGAAAAAAACAATCTGCTTGTTTAGTGTTTAAAGAGCAATGATGCATTGTACCTAATTAAATTAATTTGCTATTATATTTGCTGAAGAAAGTACAAGGTACGGCACGCTGCTATTAAAGTGTATAATTTTCAATCCTGCAATTATTTCCTGATCGAGAGTTTGTTTTCAGCCTAAATAACCCTCTTGACATTATTAAACTAAACATCGGTTAACTAGATGAGCTCCTCCCGACGGTCTGCTCTGAAATTCACCCCTGGGAAACCCAAATCCAGCCTCGGGGGAAAAAGGTGCCGGGTCAAATCCAAGTGCCGTGTCCTTGAGCACCTATTTGAGCCCGGACTCTTGACTTTCACTAAGTTGTTTCCAGCTGTACGCGAGCACAGTGAGTCACTGGAGAGCCACATAAATAAACAGTGTGAGGTGTTGTACAGCTATGCTGACTCATAGTAGGGACACTGCTGAAATACACCACTGGTGGAAAACCATCAGAGCTACTTGGGTCAGGAAACCCCAGATTACCCTCTCCCTTGTAGGCCCAACTCTCACCCCCACTGCTGTGATGAAAGTGGAGAAAGCAGCTCTACAACTTGCCTTTTTGTTTATTTACCTTCAGAATTATACCCTGCTCCTCTTGGACCGCGTTCCAACGTGTTTTGTTATGTTTCCTTTCAAACAGAATATCTATGCGTGTGGTCTTTGGCCATGTTTGGCTAACACGAGCACACATACATGCGCACACACACTGCCATTCAACTTTCCCCCTGTGCCAGAGGTCCCCTTTGCCCTTCCCCCTACCTCTAACCAAACATCGCAGGACAGCAAAAGGGAACTTCAAAGTGGCCGGAGGGGGTACTCCTTTTTTCCTGGCACTTGTCATCATCTAAGGGACTGGCTGCTCCCCTTATTACTCTAATTGCTTCCAACTGCTCCTGGAGGCTTTGATGAAGGGCGCCGTGGAGCATGCTGGAAGCACCTGTTGTTGCAGAGGAGCACAGGTGGTCCTTATTGGTGGAAGTGGCCGGGTGGTGAGTGGACAACACCACTACTTTTACTTCAAAATCACAGAACTCAAATAAATATAAATTAAGAATATTAAATCAAACACAGACTAGTTAATTATGAAACTGCAGTTAGAGTTTTTTTTACAAAAAAAAAAAAAGAACTGCATTAACAAATCATGTGAAAACATGCTGACAGCACTCTGGCTCCATCTGGTGGTCACTTCAGAAATCCAAGAGCTGCAGTGGAGAAGAGATGTAACACTGAGTTTGTGGAAATCAGGCTTTTGGTTATTTTTCGTGTCGTTCTAAATTGACAAAAATATTTGCCAATGTTTAGAACTTTATACACACATGCACACGCACACACACACACTCTATATATACATATATATATATATATATTAGGGCTGTCAAAGTTAACGCGTTTATAACGCGTTAACTTAACGTCCTCTTAACTCCGACAATTTTTTAAACGCACGATTAATGTGCAGGATAAACAAAAAAAAAACAAAAAAAAAAGCACATTACATAATTTCTAGCGCTCGACGGCACCCGTAGTTTGAGGAAAAGATAAGATAAGATAAGATAATCCTTTAATAGTCCCACAGAGGGGAAATTTGCAGTTTACAGCAGCAAAGGGGATAGTGCAAAAACAAGAGGCATCAATAGAAAAATAGTAGTAACACAGTAATAATAACACACTATAAACAGTAAACTGGTATATACAATAATAATAATAATAATAATAAAAATAAATAATAAGAAATACTGGTATGGCGGATATTTACAGAAGTAAAAGTATGGTGAACTGAAAGATGGTAAATGAAAAGGGACTTTTGAACGGCTAGTTCACTTTCAAAAAGATGCCCAGATGGTTCGCTGGACAAGATTAAAGTTATTTGCATGTCGATTTGAAATGAATTACCATCGAAGTACGTAGAGTCTCAAAATACCACTTGCAGTCAAACACACCACCGATGCAGAGAGCGCGTCCCCCCCGTCAAAAGCAGACAACGCTGGATAGAGGATAGGGGAAGGAGGCTGGTTCCTCGCCTGAATACAGTAGATGAGCAAAGAATCTGAAGTATTAGCTAATTATAGCCTAACTGCACTTTATAGGTTGAGTTACACTCGCTGCTATTACATGTGCACTTTATTTGTTTGTGATTTATTTTTTGTATCACCCTGTTTTGATCCCACTTAGGAGAAGGGGATATTTTTTGAGCCTTTTATTTTCCTCCATATGAGGTTAGACATAATCACATGGAAAATTTAACTGACCAATGCACTTCTTGTACAATGTGTGTGATGCACATGGTTCATTGTTTTACATTGAGCTGCTTAAAAAAAACAAGGAATCTTAAGTTAGTCTTTACAAGTGTAAAGTTGGGGACTACATTGTGTTTATATCATGAAGGAATGTAATGAATACATTCAGGTCAAAAGCTTTTTTTGTGGAAAGTTGAATAAACATTGGCATAAAGCAGCATATTTGCCCTTTCTCATGTAGTTAACAGTATTAACAACATTTTTAAAATACCTAAAGGTAATTTAGAACAGCAAAAAATTTGTGAATAAATGTGCAATTAATCGCGAGTTAACTATGGACAACATGCGATTAAAAAAATTACTCGTTTGCGAGCTCTATATATATATATATATATATATATATATCATATATACATATATATATATATATATATATATATATATATATATATATATATATATTGAAATCATATTAAAAAAAGGAAAAATCAGTCTGAGCTTGTTACTTAGTACATACCAGTTGTGGAAGGATCTTTTCAAAATGTTCAATCTCTACTTGATCACAGTCCTCCAATCCAGCTTGTTTCATTGATCGCACAGCAGCTTCTGAGAAAAGATAGAAGAGTTTCTTTTTAGTCTTATATTGAATTTAAAAAATAATAAAATAAAATAAAAAATAAAAAAAAAAATCTGCAAAAATATTGGAGTACCTTGGACAAAAACTTTGAGCATCTCTGCCATGAGCAGTACAGCATCCCCACTCACTAAAACACACAGAGAGCTCTGAGCAGCTGTGGCATCAGAAATAAAAACACAAATTCGTAGAAACATAACTATCAAACTCACGTTTGGTTTTGTCTTCCTTAAAAAACATTGACAGGAGTTTGCTGACGGTTTCCTGTAAACAAGCATAGAGCACAGAGTTGGTCTACAGATTTGGAGACAAACTTTAAGGTACATTTTTATAGGTAACTTATAAAATAAAATACTTGTATTTGTGTCCACAACAAATAAAATATGCTATTACAAGGGTGCAATAATGGCTGCAGCTCTTTTACATGAGTGTTCAGATGAGCCTCTCTTTCGCATACCAATCCACAATAGAAAATAAACTGATTTTGTTTTATCAATGAATTATCCAATGTTTTCACATACAATGTTAAGAAAGGGGACAAAGGACAGAATGGCCACAAATCGCTCTTCTATTCGGCGCATACTATTATTTTATAATCGTTTAAATATAACAATTATACTAAATGACAAGTGTGAGTTTTGGATTATGGTCTGAAACTAGACGAATCATTTAGCTCTGAGCTTTACGAAAGGATCAAAAACTGGATTTAGGTTGAGGGAACAAAAGGGCAGAAGAGATGCATGTTTAATGCCTTCCTGATTAAAAAAAACATGTAAATACAAACTCGCTCTGACCTTTTTAAAGCTAATTTCTTCTTCCATCTCCGCCATGTTGTCTTTCTTGCGGAAGAAACTTGGCGCTCTTCGCACGGATTGGCTGTTGGCCCGTGACGTCACACGTATCACCATGCGTAAAGCTTGAATTATGGTTCTGCGTTAAATCGACGCAGAGCTACGCCGTAGGGTACGGTGCGTGTCGCCGCGTCCCTACGCCGTAGGCTCTGCGTTGTTGTAACGTGGAACCATAAATCAGCCGTAAGCACAGTTTGACGTGAAGCAGAGTTTGTTTTGTATTGAAACCTGGTGGCGAGATGAAGATTTACCCCAAAAAATGATATTGGAAAAAAACCACACACACGAAGCATGCCAAAACAATTTTTTTATTCATAAACATTTCTACATAAGTCAGTATTATGTTTAAAGTGAAGTTGCATTCACCAGCTTTGCCCTCACATCTCTAATCTACATATTTTGTTTGCATAGTATAAAATATATATATATATATATATATATATATATATATATATATATATATATATATATATATATATATATATATATATATATATATATATATATATATATATATATATATATATATATATATATATATATATATATATATATATATATATATATATATATATATGTATATTATACATCATCTCGTATTATACATTATATACATCAGGACTTGTTCCAGATAAAAGAAACCCGCTATGACCTGAGGGGGAAACGTTGAGATGACGACAGCAAGAACAAATATTAAAAATAGATGTACATCAATTAAGGCAAGAGAAATATGGAAGTTGTGACAACGACCTAAAAATGTGCAGTTCTATCTACAAGTTTAAGAAAATGTTCAAAGAAAATATTGTGAATAAATATAAAACACTATCACTATAAAGTATATTATCAAAAATATTCTAGAATGTGAAACGTCAATTTTATATTTTGTCTTATTTATTTTTTGTCTTCTTTATGCATTGTTTGTTTCCACGGATTAATGCTAATGTTTCAGATTTAAGCTGATCACAAGAGAAAAAGTGTAGGCACTATAAGCTACGGCTTCAGCCTACACCTTTTCGGCAGAAGCAATGTTTATTTTACTTTTTTCATTTTGTTTTGTAAAATTACTTGTACAAGACTGAAATAAAGACAATTCATTAATTCATATATATATATATATATATATATATATATATATATATATATATATATATATATATATATATATATATATATATATATATATATATATATATATATATATATATATATATATATATATATATATATATGCACATCTCTAATCTGCATAAACATTCACAAAATTCTGGATTGTCACTGAAAAGGAAACACATTTTTCCTCTATTTATTGTACTGTATATAGATGGTTGTGCAGTGTTATAAAATAAAATAAAAGGACAACCATGTTAATGTAGGCCAAACATATATACTAACAGGAGAGGACAGACAGAGAAAGAGTGGAGTTTTTTCTCTATTCATCTTCTAACCACTGAACATCTTCCAGAATGTAGCCCAGGCCGAGTGAACGACGTGGTGGAGGTTTAGCAGATGCTGAATCTGCCTCATCCTCTGAATCATCTTCATTCTGCAAAACAGAGTACAACATCAGCTGATAAAGGAGGAATGTGCAGTATTGAGCTCAAATACTGCTACCTAGAAGATTTCTGCTTCCATGGCCATATTGAGAAAAGACAGTGACTTGTGTTTTGCACTTACCTTTGGACTCACAAACCGTTTCACTTTCACCTCCGTCCCCCCAAAGTAGTGAGGACCGTCCCAGTCTGCGCTGTCAGCTTCATCCTCTGTAGAAAACTTCACAAAAGCTATTGCCTTTTCAGAGTTGGAGATCTTCTTCACCTGGAATCAAAAACAAAGAAGATATAAAGTATTTTTTTTTAAACTGAATTCCTTCGAGTTACAAAAGCAGTTCTTTTCAGTCTTTACCTTACACGATGTGACAGTGCCATAATCTCTAAAGTAAGCCTGTAGGTATCCTTCATTCAAACAAGGATTCAGCTCGCTTATAAACAATCCATGAACCTGTTCAATGACAGAATACTCATGAGTGTCAGGATGTGCAAAGTAAAAAGAGGTTAATTAAATTTAAAAAAGAAAAAGTATGGCTTGGCTTGAAAAGATACCATTTTTCTTTTTTTTCATTATAAAGTTAAAGAAATATTACCAGTTCATATTGTTGTGACAAAATAGCACTGTGTTTCTTTTGAAGACAGATGTACACTTCTTTTTTAACTTCTTGATTTGCTGTTTCTGCAAGAAATGTAAGTTTAGTGCAGAATGAGAATAAATGAAAAATGGGAACTTGTTAATTTACATTATTTTGCTTTTGAGCCGAGACATGAAATCAGAACAGCTTTTACTCACCAGTCGTCATGATGATGTGAGACGAGCCTTTTTGCTCAGAGCAAAGCAGCTCAAGGAGAGTGGCTTAGTGTCGAGCCTACTGGCGTAGCAGCATTTATACGCACAAACGAGGAAATCCACTCCCACTTAAGTTTGTATGCCAAGATAACGCAGAAATATTTGAAAAGTGAAACCCAACTTTATCACAAGGAAATGGCTAACATGACTGGCGTAGATGGGGCTCATTAGTGTTTTCCTATGAAGCTTGCAAACCTTCTTGGTAGTACACAGGAACAAACTCTTAAAGTTTAAGTCACTTTTGGGGTTCTGTGTTATTGTGATAGCAGCCACCGAT
Organism: Cololabis saira; assembly: GCF_033807715.1. NCBI lineage: Eukaryota > Metazoa > Chordata > Actinopteri > Beloniformes > Belonidae > Cololabis > Cololabis saira. The sequence continues at coordinate 18,148,037 of NC_084607.1, read as the reverse complement.
ATGACAGTGATGTATGTGCAAAGACTGGATCATGTGGATGTGACTGGAATCATTCACACGTTTAAACCAGAAGACACAAAGTTCATGTCAGAGTTTTCCAAAGAAATTATTCCAAAACCACAATATGTGATCAAATACAGTATGTTTATTACATTTTTATCATACATTAAAGAAAATCACTCATAAACTACAATGTAAAATTAAAAAAGAAGCATATATTAAAAAACTGGATATATGTATAAACATCAAACCAGGACTTGTAAATAGATAATTACTGTTATTATTCAAACATTGATATAGTAATAGGCCAGATCTAAATCACCAATCATGTTCCACATTCACAATCTTCAACGTTGCATCTTTGCTTTTGTTTTCTTTTGATGCGGATAAGCATCTCAGCATTGCTGGGATAATGTGTATCACGCTCCACGCTGGTGAGATACCATCTTTCTGCAGAAAGAAATGGGGAAATATAATTTTACCTGGAAGAAGTGATTAGGTCATTTAAACAACAAAGACTCAAAAAGTTGTTATGCAAGAGTTCAAGGACAGCACCTACAGTAGCTTATTTTTGAAGTGAACCTTGACTCTTCTGGTCACAAAGATATTGCAGCTGGCTGATGAGGAAATTTTTATCATTCCCCTCCTGCATGAAAAAAAAACATCAATAATACAAATTGGACAAGTCATTTTAAGTCAAAATATTAATACCGGTATATTGAATGTTACAAACACTTTGATGAAGACAAGGATTTGGCAGAAATATTCCTCGAGGAGGAATTTTGTCTGATGTGCTTCAAATTTTCTGAACTTTCTGTTTTATTCTGTGACATCAAAGAATGCTAACAGAACATTTTTTTTAAACGTAAAGCAGCATGAAGTAATGTTACAAATATTTCTGTAGCTGCTCGAACCAGCTTCTCGGCTTCTGAAGAAACTATGACGTAATCATTAAACAAACAAACATTCATAACCCGCACAGTTCGGCTTTGGACTTGTAAAGAAGAAGCTGACTTTCCTGGTCTGGCTGCTCTGCAGATGACCGTGTGACCAGTGCTTCGACCCCAACTCTGCACATGCTATTTCATGTTTCACATTTAAGCAATTATTCAAATCTATATTTAGATGGTAAGTTAAGTAAATTTTAATTTTGGACTAAAATGACTCCAATCAAAGCAGTTCTGAGATATTTGCAACAAAATTGCAGTTAATTATAGAACTGTGGGTAACTGACTTACTTAAAAATGTGTGCTTGTATGTTGTTAGGGTGGAAAAATTTCACTTTCCATGCCATCTTCTAACTTTTCATGTCATCCATTTTCTTTGCTTTATTTTGTTATTGATTAGTAGAGTTTCATATTTCATGTCAAATACAATATTCATGTCTGAATAATTATTCCTCATGTTTCAAATGCATTTAATGTACCTGCCATCTTCATTTTGTATGATAAATGTGGTCAATACGTTTTTCTCTAGTTGTGCTTGGTGGACTACGTGTTCGGAAGAAAGGACATGTGAGAAAGTAAGACAAAAGTCTAGGGGTTGTAGTTTCTTCTAGTTTCTCCGCTTTTCCGGCGGCACCGGATTGGACAAGGAGACGACCCTCCAGGACCACTCAACCAAGAGCGGCAAAGTCTAATCCACGTCCTCTCCACCTATAGTATAATGTTTACGTTAGCCATGCGGTCGGGGGGCCTTTTTATTGCATCTGGGGACAGTCAGTGTTTATCACTTGGACTTGGTGGTTGGTGTAGGACCCGTGAGCTCACGATTCTGTACAATAAACGCTTCTGGTGAATTTTGATCAGATCAGTTCCTCCTTCCAATTTTTGAACGTGGTCAGACTTTCTTTAAAAAGAACTTGTCAATAGATGCAAAGGGGGAGAGTTTGTCATCTGTGCTTCTAATACTTGCCTATTTTGTCATGAATATCTAAGTTCTGGTCCAGTTCTGTGGAAGCAGAAGCCATGCATTTGTTAGACAACTTGACTGGATTTAGAAGAAGCTGAAAGCAACCAGACAGAAGTGCCTATATAGTCCTTTTTATTTCAAACTTCAAACTGCAAACTTTATTTATTTATATAGCGCTTTTCTTGCATATATAAAAATGCAACACAAAGTGCTTTACACAAAACGTTAAACAAACATAAAACTTATTAATGCCCCCTACACACACACACACACACACACACACAGACAGACAGACAGACACAAGCACACTACAATTCACACAAGTTATACACATGCAGACACACGCATCTATATAAATATGGGTGTAGACATGGCTGAACACTGAGGATCCAGGTGAGGGAACGGTATCAGAGAGCAGTCCACGCCAGGAGGTCTCATAGCCCGCAGCTACAAGGGTTTCCTCCACAGAGACCATCCCGGCCCGGACGGATAGAGCAGTCCACACCACAGCGGTGCAGCCGCGGTGCAGAGCTCCACAACCATCCAGGCCAGAACGACCCCCAGGACGACCCCCTGCAGGCCAGAGTCACTCCCAGCATGGAGGCTCCCCATGAGGAAACACTGGAGATAAAAGCTACAAGAAAGCAGGATAAGATAGGCTATGAAGTTAAAGTACACAGTAAAAGAGTATAAAAGTATAACATAAAATCCTAAAAGTAAGTCTAGAAAGCAAGACATTAAAAACTGAGAGAATAAAACAATAGAATATATAAAATAGACCATAAATAACGACTAAAACGATTAAATATTTAACTTCTGTGCACTTACAAAGTTAAATATTCTTTAGTTTTAATCCTCATCATATTATTACTTAAGTAGAATGGCATTTTTGACTTTGGAAGAAACTTAAAATAGCTATTCATGTTGACATAATTTTATTTCCTCAAGTAATAACTTGAGGAACTTGTCATTTTACCACAAACAACATTCCCTTCTATGAAATTTTACACCTGATACTTACACCTGATATAATCTAATATGAGATGGTTGTTTTAACTCCAATCAACTCTATTCCTGGAAAGTCAGTTGGAAACAATATAAATAAATATAAAACCCCATTTAGGGTGATGTTTATGCCAAAATATACGTATGGTTTAGACCCATATCGCTTCTTCTCAACCATCAAAGATCACTTAATCTTGCAGATACAATAGGTCTTATCTTTGTCATCCATCAAGGTAAATGACACAAAGCAAATCCCCACAGTGCAAAAACTTCCTGATTTGGACGAGATGGAACGATGGCACGCCACCAATCGTGATGTCATGTAACAACAATGCAGCTTGTTTGGGATACGCAAGAACCAAGCGGGAGACTAATGCAGATCTCTTCAGACCGAATGGGGAGATTGATAGCATATATCAATATTGATATATGCTATCAATATGCAAGACCCACAGAAACATGAGCTCAGAAGAATGACATTGCTGCCAAATCAGACTTGTTTAAGATGAGAAGAAATGTAAAACATACGTTTTCAACTTGGTTTTCCAAGAGACGAATCATTCTCCTTTGGCCATCAACAATTTCCGTGTGAAAATAAATCACCAATCTAGGGGGAAAAAAGATAGAAATAAAGGACTTATTAACATCCGACAAAAAGAAAAGGACATTTCAGCTATATTGTTATCATCAGCACTGACAGAAGTACTCCAGCAGCCAGGAATAAGAAGAGCGGGTTCTCTATCAGACTGTTGTAGACCCAGCTGAGTCTTGACAAAATCGGGTGAGTGTCCTTCAGCTCTTTTGTCCAGAGTTGAGCTGATTCAAACATTCTTGTTAAATTCCTGAAAGGGCCGCATGTTGGCGAGGGTTTAATCCTGCGGATGACAGGTGGATTTAGATTATGTCCAAATACAGTCGGTACCATAACAATATTCTCCATACTCCTCCTCCTAGATTATTGGACTTAAATGTGTAGAATAACAATGTAAAGCTCATATCTTGATAAAGACATTTAACTCTTAAGACATTATTCATCAGTAGTGGAACCTCTGTGTCTTACAACCTCTTATGGTAGTTCCTGACTAAGTCGGCACATGTGTTTGAGCTTCTGAGCTCATTCTTAAGGCAAATAGTTTCAGCCAATCCCAACTGCATGGTTTCCTTAAAATATCATCATAGAATATATTTTATTGTCATCGTATACAATACAATTAAATTTCTAGGCATAAGGAAAAGATGTGTCTCTTACAAATTAAACACAAATAAATAAGCAAGCTATAATAAGGTTGTAAATAGTGCAGTTGCACCTAGGAGTTTGATTTGAAGTTAGCATTGAGTTTGAGGGCGGAACCTGCTCAGAAGTCGACTTTTCTGAGTCCAGCATCCCTGCCTGATGGCAACAGTTCAAACAGATAATGGGCTGGATTAAATGAGTCCTTTGAGATGTTTTTAGAAGGGTAGCAGGAGGTGAAAATGTCTTTGCGGGCAGGTATGAGTGTGTTTGTTATTGTCTGTGTATCATTAATCATCCTCCGCAGAGCCTTCTTGTCAGCTGCAGAGCTGCTGCTAACCGAGGTTAATATGCCGTAGAGTTAGGATCCTCTCAGTGGAGCAGTGGTAGAAGGATGGCAACAGGTGTTGTGGCAAGTTAATATCCCTGAGAGCTCTCAGGAACTAAAGTCACAGCTGTGCTTTCTTCACCAGGCAGCTAGTGCTGTGTATCCAACTGAGGTCTGACAATCTAAATGTTGAGACTTTCTCTACCCTTTTCCCTGTTTATGTCCAACTGACGCTCATTCTTTTTCTTTTTATTGTCAACGACCATTTCTTTTGGTTTCCTGGTGTTCAGGGCTGCTTATCTCCAGCCCACCAGCCTTTCATGTCCATTTCTGTTTATCCCAATCAGCGTTGTGTCATTAGCAAATTTGATGACGTTTGCGTCATCAAATTTGAACAGGAATAGGTGTACAAGGAAGGAGTAGAATATTTAAACATCAATAACCCCTCTTTAATATCTAATTCAACCGAACAAGGTTCATTGTGCACTTATACAGTATGTGGGCATTCCTTTATAACGGTGTGAAAACTATGGGCCTGATTTACTAAAGGTTTGCGTGTGTAAAAACGTGTGCAAACTTGACAGCACCCGCAAACCAAAGTGCCAGCTGATCTACTAACAGCGTGCAAAGAGGACTGCGTCTCTCAAATGCGCAAAATAGCACACGCTATTCATTTAGTACTTTTGCCCTGATGAATAATCAATATGGGGCGTACCCGCCAGAAATCACTAAATACTGGGAGGGGAAGATGCAAATTGGTCCATTTACCACACGCAATGAGATTTACCAAGCCTGAAAGTAATTGCGGGGATTGTGATTGCGTCTGTATTTAATACGTTCGAAAGGAAGGTGCTAATCTCCACATGCAAAAGGAGAAATATTTTATTTGAATGTTAAATCGAGTATTATTCAGCAAAAGGTTGCCACAGGAGGCACATTCATTTTTTTATTTGTGATAATAAATAAATCACGTGTTTTCATGGAGAAAAAAGTGTTTCTTATTGTGCGCCTATACTTGTTCTGCAGTCATACCCCGGTCCGGTGTCGTGCCGTATTCAGCACCCCTGCCGTGAAAAGCACCCCCTCGTCTGACAAAAATGATATTCTCATTCCGTGTCATGTTCTGTTTAGCGTCCAGTTTTGTGTTAATGATTCATGTTTAAATGCGCTCATGGATTCCACAATAGTCATACTTTCCCACAATCACAGTCACAGATAACAAAAATCGGGTAAATGGTTATTGATGTCATTAATTAATAGCCTGCTTACTGTGTTGTCCATAATATTTGTAAATATATATAATATAAACTCCTAAGTATGTGTTTGTGTGAGTGTGTATATATAAATATATTGAAGTGTCAGTGCGTTGTTTTTTTTCTTGTTCTACTTATCATTGAATATACGAGGGGGTGCTTTTCACGGCAGGGGTGCTGAATACGGCACAACAATTCGCCTCTTCCACTAATATCTCTAACTCCAACTCGTCAAATTTCATCTTGCGCTTGCGACTATATCCTGCTTTCCATCCACTCTCCATGGCGCAAAGTTTGCGCCGCAAACCGTAAGACGCGCAACACCTCATTTAAATACTGCGGTTTGCACCTGTTATCAATTGCGCACGCAATCTTAGTTGATCACCCGCAAAACACACAACAGCGCATGCAAACTTTTTCAGTGCACACGCAATTTAGTACTCTTTATTTAGGATCTTAGTAAATCGGGCCCTATGAGTATTAAGGTCAACAAGAGAGGAAATTGTAGCACTTACGCCATTATTGTATATGTGACAGCCACGGCAGCACCAAGAAATGAGGGAAAACACAGAAGAGTGACGAATAATGTTGTCATTTGGGTAGCCCTCCATGGCTTTTTGGAGGCCTGACAGTTAAACATCACACTACTCTGCAAAAGACATCAGAACAAAATTGTTTGTTATGGACGTCAGGCAAAGAATAACAGGTGAAACAACACCTGCCATACCAACCTTCTTCATGTAGAACAACAAAAGCAGTTTGATTATTTGGACTGCAGGGAGCAGTGGAGCAAACAGCACGCCAAGCCTGAGAACAAAGGCAAAAATACTCAGCCAAAATATTCTGGTAAATATATATTGTAAAGCAATGGAGTTGAGCATGTGTGTTTACCAAGTAAGAGTTTGTCCATATATGAGCTCCAGCACGTTACGGGCAATGTCAAACACCGGCTTCCTTCTCTTTTTCAGGACATTCTTAGATAACAGACTAGAAAAAGATGACATTGAAGTCTTTTATAGGCACGGACTGACACGACTGAAACAGATTTATTTGTTAAAGAACTAATTTACCTCCATAGAAATTCCCCGAAAAAGGTGTAAAGCACCGTGACGATGAAGTCCATCACGAGCAGCCGATAAAGTTCTTGTCCCACAAAACTCTCCCAACACTGAGAAGCGAAAATACTTAAGATTTTTTATGTATCAAATACATGCAGAATAAAACGGATAGGGCACACATTCAAGCAGGCATGATGTAAACAAATACACGTAGATTTACAACCATAGTTACTATTGTAATTACAGATAAGAATCAGGGAACTTGCAACCTTGAAATGTGGACTTTCTGGTTTCACAGGAATTTTCCCCAGCCAGTGGTAGCCCAGCACACCAACAATACTGATCTTCAACAACAGGTTTCTGAAAATAAGACCAAAACACTAAAATATACTTAATAAAAAAAAAAGAAAAAAGCCATAGCGGAATTATTTTAGCTTGATTATAAGAGCTGTAATGCTCACACTAGACCAGGGGTCGGCAACCCGCGGCTCCAGAGCCGCATGCGGCTCTTTAGTGCCTTCGTAGTGGCTCCCTGGAGCTTTTTCAAAAATGTTTGACCTTTTTTTTCCCTTTTTTCCTTGTTTTTTTTTTCTTTTTTTCCTTTTTTCTTTTTTCTCTTCTCTTTTTTTTCTTATTTTTTCCTTCTTTTCTCTTTTTTCTTCCTTTTTCCTTTCCTTTTTAATCTCGGTATTTCGACTTTTTTCTCAACATTTCGACTTTTTTTTTCAACATTTTGACTTTTTTCACGACTTTTTGACTTTTTTCTCGACATTTCGACTTTTGTCTCAAGATTGTACTTCAACATTAATCTTGACATTTCAACTTTTTTCTCTAAATTTTGACTTTTTTCTCGACATTTCGACTTTTCCCGAAGTGCATAATGAAAAAAAAATCTTCCCCCACTTATAACTAATATAGATACATGCAGCATGTGTTGTCTTCATTCTAAGGCTTATACAAGACTTTTAATTTTTTGCGGCTCCAGACATATTTGTTTTTTGTGTTTTTGGTCCAATATGGCTCTTTAAACATTTTGGGTTGCCGACCCCTGCACTAGACCATGGGACCCAAACTATCTTAACTTTGACATGCCTTTGATGTGGAAATTCGATTATTAACAAAGCAGACTTAAACAGCAACAAAGTAACAATTGATTCTTAACACAAGCGTGACATCTGATTAGCTCTAACAGTGAAGTGAATCATGCCTCATTTATTTTGTGGGCTGTGTGAAATGTTATTTGACCATCACGTATCCATGCTGTATATCCTGTGTGATCTCTTGCTTGTGGTGTTCTCTCAGATGTAAGTTGCTTTGAATAAAGTGTCTGCTGCGGTGGTGAATAACTAGCTGTCATCATTTTAACTACTTGGTGCTTCGCACTATCTTGACTACCTGCTATTCTAAAACCTAACAGCACGTAGTTGTTCTTATTCTCGAGATAATATGTTCCGTTGCGATATTAATTGTACCACAAAACCATCATGATTGGCTGTGGGTTGGCCTGGAAAGGTTTGAGGACAAAGAAACACCTCCGACTCTGCTGCGTCTAACTCTGCTTCCTGTCTCTTTGGTCAGTGGTTACAGTATTGTAAACCATTTCCTCCTTGCTGTCACGTCCAGTTTTCTGTCACACTCTTGACACTCTTTTCTATCCAGCCTTCACTTTTCTTCTTCTTTTTTTTTGCTCAGTACACTTGGAGCAATCGATTTAAACCACTGCACCTTCAGCACATTACCCTACTGCATTGGCAAGTTTGGGTTTCCATATAAGCTGATACAGTTTATACATATATTATAAAATAATAACGCATATTCACGTTAATTATATTCTTCAGGATCAGAATGATGAGAAAAAAATTCCGTTTGGGATGTTTTAATATATATTTGCTCTCACCTGAAGATGGAGACATACACACGTGTCCCAGGTGATTCATAATTCTCCATCCAAGCACAGATGTTGAACACAGCAGGGAGTAGGAGGTTGAGGCCTGACACCGCTGCAGATGTGAGCAGCAGCTCTCCTTCTTTAGGAGCCTTGCTAGTGCTGGACTGTGGAGGAATGCAGAAAATCCCTGTAAAGGCTGCTGACTTTTCCTCCCAGCAAGTAAACTTTATTAACTTCCAGATTATATTGAATGTATTGGAAAACATCAAATACTCTTCCATTTGTACTTTTCAGAAGGTCTGCTTCATTAAAGGCCTTCAACACATTCACAAAGAAGCAAAAGGCTGCAGGTTTGGTTTGTCAATATTTATCCAGAATTAAAGGAAGGTTTAAAACTATAGATGCTCTGAAAGCAAACACATCTATCTACGGGCCAAATAGGTATCCACTTACATCACTGTCAACACAACACAAGACGTTTGTTTTATGAAATGTGTGATGCTTGAGGCAGGAAAGAGAAAGCAGAAGTGCATCAGTTTGATAGGTGGAGCATTTTTGTGGTAAATATTTGCATATAGTACATACAAATGAGTCCGTGGAGGAGAAAAGCTTGAAATCTATCATGTTTTGATAGAACTCCTGTGGACTGCCTCCAGCCTCTGCAAGCCAGTGGACTCCAATAGCACCACAGAAGATGCCTGCCAGACACGTGGCCCATGTGATCATCTGGATGATGAGGCGGCAGAGTCGCTGCGTGCAGCGCTTTTCCTCTTTTCCAATGACAACCTCAGACAGCTGCTCCTGTTGGAAGAGTTGCCTTTATGATGCTGAACTGGAAGGTTGAAACAGTCCCCTAAATCTGCACTACTTGCAGGTTGACAACTATCATCTGTTTGGCGTGAAATACTTGTTTATTTTAGAACATAAGAATCACAAATGAAACATGCTGTATTTAACCAATATGGAAAGCCTGAATAGTATGGAGCAAAACAAACACAGGCTGGGAAATGCATGTTAAAAAGCATCCTGTATTTGAATCTGGTACACAGAAACTAGCATGAACCAATGTAAATCCAAATGTCACACAAACAACTGACTTCTTCTTTTTTATACCGTATATGTTCATCTGATTCTGAGAATTAAAGTCTAATGTAATGCTTTAAAGTGCCTGATCATCAAAATTATTACGTACTTTGAGCTGCATACTGATTTTCTCTGACTGAAGTCTGACAGATGACTTCTTGCTGACATTAAAGTCCCACGCACAAAAAACCTTCTCAGACAGGTTCCCGTTGGACTTGAGGACTTGAAACTGTTTCCCAAAGGAGTTGGACATTCTGTAAAGGAGCAACAGGGCCATAAAACAAGCAGCTGAAGGGTTAAAGTAAAATATATACGTGAAAAGTCCATTTCTTTACCCACCTGTACACCAGGATGATGAGGATAATGAAGAAGGCGACAGCAGTGGTGCAGAAATAAGCTGTGGGTATGCTGTAAGACTCCATGTACAACTCGTCAGCGTTGCAGTCTGGCGAATTGTTAGCTCGACAAGTTCTGACGGTGGTGTTTGAGTAGTAACCGTAAAACATCAAGCTGTCAGAAAGGTAACCCTGGAAAATGTAAAAGATGAAGAGAGTTCAAGATCAAGTTTGAAAATAAACTTGTAAATATTGCTGAGGTAAAACGTGCATCCACCTCACCATGCCAGTAAGAAGCTGAAGGCTGGTGAAAGCTTCACGGGGAGAGGTATTCAAAGGGGGGTAGATGGCTTGAGGGAAGATAAGGAACAGCCCATTGATCACAAAGAGGAGGATGTTAAAGAACAAGAGGGTACGGAGAAAAAGGAAGTAAGAAAGCACTCCGGTCCCGAAACGTCCGTTCAGCTTCTTCATGGAGGAATGCCACAACCTGAGGGAGCTGAGGACATTGAGGATGATGAACGCGCAATGGCGCCAAGTCTGATGGGAGAACAACGGACATGAAAGTGTGACTGGCCCACATTAAAACAGACAAAAGGTTCATACTTTATAAAAGAGCAATGGAACGTACCCTTGAAATGTACATGTATAGGTAGATGTAGCAAGGAACATTTCTGTTGATGACTGAACTCTTTGCAGTGGAGATGAACGCAAGGTGCCTTGGGAAGAAAACAAATGGATCAATATCGGTTTGAGTTTAAAAAGTGGCCAGAGTACATCAAAAAATCTGGACAAGAGCGACGCTGATCGTGATTTTTGTTCAAGCTGCAACATCTTTCAGGTCATTTCATTCTTCTGACTCACTTGATTTCTATCTTGTCTCCCAGGCTGAGCGTCATGGCTTGCAGCTGGCGCGTGCCCTCCCGCTCTGAGAGGCCGCGGATGTTTGACAACGTTGAACCAATTAAATTATCTCTTGCATCTGTGGATGTTTCCAACACAAAAATACACATGAGCTCTTGTTGCATTTAAATGAGCTAACAAGAAAGAATGGAAAAAGAAATGAAATAAATGTCAGCTGTTTAAAGGAGCTTGAGGCCGGATTGTGGCAGGATTTATGAAAAAAATCCGTATACATTTTAAGTTTTCTAGTAATAATGTCAGATGAAGCGTTCCAAACCCAAAAGAATGAGCCCTCTAGCGTATCTCTCCGTTGCCTTGAACAGGCTGTGTGCTGCAAAATGTGCTGCAATTCGGTCCCGAATTTCCCGCGCTGGGCTGTGGATGTGACGTCACATGACGCTGCATGCGCGTTCTCCCCGTTCTCCCGTGCCGGCTTCACTGTTGGCTGCAGTACCCCCAACGGCCGTCGTGGTGAAGGGTGGCGCTAGAGAGTCTCATTTCTTAAAAGGAGCCTCAAGCTCAAGATATGGAGGCATGTTTTGAACAAAAGATTCTATCTCTCGATCGCTATTTTTAATTTTCCTTTACAGTGGAGGAAAAAAGGCTTTCATCTAAATAAGTTGGCATCTTTTCATCTTTTATTCACCTTCAGTATGGATTTTCCCCACTTCTGGCTGGATGACAGCATCCTGGATTTCCCTCTGGGTACGAGGAGCATCAGCGGACAAGGTTTGGTCTTGGCGTGGCTGAGCTGAATGTCCTGCTCTTACAGAAATACGTGTATGTATCCCTGTTTGCATGACCAAACACAAATGCAATTGTTTAGAGGGTGTGGAAACAAATGGGATCAAGCATTTAGAGAAAGATTTAAACTCACTGCGACTCGGCATTGAGGAAAGCACCTTTGAGGTGGCAGTTGACCAGTTGCCCCTCTGCAGAGGGTTGAACGGTATAATTTCAAATGTGCCATCCGATGTTTCACTGCTGCTAATGAAGACTCTGTCTAGAAGGGATAGTTTGACAGTCTCAAAAAAATCACAATTACGTTTGTAGTCCTAATGACTTCCTAATGCAGCGGTCGGCAACCCAAAATGTTGAAAGAGTCATATTGGACCAAAAACACAAAAAACAAATATGTCTGGAGCCGCAAAAAATGAAAAGTCTTGTATAAGCCTTAGAATGAAAGCAACACATGCTGCATGTTTCTATATTAGTTATTACTGGGGGAAGAATTTTTTTTTCATTATGCACTTTAAGAAAAAAGTCGAAATGTCGAGAAAAAAGTCGAAATGTAGACAAAAAAGTCGAAATGTTGAGAAAAAAGTCGAAATTTCGAGAAAAAAGTCGAAATGTTGAGATTAATGTTGAAGTATAATCTCGAGAAAAAATTTGAAATGTTCAGAAAAAAGTTGAAATGTTGAGAAAAAAGTCGAAATGTCGAGAAAATAGTCAAAATGTCGAGAAAATAGTCGAAATGTTGAGATTAAAAAGGAAAGGAAAAAGGAAAAAAAATAGAAAAAAGGAAAAGAAAAAAAAGTAGAAAAAAAGAGGAAAAAAAGAAGGAAAAAAAAGAAAAAAAGGAAAAAAAAAGGTCAAACATTTTTGAAAAAGCTCCAGGAGCCACTAGGGCAGCGCTAAAGAGCCGCATGCGGCTCTAGAGCCGCGGGTTGCCGATCCCTGTCCTAATGACTACCACCATTAAATCTCAAATTCAGGAACTATTCTGTTCAGACTGTGTAACACTGGAGCATCTCTGTACCCTCGCTAGGATCCTGGAGTAAAATGGTTAGGACGTTGCCGAACCATTTCACATTTTTGTTGGGGTATTTCAAGAGTATGAGTTACTAGGTAGTAACTGAATCATCAACACTGAAATGAACATCCTCCACACGGTAGCTGGGCTCTCCCCTTAAACGGGGTGAGAGGTTCACTGAAGTCACTGCTCATCCAGATCGGGAGGAGCCAAACGAAGTGTTTCAGACATCTGGTGTGGATACCCCCTGTACATCTACCTAGGGACGTTTTTCGGTATACTCAAGACACGCTGGACAGATTACATCTCTCTGGTGATCTGAGAATGCTTTGCTATTCCCTCAAAAGAACTGGAGGAGTTGGCCAGAAAAAGGGAGGTCTGGGCCAACCCGTATTCGGATAAGTGGAAGTTAATCCAGGGATGGATGGAGGAACAACCTCAATAATCATTTGTTATTTTATAAAGCATTTACATTTGACTGGAGTTCAATAAACCTTCTAAGAAGCTGCGAGTGACTTACGACTTTTACAATCTGTAGATGTTAGAACAAGAGAAAAACATAGAATAAGTCACTTTAACTACAGGGAATACCAGACTTTCACCTGCATGTTCCCCGAACACATCCATCTCTATAGCTTCAGGACACTGATAGGCAGTGACTGTTGGCTCCATAGAGACCTTGACGGTGTCTTCTATATACCTGAAAAGGGGAAAAGGAAATATGAATTCACGGGAATTAAAGTTTTTCGCCCAAATTCTCTTGTTGCCTCTGATGAACATACAGCATCTTAAACATTCTTCCAGAGTGGAATGATGTTTTATATGGTAGTTAGCCCCATCTTCAGCAAAACAGAATAAATTCAAACTCATGATGATGCCCTCCAAAAACTGACTTCAAAGGAAGAATTATGAAAAAGTATAAAACAAAAATAAAAGGTTGGACTGATGACACCAACTTTGAAAATCGATTCCTGGTGTTATCATTTTAGAGCATTGTAAGAAAAAAAACATACTCATTTAGTAACTAAAGAGAAAATGAAAACTTACTCAAAGTCAGAATCTGACTCAGACTCAACACGGAGGCTCCCAGAGAATGCCATTCTTCTTGATGATTGTTGGCTGCTCCAAACACACACCTCACATTGCATTGGTCTTAATCAGACACATATTGTTATACATAGGGGTTTTCTCTGAAGCTCCCCTGCACAATGCAAAGTCACTGCTTAAAATAAATTAAAAGTAGACAGTTCACTTCCTGTGAAACTGTCTCAAAGAGCACATCCTGCTCAGGGCTTTTATCAGAGAACTCTCCCAATTATGACATGAAAAATAACTCACATATGCAAATGAATAAAAAGCAGAAGAAGAGATGACAAAAAGCAAGAGGAAACTGCTCATAAGACATCATAGTGTTCAACTATATGGCACTCGACTTCCTTTATCACAACCACAGCTTGTTTGCATATAACACAAACCTGCAAACTTGGATCCGATGATGTGCAGTGAACATAAATATGTGTCAACAATTAGAAAAAGGTTATAAATCATAATGTTTTCAAGTACACACGCTGTATGTCAATACAGTGTTTATCTTTGTAGTCTTGCAGCAGGCGGGCAGTCATGAGTGTTTACTGCCCCCAAGTGGTGACAATGAAGTGTTGCAACAGGACCTTTGAAACCTTTGACCTTTGATGGTTTGCTTTTTTTCCCCATGTACACTCACCGGCCACTTGAGTGCACTTATAGCCACTTGTACCCACGAAATTACACAGTGCTCAATGAACATAGATGACAGCATTTATATTGTTTTCCCTTAGAACCAATCTATTAACATCACCTGATTGCGTTCATTGATGTTTTAATAAAACATTAATAAAACTGTTTAATAACCCAGCACCAGTATCTCCAGATGATTATGATCGTCAAAACAAATACAATCTAAAATCTGCTATTTTAAGCAGGATCAAACAACCCCTGGACCAGTATGCGGTATGTTGTATACTACATAATGTATGTATCTCTGCAGCTTGATATTGGTGTCCATTCTTCGTTAATTCAATATAATTGATTTTTATTTTTGAAACAGACATAACTTAACAATAGTGATCAGATGGACTGAACTGGACTGGACAAACCCCATGCAATTGGCCACAGTTAGCCAGTTTAGCTTGGATGACTTAGTCTGTGCTTTCTTATTGTGCTAATCAATAAGACTTTACATGAATTCTGTTTAAACAAATCACCTCACCTAATTATACAATATGTACAATTTGTGGCTTTACATAGTTTCATATGATGTGGAAGTGAAATCTAACAATGGTCCTGGACTTATTTTTGTTGTTGTTTGTTGAGTTGTTTTTAACCAGATTGACTTGCTTTTGGAGCCAGTGGTCAAACAACTGCAATTTGTTTTAGTTTCACATTGACTTCAACCTGGAAGGGGAAATGTTAGCATTGGATTGGTATTGAAAACATTGAATGGTCATGTTGATAACATTTCTAGATGCTGACATCACTGGTTATTGGATCTAGGCCAGAGTGTAGAGTAAGAGTTTCCGGGTATGAATCAAGCACCAACCATCTAACAACCACACTGAGGCCAACCCAGGTGGAACAAAACTGCAGTTTATTGACTGACCACTGGGAGGCTGGCTCCATAAGAGAGTCAATATCCACTTGCCCTCACCTTAAAACGTCTAATTTTTGCAGCAGAAATGTTTTGTAAAAAGGAAAAAAAAAAAAAAGATTGTTGGTCTCGATAGTTAGATGTCCAGCTGATGCCCAATGGCTAGCCATTGTCAATTCATCATTAGTCATTGTCATCCAATGAAAATACAGTAAAGCAGCCTGCAGTTTGTACCAACTCCTTTGTGTCATGTCACTGGAAAAATATGTGGAAAAAGAGGCTTTAAAGTTTGAACCACTCTTCAGAAACACTGAGTGGCATCATCAATATTCTGAAGTTTGTATATAACTGTGTTGTCTGTCTTAATATAAATGTATATAGCAGACGAGGCGTGTAGCTGGTCTCATCAAGACGTTTATTCACAGACCGATATAAAAACCGACTGAGGTTGTCATGGCAACAACAACAACTGACACTTCCAGTTGGCGCTCTGCTGAAGCTACTGCGCATGTGCTAAGCACCTAGGGCATGCTGGGTAATGGAGTTCCCGCATAGTAATCCACACAACACAATAACCTTACTTGAAATTGCCCCTCGGGGATAAATACATTTTTTCTTTTAGTATGACGTTTGCAGAAAAAAAACCCTTCAAAATCAGTTTTGTATTCTGCGAGTTATGACTGATTAAATGCGCTGACCCTTAATTGCGCCAGCCAGACAGATGACACTGAGTGGAGCGGGTGACCGCACCAAGATGGCGGCCCCACGGCTCGTCATATCTATGGTGCGCATGTGCAGTAGCGGTCGATGACACTTTCAACCGAGGAGTCCCTGAACGCATCAAAGCAGGGGCGGTCTTTGAAAAGTTTTCAGGAAGTTGTTTGATACAACTTTGACAGGAAGCGATTCCCAGACAGTTCGTCTTTTAAGAGTCCGACAGGCTTGTTTTTTTGGGGGGTGAAAAATGCAGAGCAGTGCTTACGGGGCGTCTCTGGCCGGCGGTGCCTTTGACATAGCGGACTTTCTGAAGCGGCCTCAGGTGATCCTGCGCTGCGTGAGCTGGGTGAGTAGCTGCACGTCACCTTATGGTAACAGATGTGCGCAGCCAGGGCTCACAAAAACATCATAATCCAATGGCTTGTTGGTGTTATGTGTTGCGAGACAAGTACATTATATGGACCTAGGCTTGAAATCGCTTTAAAGCCCGAAATAAAGAGTGTTTATAACGTATTTCAGCAGCGGGGTGTTGTTATGAGCTCATGGTGGTAAAGGCTGATTTATGGTTCCGCGTTACACCAACGCAGTACGCGCAGTACGGTTGCGCGTCGCCGCGTACGTTACGCCGTAGGCTACGGCGTAACCCTACGGCGCGGGTACTACGTCGATTTAAGCGTGTCCATTGCTGTGTCGCCACCAGCATCACCTGACCACCTGCCATCCTCGTCCTGACATGGGGGGCCTGGAATTTAATTTAAACTGGAAAAGTGATCATCTAAAACAGAAAAAAAAAGAAACTGTGAGAAGATGTATCTCAGCTTACTGCAGTCTCCCTCTGTGTTGTTGAACACCAGGAATCGAAACTTTAGCAGCGTCACCTGTTGCTGCGGGCAGCTGCACAGTCATCCCTATGATGCTGCTAGCTGGGTTAATTCAGAGAAATCGTCCTTAAAAAAAAATGGTGCAATGAATTGTAAGCCAGACAACGGATTCATTGACGCACATACGTTTTTTAAATGATAAATTAAAAATGTGACTTTTTTTTTTAATTATTAAAAAAATTACCATGACAGCTAAAGACCTATAAACAAGAAAATGTCAATAAAAGTACCAATATTTCATTCTTCCCTCACTTGTCAAACATGACCTCATGGGAACAGCAATGTTTGAGAACAAATACAAAGGGCAGATGTAGGCCTATATCCGTTTTAGGAGTAAAACTGGGGAACTCATTAAACAACGACCTCAAATTAGCCAACTCAATAAAAGCATACAAGATATTATTCAAAGCAAAGGTAATGGACACATATATAGAAGCACAATAAGCAAACAAAGAATTTGTTCTTTTTGTATATTCTATTATGTTAAAAGGTGGATAAGCTTTATGCTTCAAGCCCAGACCTTTTCGGTCAAAATAATCACAATGTTGACCAGGGAAAAACCTGTGGATGTTTGTTGATTTTTATGCTTGTGATTGACCGAAATAAATATTAACTAACTAACTTGTAAACAAGACCCCAAGATATTAAAAACCTCCCACTTCAGGCAGCACCCCACTCCAAACCCAGAGTGGATGTTCCAGCAGCTTTGACTGAGAACCTGGTTCAGAGTTGGAGGGACTGATCCTCATCGATGCGGCTTCACACTCAGCTGTGAACTGCTTTAAGGGAGATCACAACATGATGAAGCCAACAGGACAGCATCATCTACAAAAAAAGCTGGGATGGAGTTACTTTGCTGCCAAATCAGAGTAGTTCTGCTGCATCTAGAAACTCTGTCCATCAAAGTTATGAACCAACTCCCATGTAGAATGAATCCAACTTACTACTGGCAATGCAGACCAATTATAAACTGTCATGCAATTAATTTGTTTTTCACTTTCTGCTCATTTTCAACCACTGCTGGATTTAGATTCTCGGCTATTCAGTGGTGTTTGGAATTTACAGCTTAATCAATTAGGTAAAAATCGGTTACAATTTAATTAAGAATCATATAAATATGGTGATTAATGATTTCTTTTTTTTTCTTAAATACTCAAATATCAGCATAAGCATTTAATAACGGCAACAGAAGATTTTCATTCAAAAAAATAGAAGTCATTTTCTGGAAATGAATAGATATTAGAAATTATGAGTTTGTTGCAATTCAGGTAGGTGTCATCATATTTAAAGGAAAATATTTGTTGCCATAGTTAATTAAAAAAACCAAGAGAATGCAACAGAGAGAGTAGTTTGATATTTGTTTTGATTTTTACAATGTGGAGGAGTTTCTTGGGAGGAAATGAAGAAAGAGAAAACAATTGTAAAGGCACTCTACTGGGACAAGCGGAATACCAGGACAAAGCGGCAGTATTTGAGAAACTACATCGGTCTACACTAACTTGTTCAACTGAATCCTTTCAAGGCGCTGCAGTAGATGTTTTCCATGTGTAACTACTCATTCTGGCTTTCTAAACACAATGGAAATTACCCCATCAAGACTGTAAACTCCATAGACTAGTTGAACCCTATCGGATGGTGTAAAAAGAGGCAGAAGTATGACATTTGCTAGTTTTTATCTATAGTTTTTCAGACAATCAGTCGAGTATTGTGCAGACATGTCTGAGTTAGCTCAAATAACTGAGATCACACAGTTAATTGCCGAAGGCCTACACACAAAATGCTCATCAAAAGCTGGTTGAATATTTGACAGTGGTGCACATCAAGATAAACAGTCATTGTCCAAAGGGATGCAAACTGATTCAAATGATGTGGGCATAATTTTGAAAACTCTTTTTTTTTTTTTTTTTTATCCCAAATTAATGCGTTCTGCTCTGTCAGACAACTATGTCACGACTGTGACAAGCCTTAATGTTCAATTACCCAATTTAAGAATTTTTATGTAAATCTATCAAAATGAGTAAGTAAAAATGTGCATTAAATTTCTACGATTCTGCCATTTAAAAATTATTATTATTTTTTTTTAGGTATTTATCTAACAATAGACTAGACCAAAACCTGGACATTTCATTTTGAAATCATAAATATCACAGCAAAAGTTAATTAACTTTCATGTTTGGGAAGTCAGATGCAGAATACGCTGGCTATGTCATTTGCGAGTTATTTGATTATAGGAACTGAAAGTAAACTTTATTTTCTGTCGACTGATCAGGCCCTTCTGGCACCTTTGGTCTAGCCCTTCGAGTCTAGTGAATAGATCAGGAAATGAAACCTTAAGCTTTGTCTTACATGTCCAGACTGGCTTTAGTTTTTTTGTGTGTGACTTTTAGGTACTTTTCCCTTGTGAGGAAGTTCTGCTGTTAATTGAATTATGTTATAAAAAATGTGTTTGATCCAAACTGTACAGTTTTCCCCACATGCACCTGGAATTAACCTTGCGTGTTTCTCTTTTGCAGTTGTGCTCCATTGTGGTCTTTGCAACCATCACAGCAGAAGGCTACACGAATGAAATTACAAAGGAAGAAGTCAAGTGCATGTTTAACGGCAATGACAGCGCTTGCAGCTACGCCGTGGGAATTGGAATCCTGGCCTTCTTGGCGTGTGTCCTATTCCTTGTTCTAGATGCCTACTTTCCAAATATCAGCAATGCCAAAGACAGAAAATACATTGTCATAGGAGATTTGGCGTTTTCAGGTGAGCCTACTTTCATTGTAGAAATTAAATTAACTTAACCTTTACAGAAGGGTCCCACTTGGAGCAAAAGGGCTGCAAAATGCTGTGTTATGTCAGCCGCTGTTTAAAAGTGCTCTAAAAGCAACAATATGCTCTGCTTTGCTAGAGATGGACACCAAATCTATTTGGCCATTTGGTCTCAGCTAAGCCGCGTCAATTTACAGCAGATTGAGCTGGCAGGAAGTCTGAAAGGGGTATTTAAACCAACAGATCACTGTGTGATTCTAATGTGATCGGAAAACCTTCAGGTAAACTTGTAAACTTATAAATCCAGTCAGGCAGGCAGCTCTGAGTTTGTGAAGTGTTCCTGGTGGGATATGAGGTTATTCTGAGGGAAAAACAGCTGCAAAAGTGGGCCGTGGCACTTCCGCTCCCAGTGGGACTCAGAAGTCAGGAAGTCAAACTTAATTTAAGATAATGCAGTCATGTTATACCCTGTCACCTTTTTATCACCCTGCTTTCAACGTGGCCCAGCGGGTTGGACGTTCTTGTGGTTCGTCTGCTTCTGCGTCCTGGCCAACCAGTGGTCCAAAACTCCAGAAAATCCTGCTCTCCAGGCTGACGCTGCCCGGGCTGTCATAGCCTTCTCATTTTTCTCCATCATCTCTTGGGTGAGCCGCCGATTACTTCCACGCGTCTTCAGAATTCAACCCACAGAATCAGAACATAACACACATTCTGGTTTGATTAGTTTTGTTGTTTTTTTTAAATCTTTTTTTGTCTTTAAAAAAATCTCCCTAAAACTTCTCCCAACAGGGCCTTTTGTCGTACTTTGCATATGGAAGGTTTTCCCAAGGAGTGACTGACTTTAACCAGGAGTACACAGACCCCGTCAGCGACCACACCACTCCCTACCCCCCCAGCTCGTACGGCAACAGCAGCGGCCCCGCGGGCTACCAGCAGTCACCGTTCCCCCAGAGCCAGGAGCAACCAGGAGAGTACCAACCTCCCTCTTACTGAAGGACTGAGGTTCAGACACAATCCAAATGAATCCAGGTGGGGGTTGCCTTGTGCCAATTGCTTTGTTCATAACATTGAGCTCTGATTCGCACTCCCGCAGAACGCATTTGCATACTTCTGAGCGCACTGATTTGTAATTTGCTGCATCGCAATTGCACGTTGTTTGGTGCATTAGTGTTGTTCAAGGTTTAACACAAATGAACTCAGAGTTAAGATGTTTTTTTCTTTTTTTGACATGATTATTTCCTTTTTATAGAAGATATGAACATGGTGGCATTGTTGCCAGAATAAATAGTAGCTTCAGTGTGTGCTCCCCCGCTTTTTTTTTTTTTTTTTCCAATGAGTGCAATTTAAGAACTGCTAATATCAGATGTGACAGTCAAATGAGTTAGGAATCATTTTTCTTCAGAAAATAAGTTTTCATTTAAGAGAGAATGTATTTTATTTACAAATGTGTTACTTGAGTGCATAAAACCACCCTTTTTTTTTTTTTTTTTTAAAAAGAAGAAATTCCTATGTTCTCTTTGTAACTACTGTAATGACATCTTGTTTTACGTCGGCCACTAAAAGCAGGTTTATATGCACTGAAATCAGTTAGTTTTTCTTGGAGGTTTAATCTTTTGCTTCAACTTTGCCTGTGGTTTATCTTATCGGTGTGTCACTTCAATGTAGTCAGACCATTTACTTCTTCTTAAGATGTTTAATGGGCTTTTTTCTTTTGTTTTTAGTTCACGTGCTGTTTTTAGCAAATGTTACTCACATCATCTTTTGGGTTCTGATGTTTTGATAAATCAAATATCTTTATTATCTTATCCCTGTGAAATACAGGTTCTTGACAATCACCATCTTTTCTTTTACATCACCTTTTCCCTTTCATTTCATTTTTTTGGACTGTCATTGTTCCACTTATTCGCTTTAATAACAAGTCCACGTTCAAGTGCCTTGTACAACGGCCTGTGTGAGGCAGGCTTTGCCAAATAAACAGTTCCGGTTTTGATTCTCTGCTGTCTTTATTTTATAAACTCTTTCAAAGAGAAAGATGGGCGTGGGGAACTTCCTACTCTGAACACTCCTTTGACAAATATTTGATTTGGGATTGTGTTGTTGATAGCAGATGAACATGAAGACCTTTATTTTAAAACGACACAAAGGATCTCTTTTCAATTTATATATTTATATATACATTTACATTTTTTTATAACTCACTTTATCACAGCTGGTTGTAGTGTAGAGTTAATAATAGTTAGCTACTAAGATCTGTAAGATTTTCCTCCATTGTATTTTTCTTTCAACTTTCATGGCATAATAAATGGACCATGAAGCAAAAGTAAGTTAAGATAAAAAGGGGAAACTGAGGGTGTTAAAAAAAATACATTGATTTGACATATTTATAGTACAATTTAAAATAAAAAATGCACATGAACACAACTTTGAAATCAAGGCTAGTATCAAACAGCATTCTGCTTTCCATTGCTTTTACATTTGTGCAAACCTTCAAAGTTGGCATAAGGCAGTCTGGAAGATTTTGGTCTTTATTTTTTTAAGCAAATTTGCTGGAATTTATATGAAATTTTGCAAGTGAAATAAGAAGATTACCAACGTATCTGACTTTGTAGGGAAGTTGATCATTAAAGCAGCCAGATAACAGAAAGAGGATGAGTACCTTGTTAAAGTATTGCTGTCAGCTAGTAAAAAAACAATTACCAGAATGTGGTACAAAGTAGACCCTCCGACTGAGGAGCAGTGGATGTGCACTGTGGAAGAGATTTTTTTAATGGAGAAAATTACACATAGACTGAGACTACAAGAGGCACAATTCGAGGATAAATCTGAAAAATGGACTGATTACAGAAGACGAGAAGAGGACACCACCATTGTTACTGAACAACAAGGACACTGATATAAAGATGAGTGCTTAACTATGCATGTTTGATTTACCCTGACACTGTAATTGTTGAAAGAAAATTTGAATAAAAAATAAGTTACAAAAAAAAAGCAGCCAGATAAAAGATATTTTCCTGTTACGGTAGAGATTAAAGTCTCACCAGAAAATGTGACTAATCCCAAAAAAAGATGACATGGATTCATGACAGAAAGAACAGAGAAGCTCAACATTCAAATCAAACTTTACCAAATACACGTTAACTGGATAACACCTATGCAAAATTTTCAGAGGGACTTCACTCACCTTAGGATACTTGTTATTCCAAACAAGTTAATATAGTCCAGTCAATCTAACTCAAAAAAGGGCCCAACCCAGGAGAAATTGCAATAGTAATGTTTCATAGTTTTTGTTGGTTCAAATACCCTCCTGCATGATATATTAAAAGTATACCTTCACAGATTTAGTGGAACATACTTTTTTTCAATGTCAAAAACAACATTTCAACATGTTAAAGTGACCTGGTCTGGGTAAAATTCTGTTAATATAGAAGGGTCTTTGTACACCTATTTGACATGTGTAGTGTATTTTCCTAAGTTTTTGGGGTCTATCTCTCCAATAATACTAATACCAATATAATAATTTTCAGACCCTGTTCTAATATCATATACCTCATATACCCTTTTGGGTATTACTAGCCCAACACCTAATTTTTTTTTTACAAAATTTACACTCAAAGTTTGTGCTAGACTGCTCCAATGGTTGTATCTGCATCTAAAATAGGTGTATCTGCATCTAAGATTGTTCCTGAGAGATATGTTTAGTGTCTACCATGACATGACCCCCCACTGACCCCCATCAGTGGCACACGACGCGCGGGCAGGGTGCGTGTGTGAATCTGGCAGAGACTGTTGTTGGGGGCTGACCTCCTGTAAGTCAGACATTTCTTTACTTCTACCACTCAGTACTATAAAACATATTTATAATCATCACCAGTTTTCATTTTTCCAGCTTAGGTTACTCTTTACTCTTTAATTTTCTAGTTGACACTCTGTATCACCTTGGATTTGGCTGTTCATATTCAGAAGTACAGATGTAGGAAAGAAGTGTTGCAGTAGCACAGAAACTTGAGGTCCATGGATTCACACCAGGACACTTCATGCAATATGTTGAAGACAATGTTGACCATAATATCCGAACAATTGATGGCCATGGAACATTCCATGGCATGGGAATTATTGCATGCATCACCCCCAAAATTGAACAAGCTTCAGTCATTCCACATATCAAGGTGACAGCAAAAGACCTAGCAGATGTTGGACACATTAACATTGTTCCATATGTACAGAAGTCTGGGGGTCTTAAAGACCTTACCTACAGTGAAATTGAAGAGCACTCTGAAGACAATAGAGAGACAGCTGCTGATACACTCTGGAAGCTGTCCTTGCTGCTTGGCAAATGCTTGAGGATTGGATGGTCTGGAATGATGAAAATGCTCAACACCGGAGATCATCCTGATCAGTCATCAGTCATCTTCCTACCCATGATTGACATGGATCCAGGAGATCTGACTTGCATTCATTCCACTCTCCAGTTCATTCATGATCACGCAACTCGTTACCAGGACACTCCAATTCTAACTTTTGATCAACCACTGTGGTGGAAAGCAATGACAATTATTGCAAGTGAAGCACCTGGCAGTCCACTGAAATCTATTGTTCTCCGACTTGGTGGATTCCATGTGCTCATGAGTTTCCTTGGCACAATTGGTCATTTGATGTCAGGCTCTGGATTGGAAGAAATCCTTGAATTAGTGTATGCACCAAATACAGTGCCCAAAATGCTTGAAGGAAAATCAATTGCCAGGGGCCATAAGAGGTCATTTCCTGGTTGATGGGGCACTGAACACCCTTCTGGCAGTCAAAACCTTTCAAGTAAACCTGCCCTGTAAATTGATATAAAACTGATTATATTTAGCTAATTGTTTTAAATAGTATTTATATTTTTCTTGCTACTAACAGCTGTTTGAGATATTTTAGTTTTAAACACATGACTTTTATGGTTTATTTATTTATAACTATTGAGCGCCACCTTAAATGGTTACTGATCATGTTTGAGTGTGTTTCTCACACTCAAACAAGTGTGGCAAGCTACGCTGTTGGCTTGAAGGATGTGTCAGAGTTGACTGAAGATGGTACTATTGCTGATGAAAGTGAAAAAACACAAAATGTGACAACTCCAGATGAACCAGTTACTGATCAGTCTGATGTAGGATCCACAGGCCATTCTAAAGATTTAGAAGGGGAACTAGCAGAAGCCTCAGATCTCTATGACAGTGTTATGGCTGCCACCACAACTATGACAAATGCAAGTGAACTACTTAAAAACATAGCCCATAGCTCTCGCGCTGACTCCCGCTTCCTGATTCAAACGTCTGCCGGCCCCGCCCCCCGACCAATCAGAGGCGCGGAGAGTGGTGACGTCAGAAATAGTCCCAGCTCAGCCCGCAAAGAACCTTGCCAGAATGGTTACAGAAATAGTATCGGCTTGGAGCGGCTCTACCCGTCTCAGCCCCTAGTGCAAACGTGCAAGACGGGGCCGCACCGAGCCGAGCCGGGCGGAGGCGGGACTAGTGCAAAAGCGCCATATCAGCAAGGAGAGCTGTACTTCATGTCTGAACCCAGGAAGTTGCCTTTCGCCTTCATTTTTCAAAAACAATTTGCTACCAAAGATGAAATTGCTGATGCAGGGGAAAGGGCAATGATGCTAATATACAGATGTGGAGAGACAGATTCTCTTAATGACCTCAGGCTGAAACGTTTCTACGCTAAGGTGACTGACAGCAAAACAGCTGTCCACCCTCGCAACTTGCCACCAACATCTTCCTCTGCCAGGTTTCACAGCTACAGAGTGTACCATCAAGTCCAGGAATGGATGGGAAACTCACTACCACCGGAGGAATGGGGCTGGAAGATCCAAGATTCATTCCTCATTCCTGTCCATTAAGACCAGAACCCTGCTCCTCAATCGTTGTTGGAGCTTGTGCGCTGTAGTTGCAAGTCAGGTTGTGGCACTATGCATTGCAAATGCCGTCGTCAAGGACTTGATTGCTCCCTAGCCTGTTCAGAGTGCAGAGGTGTGTGCGCGAATATGTCAGCACAACATTTGGATGAGGACATGGAGTAAATATTACATGTAGGCCTACAGTCAAGCTTGGTCTCATTTGGTTTCAGTCTGTGCTGATATGTATCATAGTTTTTATGGAAAAATATATTACTGAGACAAATTTGGATGGTGCAGAAGATTCAATGATAATAAATCGTTTATGACCTACTTTGATTGACTTTATTTGGATTCAAAAAAGGTAATTTTAGCTTAAGGGTACCCCCAAAGTGCACATATACATTCAGAACAGGTCATTTTTGATGGTTGTATGTGAAAAAACACCATAGAAAACCAATGTGTAGACATAAATTATTTGAAAATAGCATATTCAGAAGTAGAGATGCATCATTTTTTTGTATGACGCTATGGCATGAAGGGCCCAAATTTCAACCCCTGAATTTACCTTGATCCACTAAGTATATAATGGTATACTTTTAATATAATATTTGGATGTCCCTAAGGATCACATAAAACCTTGAATGATTACTATTGCAATTTTCCCTGGGTCGAACCACAGATTGACTGGACTAATATTTTTCTGACCTAAATTAAAGCGACAGTGTTGTAAAATGACTGAATATTGAGTTAGTAATCATTTTAAACACCTAAATATATGCTCTTAAACCTGGAAAAATATGTTTGTACATATCATATCCCCTGTAATCAGTGCATGACATATTTTCATTGACTAAACAGTGACATTTTCTGTTAGTGTATGAAGACTAAAAGGTCTGTTTAACAATTGGTAGTTTTTACAATTGGTCAGTTTTTTGAAGAATAGGCAAGGCAAGTTTATTTATATAGCACAATCAAATCAAGGTAATTCAAAGTGCTTTACATCGACATTAAAAGCGGCAAGACATAATTAGACAGTAAATAAATAAAATGAACTAAAATTATGAGAAAAAGAAGGTAAAATAATAAAAAGCACAAGTTGCTGAAAACTAGGGGCAGTAGTACCGCAGGTACACATCTCATTTGCGGTTTTCAGAAAGTATTTAATTTAAGGGTACGCTTAAATAACAAATACATGAAATAAAATTATAAGAAAAGAGGTAAAATAATAAAAAGCACAAGTTGTTAAAAAGAAGGGCAGTAGAGTACAGGTAAGTAATTAATTTAGGAGTAAGCTTCAATACACAAACCCCTGCAAGTTATGTGTAAAACATGTCTCGGCAGATTAATTACCATCGATAATAAATGTCCACAACTTGAGTTTATTTAGGTCACAACTTTTTTTAGCCCTATTTATTTTGAGAGGGTCACATAATCTTGGCAGCTTCAAATGGGTCACAACTGACTTCCTTTAAAAAGATTATTTACTGTATTAAAGATAATTTTATCAAACATAAAAAACCTAAAAATCTGAATTTACCAACGAAGCTACAGTACAGAACATGTAGTCTGACGTCACGTCAACGCTAGTAGATTTTAGAATATTTACGACAGCGCCTGAACGCAGCGTTTGACAACTCGTGTTGCGTTCAGGGCGCGCTGCCACGACGCGCTGCTGTCGTCATCAGCACATATAGGAAGTGATGGCCGTCCGACCGTACAACCAGAAAGAAGAAGGAAAATAAGCCGATGAAGGAGAAATGACACATCAGCTGCAGCCACACACGGACAGCAGACGCTCTCACATTTGAGGTGAGTGTGAGGCTGCTGTAATTTAAACCTTCAGGTTGATTCTAGGAGCAGATTGTGTGCTGCATCTGTCTTCACCTCCTGGCAGGACACGAACATGAGAAACATACGCGCACAGGTCTTGGCTTTAGTGACTCTTAAAGCACTAAATCAAATGCTTGCCTCCATTAGCAAAGTAAACGCTTTCGGCATGTAGCTTGTTTAGGACAGGCTTGGCTGTTAAGGGATCCCCTAAAACCAAAGATTAGAGAAAACTATTTATGACCCTCTCTCTGTCTCCTTGATCTGTTTCTTTCCACCTCCTCAGATAGTTGCTTTATCTCATATACTTAAAGTAGCCATATTTTTTGCCTTTTCTTTCCAAAGATGACAGTATTTCCTGGTGTCTTAATATAATCTTTGTGATATTCTTTGGTTAAAAATATCAGTTCAAGTACAAAAGTTGTTTTTACTGCTGTTCATAGTGGTCAATTTTAGGGGGCGTGGTCAGACACCTGATTAGGCTCCTCCCCCTTTCTCTGCAGGATCTGCATCTTTTGAAACTGTATCGTCCACGTCAGAGAAACTGTGAATCCTGTATGACGTGAACTTGAATTGAGATAAAAAACAATGGCTACCATTCATGCCAATAAAGCCAATTTGAATTGAATTGAATTGATAAGATTAATTGCCTGAGTAATTTTATTCTGGTCTGGGCCTGTCATGTCACAGAGCCGAGCCAATCAGAATGACCTGTCAAACAACATATTTTCAAACACAGGCGAGAAAAAATAAGTGATAAGACTGTGGCCTATTTCATTCCATCACTTCAGAAACCCATATACAGTATATACTCTTCAGTGGAGAAATAGTCATTCTCTTCAATGTCAAGTCATGGAGCTATATCATAACGGAAGCCCAGGAAACAGCCTGGTCATACATTCATGAGAACTCATATTTGTGATTGGCTTTAATGATCCAGCAAACTACATCAATACATGAACTTAATAATAATACATGACCCAATAACATTGATACAAAATGAAACTATTGATCTGACATAAATGCATGTTTTGAAGTGGCCTTTTTTACTTATACTTACTTATATTGATCGTTCACTCCTGAACTGAATTATGTCAAAATCACATGGGTTCATGCTTTGAAATTGTAATATTGGCTACATTTGAGTTGTCCTATTGTTGGCTTATCTAATATTATGATGTGATAAGACTTGCCATTTCCACTCCTTGTTTACATCCTTTTTAATTCGTGTGCCAACCTGGACTTTTTGAAATTTTATTACATGATTAATGGACCAAACTCTGCATAAAAGTGGCAAGTAAACAATATTTTTTTTATTATTTTTTTTTTAAAGGTACATTACATAATCATTTTATAAAATGCATTGTAATCCATAATAATCACACCACCAACTGTCAGTATGATTACATCAGTGATAGGCCAGAATTAGCTGATTGAATTATTTCCTGAGTATTTTTCTCTTCTCCCCCAGTGTGGCTGTGAACAATGTGTTCATAGATGAGGACTCTGCCATCAACAGGTACATTCTGGGGTTTCTTGCTTCGATTAAGTGTTTGGGTGCATGGTCAGAGTCAAAACAGCAACAATTAGAAAAAAAAATACACAACCAATAATAATAATGACGATGATGTCTTCAACTACCAATGTTTTTGTATCACTCAACCCTGTACTTTGCATCTTTTTATTGTGCAACATTTTGATTAGAAACATAGTTACCTTCAGTGTGACCAGAGGTGGCATTTTATGCCCTTCTCAAGCATAAAATATCTTTATAAGCTCACGCTCATGGGGAGTTGGTAAGAGGATGTTCACTTTATAGTCACTATGTTTTTATTATCAGGTTGATCTGTGTCTTCACTCAGCTCAAAGTACATAAGGAAGTGTTGCACCATCCCTGTTAAGTAAAATTCCTGCTACTGTAGTGACTAAAGTTTAGACTTTAAGTTCCCTTTCACCTTTAACCCTCTAGTCCTATTGTTAAGATACATGTTGCCCTAACCCATGGCCTTTTATAGATTACTCTGATGAATTCATTAAACAGGGTTGGCCTCCAGTAGCATTTGCCCTTCTGGACTGGCTAATAATCTTCCAAGTGTAGGTAAAGTTCACGAGTATTGTAGTAAAAACTCCTAGTCATGGTTGCACAGCACACAGCCTGTGAGCAGAGGGAGCGTTTGCAGTTCAGGACCTTCTCTGAGGGTATAGTGAAAGGACTCTAATGGCACAAGATTCTAGCAAGAGGCGGCGAAGAGGTGAGCCCACCGCTTTTAGTTTCGGTGAAGGTAATTAGGGCAGAATTATTGGTTGTGATTCAGAAATGTAGCCTTAGAGATCGAGCCGTCATGTCAATGCCATAATGAGCTGCTTTTTGGCTCCGGGCCCCCCCAATGAAAGAGTCTTTCAGCACTTTCAGGAAAAAAAAAAGCACAGTGTTTACGTCGTGAGTAGGGCTCCTGAAGCAAATCTTGAAGGTCATTGGAATTTGTAGCCAAGCAGATCTCATACAAGTTTTAAGTCAGAGAGCAGTGTGCAGTGACCCTCTCACAACAGGGTGCACGGCTGCGGTGCTTGGCTTTTGTTGAGATTATTGACTCAGCTGACAGGTCACAATGGTTTAGACTTGTTGTTTGTTTTTTAAGAAAATATCTGTGCTCACAAAGGTTTATTAAGTTTGCCATCAATATGTGTAGTAACTTGACACATTGAGTGTAAAAGCATTGCCTCAAGTGTTTTCAGAGTTCAATGTAGTAAATTTAGTAAATAATAGTTAAAGTAAAACATATATCTGTCATAAAATCTTATACCAGGCAAAACAAAAAAGAGAGATTATATAAAGATGCAAAAATGTGAATAAAAAACAATATATAACGCTCTGAAGATAATTTGAATCTCGTCATCTGGAGGAAAATATGCATAAATGCGACTAATTAAATATTGAAAGGCAAATTCTCATTCTGTTGTCATGGATAAGAAATGTGTTAACTCAAAAACGCTAACTCTGTGTTGATGGTACCTGATGGTAAAGATGTGCAAAGTCCCCATGTCATTAATGCAACACCCAGTGGAGCTCGTTCTCTTTGGCCATGGGAATGAAGGATGTACTGACCAGCAGGGAAAATAAATAAAAAAGGATTTCCGATTAAGGTGCAGAAATTTTCATGTAAGATGTTTTTAATGCATTGCTGCTGGATAGTCCAAAAAACCAGAACCATTTGGTTCTGATTTTAATCAGCTTCCTTGTAGTCCTACGTAATATAGCAGGTTTTGTAAATAATAAATGAACATTTTCCATGTATTATATCATCACATTGGAGAAGCCGGGTTTTTAGCAATAAAGGGATTATTCACAATCATTTGTAACTAGTTTTGTTACGGATTTTTGCACAGACATTTTACACATCAGGACTGGAACAATTGTAGATCTCATATCAGTTGTCTGGTTGTGTATTTCTTGAAGTACCTGTTCATAACCAGCGTCATAATGTACGCCCAGCTGCCACGTAGACGGGGCACATTGGTGGCCACCTAATCTTCGCCACGCCTAAAGAAAGGTTTCTTGCTGCTTGTGATCATGGTCTAACACAAGCTCACTTGTAGGAGCTCTTTTTAGAGAGGAAAAAAAAAGACAAGTTACAGTTTAACTTGAATGACCTGTACCTGCCATCTGGACTAAAGTTGTTAGAAAAGTCTACTTATGGAAAGTATGTAAGTACCATGTTGCTGAGATCTTTAAAAGAAATTTGACTATCAAATACCTAATGGCAACGTTTCATTGCAGGTAAAGTTTCCCGCAAAGTTATAGGATAATCCCTCATGTATGTGTATGCTCATCACTGATTTATTAGATGTGTGGTACATGACAGGACCCAAGAACACATATTGTGTGTTTGCTCACAAGCCAAAATAAGTGTAACAGGCACGGTATTCCAAGAGAGCAGGCATAAATGTAAAATACCTTTTTATCTTTTATGTGCCGTCACGGCACTACCGTGAAACTTTCTATGGACTGTTCAAGGGAGGGGAAAAAGGCTTGTAAAACCTGAATGGTGGCACCAAAGGAATATGACCTATTTACTAAGGAAACAATGGTGGCACCTTAAGTGTAAGCTGATTAGAAGAAAAACTTCCAACTTCTAAAGTGATTTGATATTGCTGTAGTAGATTGAGAATAAGTCAAAGTTAGTTTTTTAAAAAAAACTGTAATTTTAGAAGTGCAGGAAGAGTTAGAGGCATGGTTAAGATCCCCAAATATTCATGCATGCATTGAGATGTTCAGATGACAACTGAGCAACAACTGCATTGATGTTGCATGCAGCATCCGCAGGTTTTAAGTAGTAGTAGTAGTAGTAAATATTTATTTCGGTCAATCACAAACAAAAATGAAAAATCAACAAACAAGATAACACAGGTTTTTCCCTGGTCAACATTGTGATTTGACCGAAAAGGTCTGGGCTTGAAGCATAAAGCTTATCTTGCCCACCTTTTAACAGAATAAAATATACAAAAAAACAAATGAAGTATCATAAGTCTACACAGAATAATAATAATAGTAATAATAATAATAATAATAATAATAATAATAATAATAATAATAACAATAATAATGATGGTGATGATAATAGTAATAATAATAATAATAATAGCAATAATATGATAATAATAATAATGATAGCTCTGAAAACAGAAAGTGAAAAGATGCTAAGGAAACCGGCAAAACAAATTTAAGTTGTCATTTTATCTCGTGCATGTGTGCATTCTTCATTGTTTGTTTATTGTGTTTGTATATATGTGTCTATTACCTTTGCTTTGAATAATATCTTGTATGCTTTTATTGAATTTGCTAGTTTAAGGTCATTTTCTAATGAGTTCCACAGTTTTACTCCTAAAACAGATATACATCTTCCCTTTGCATTTGTTCTAACTGTTGTTGTGTCAAACATTGCAGTTCCCCTGCAATGTTTGTTAATCTCTGTTAAAGGTGAATTCACCCTTCTTAATTATATGTCCAGGAATACACCATATTCTTTTTGCAGGTAATACAATTTCTGTTTGGTTTCAGGCCATAATATGTTCCTGGATCCATGTTTTGGTGAATCACAGTACTTTATTCCCAGCAGACCTAATTTGTCTTCATCAGGTCTCTGAGCTTTTTCAATTTTATGTGCCAGTGATCTCACATCCTTTTAGAGTTTATTGAAAGGATGTCTTAAACGTCTTTCTCACGCAAGGTTTTGCTCCTGTTCATTCTCCTTTAGCTTGTCGTCATGGGTCTAACATGGGTATTGCTTTGATTTTAGCAAGCTTAGTCAGCTGCTTCCATGTGTAAAAAACTGTACCCTTGTCATGGCTACTAGAACCCAGTAGGGCTGTTCGATTTTGCCCAAAAATAAAATCTCGATTTTTTTTCTCTCAAAATCCGATTTTCGATTACGATTACGATTATTTTGTGAATTGACAAAAGGCAAATAAATGATTTCAAATATGCTGTTTTTTTATTGAACATTTGCCCCAAAATGAATGAATAAAGTGCAAAACTCTGTAAAATAAGTTGAAAAAAAGTTTTAAAAAATATAATAAAATATAAAGTTTTATCTCTGAAAAAAAATCAGCAAATCAGCACTTGCAAACATACAGTAAGTTATATTTCCAATAAAAAATAAAAAAAAAAAAAAATTACTAAAAAAAAAAGTGAAAAATCGATTTTACGAGTTTCACGTTTTAACATCGTTCTAATTACATAATCGTGATTATGATTTAAAATCGATTAATCGAACAGCCCTAGAACCCAGCATCCAAACTATCATGGAAAAATGCTCAAAGAAATCTCAAAAAAAGCTCAGTAGAAATCTCAAGATGTGAACTATAACCTGATATTTTGTTTTTGTGACAGATAGTACAACACTGGACTGTACTTACTCTCTGTCTGCTTTACCGTAGGTGCGTCCAAACCTCGGCCCTCCATGCCTGCTTCCCCAGGCTACACTCGACTGGAACAAAATGACCCTATGAACCCCTTGCGAATCTCTGTAGGAAACCTCCCCATGTTGGCTTCCATGGCCAACACCACCGACCCCCGTTTCCGCCTAAAATGGAAGCCCATCGTGGCCGTGTTCATCACCCTAGCCGTGGTCTTGCTGGTGTTTATGCAGTTTAGCTCTGGTGTTCGTGACCGTTCTTACGCGTCTCACAGCTGGAAGGCAAGTCGAAGCGACACCCAGCAGTCCACTTCCCATTACAATGACACCTACCCTCTCAGTCCGCCTGAGCGAACACCGCAGGGCACCCGCTACCGCATCGGGGTCATCGCAGACCTGGATACGAACTCCCTGAGCGACAAGAAAATGACATGGTTCAGCTACATGCGACGGGGGTACCTGCTCGTGTCCCAGAGTGGCGACAAGGTGGCGGTCGAATGGGATGATGAGAAAGTGGTGCTGGAGAGCCATCTGTCAGAGAAGGGCAGGGGGATGGAGCTGTCTGAGCTGGTGGTGTTCAACGGGAAGCTGTACAGCGTCGACGACAGAACGGGTGTAGTCTATCTTATAGATGGAAACAAGGCTGTGCCCTGGGTTATCTTGCCTGATGGGGATGGAAGCGTTGCCAAAGGTTTGTATTATTCAGGTGTAAGTTTCAAGTATAAATTACCGTATTCGCATTATAAGGCACACCTTCAATGAATGACATATTTTAAAACTTTTTCCATATGTAAGGCGCACTAAATATATGGTCAGAGGTGGAGAGAGTACTCGACCCCAGTACTTGAGTAAGAGTACAAATACTACTGGTCAAAATTTACTCCGTTACAAGTAAAAGTAGCTCAGTCAAAATATTACTCGAGTAAGAGTAGAAAAGTACTTGCTTTTAAAGGTACTTAAGTATCCAAAAGTAAATGCTTTTAAATTTACTTTAAGTAAAAGTAAGAGTAAAAGTAAATTTCTTATTTTCCACATCAGTAAATTACTATATTTTTTCTAAATTAATTTAAGGATCTTTTAACTCTTGTTTCTGAGAATTCGATGTTGAGTTGTTGAAAGCAGAGAGGTAGTTCTGCTTCGGCAGACACAATAAACATTTGAAAATAAATGTCTATGGTTTGTATCTGCTCTCGTTTTTTACTCGGTCGAACTCAAACATTGAGTTAAGATACGGCCAAGGATTTTGTGAAAGTCCCTGCTCCGAGTCCGGCTCATTATCAGACTCAGACGACTCAGCGGATTGTCTTTCTTCTCCTGACGCAGGCGTAGCCATTGTTGCGGCTCTGTCTTCACTTGTTGCGGCTCTGTCTTGACAAACACAGGCTACTTTGGCGGTATCGTTTTGAGGAGGCTTGACGTATTTCCGCTTTACGTACATCCCAGTGGAGAGCGTGCACTGTGATAGGTCTCCTCCTTTGACAAAAACAGCTTGTGTCCAATAGGATTTTAGGGAAGAAGAAAAAAGAGCAGACCTGAAAGTAACGAGTGCTTTTCAGCCTTCCTAGAAATTTACTCGAGTAAAAGTAAAAATATTTGTCTCGGAAATGTATTCAAGTAAGAGTAATAAGTACCAAAGAAATCTAATACTCAAGTAAAATACAAATCCTCTGGATATGTACTTAAGTACAGTACTCAAGTAAATTTACTCCGTTACTGTCCACCACTGTATATGGTAAAATACCATACTATAGTGGCTGGGGTTGAGTTAGCATCTACCTGATGGAGCTGTGCTACAGGAAATGCTACAAAATCCTACAGCAAATGCAAAAAAAAAAAACAAGAAGAAAAGTACCGTATGTCAAACTTTATTAACAAAATAAAAATCAGCTTTTACTCCGTCTCGTCAAAGTCGCCATTATGCGAGTCAGCGTCGCTGCTGTTGTCTTGAACGTCTGTGATGATTTCTGACGTTTTTAGCGCCATTACTTCGGCGACACAAACTATATTACCCACAATCCCCCTGACTACAGTAACAGAAATTACTGTAATGATCATATATAAGGCGCACTGCCGGTTTTTGAGAAAATTAAAGGCTTTTAGGTGTGCCTTATAGTGCGGAAAATATTTTACATGTACATTTACATGTAATTGAGTACTTCGACATTGTTGACTGAAGTAACACGTGCCATCTTCTGATAGGGTTCAAAGCTGAGTGGCTGGCAGTGAAGGATGAGCACCTGTACGTTGGTGGTCTAGGGAAAGAGTGGACCACCACCGAGGGCGAGTTCGTCAACAACAATCCGGAGTGGGTAAAAGTGGTGGGCTTCAGGGGGGATGTACAACACGAGAACTGGGTTCCTCGGTACGCAGCCATGAAGACCGCCGCAGGGATCAAATCGCCAGGTGAGGATTCAGATCTGCCCTTTCTTATGACTGGCAACATTTCTCTTCACGAATAAGTCCTAACTGAATTCCTCTGGAACTCCACAGGGTATTTTATTCACGAGTCTGCAGCGTGGAGCGATACCCTGCAGCGCTGGTTCTTTCTCCCTCGCCGCGCAAGCCACGAGCGCTACGAAGAGACTGCGGACGAGAGTCGTGGTACGAACATCGCCCTCAGCTGCTCGCCAGATTTTAAAGACATCAAAGTGAGCCAAGTGGGCTCGCTGAACCCCACTCACGGTTTCTCGTCCTTCAAGTTCGTCCCCAACACTGACGATCAGATCATTCTGGCGCTCAAGTCAGAGGAGGATGCCGGGAAGATCGCAACGTACATCATGGCTTTCACACTCGATGGGCGCATCCTTCTGCCTGAAGCCAAGATCGGGGATGTGAAATATGAAGGATTGGAGTTCATATAATGTCCTCCGAGATACTGAGTCTTGCTGTTGGTGCCACTATACTGTGGCGTTAATTTGTTTACACTTCAGTCCCTGCTGAACTTACTGCACTGACTGCTTCTCGTAAAACCTTTACTCCGACCCTTAAAGGACTGTCTTCGTTACAAACAGTATAGCTTAATGCTACGATGAAGAACACTGTCTTCTTAAGGGCTTTTAAAAAGTCAGATCGAGTATTACCAGCATGTATTGTGTTGAATTATCTCCTTGCCAAGACAGATCTGGGCTTCACTGGGCTTCACAGTACTGTAGACTTATTTTATAATGAATGTACAAAGGATGGATTTCTCAAAACTGTGATTTTTTTTTTCTTTTTTTTTTTTTTTTTACTTTCATTGCACATAACTGTACAGATGTTTTTTCTCCAGCTTTTCATATTGAACAGTGCGATTCTGTACACACCAGACCTGATTTTAATTCAACATAATAAGAAGGACATTTTGATTAAAAGTTAAATTCTACTGTATACAATGTCTTTTCTGTGATGCTTTTGGTGACAGTAAAATCTAAATTCATAATCTTTCAGTCTTGTCTTTTAATCTGTACATGGGTCTTTGATTATGATGTGTTCACCAGTAAGGTACATCAAATAGATCCTCGAATAGCCAACAGAGGTACCAATGTATTGGTACCCCTAGAATAGATTGGAAATACTTAGAAACATGTGAAACCTAGGTGTGCCCTGTAATTAGCATTGCAGGTGGTTTCAATCTTGCAGTCAGTCAGTTTGACTATTTAAAGGGTGAAAAGTCATCAGTCTGCTGTTTGGTATCATGGTGTTCACCCACACTGAACATGGAGCAAAAAAAAGTCAACGGAGAGAGTTGCCTGACGAGATCAGAAAAAAAGTGATACACAAGCATGTTAATGCAAATTCAGAAGTTTAGGCTTCACAGGACTGTGGCCTCAAGAGGAAAAAACAATTACATGTTTAAGAGATGGATAATATGAATGGTAACTAAAGAACCCAGAACAACTTCCAAAGAGATGAAAGGTTAAGTCCAAGGTCAAGGTGAGAAACAAACTTTCTGGGAGATGGTAAACCTTTTAAAGCTTTTTTGTTTTATATATAAATACCTCAACGGTTTGGACCACCTTCACCTAAAGGAATTTATTAGATGAATTAACAGTATTGTTAGTACCAGATTAGTACCATTTCATGAGGAATGGACCAAAAGGCTCGTCTACAGGTACGGAAGACTCATTGACAATTACAGAAATGGTTTGATTGCAATGAGTGCCTCAAAACATTGTACGAGAAAATGTGGATCCCCTCAATTTTATCCAGGTCAGTTTCATTCATTTGTTGGACTCACACAACGCTGTATACGCATCAACTCAAACTTTATTTTTAGAGCACAGTATAAAACATCTGAGTTTGACCAAAGTGCTTTATAATTTAAAACCAGCTGAATAAAAGGCATATATTACAAAGATAAAATAAAAAGAATAAGATAAGTACAAGATACAAGAATACAATGAAATAAAAAATAAGAGTAAAATAATAAAAAATGTGATTAAATTTTTTTCATTTTTTGGCAAAAATAAAATTTTGCCAAAATTCACTAAAACTAATCAACTAATATGCATGCATGCACATGTCTTCAGTGTTTGAACAGATTTCATTGTATTTTGATTTAGAATGTTAAAAAAAAAAGTAAAAATAATGTGACCCTTTGAGTCAATATTTCCTTAGTTGATGGGAACACAATCTTTACATTTAAATTATGTAAATATCAGATTACAAAGAGTGTTTGCCACCCTGTTTTGTGTTAGATGAATCCTTGGCAATACAACATGTTCACTCATCAAAATCTAGCAGGTAAAACCTTACACTAGGAAGTTTATTCGTGACATGACTGTGATTCAGTTTTGCACATTTTATACGTGTATTTGTCTCCTAATTGGGATCATTCAGAGGAGGTTTTTTTAACATCTCTTTCATCTCGGCCTGTGTTCGACCACAACAGATCTCTGATCTGTATAAAGGTGATTTGAAGTTGTTCTATTTTAGGAGTGATTCAGAGAGCGTGTTGAGGCTTTTTATAACGGGATATTACTCAGGACCAGGAAAGTGTCATCATACATTTTCCTGGAGCCTCATCTGTTATCTGAGAAGGGGACTACGGAAAAGTTGCATTTTACTTTTATTCATCCTCCACCAGATGGCGGTGAAATGATTGAAATCAGTGCGGTACCTGCTAGTGGTGCTGGAGCTCAAACTCAGAGAGAAAGGAGTATGGAGCCGTTTTAGCTGCTGGTGTTCAACGGTAAAGTGTTGATGGCAGAATGGTTGAATAGGTGGAAACAAGTCTGTGCCCTGGTTTATCTTGCCTGATCGGGATAGGAGTGTTAGTAAAGACTGATATTTTGGTCATTTAATATTAACTATCATTTGGAGCCAGGTTGCAAAATTGCAGATTGCAACAAACATTACGGCCTTATCCAGGATTAAAGAGTTGATTTTATTTATATACGTACAACAGTTTGTAAGGTATTCCAGGTATACCTGATAAAGTGGTTGGTGGGTGTATGAGACTCCAAATATGGTACAAAGCTGTGTGGTTGGCAGTGAAGGACATCCTGTACACAATAATACAGTTACACATCATGGCCTTCACATTCAATGAAAGCATCTTTTTTGTTTGATATTAAGTTTGGGGAAATGTGTCATGTGAAGGCTTGGAGTTCAACTAAAGGACTCAGAGATGAATACTTTTGCTTACTCTTTATGCCATGGCTGTTTATATTTCAAAAAGTCACTGCTGAACTTTGTACGTTCGATGCTTCCTGACAAACTTTTGGGACAAAGGTAAAAAAAAAAAAAACTAAAAACATCAGAAACACAGTTGCGAAATGTGTTTCTATGTAAAATGAAACTTGGTGAAAGCAGGGGGAGTGGATTAATGAAGCTACAGTGCATATTAAGCAGCCTCCAGTGGAAACAACTGCATTTGTAGAGTAAACTTGAAAAGGGAGCCCAGTTTAGGATCAAGAATTTAAAAAAAAGTGACAAGAAGGTATGTGGCTTTATTACATTTAAGGATTTCATATACAAATTTGTCATGTCAGTTTTCTTTTGAACATTTATTCAATTGCTTTCTGATGTTATAACAAGTCAAAAAGTGGTTTTATATTCGTTCTTTGAAAAAAAATTTATTCTCATGCATTATTTTTGTGTTTTAAATATTTTACGTCAGATTACGCTAATACACTGGCTGTTGGAAATGTTTGCTGATCGGCAGCTATGGACTTTCTTGCTGCTTCTTCTTCTGTCTTTTTCTGGGACGGCATACAGATTCGACATGCTGAGTGGGTCCTCCAAACTATATCTAATTTTTGTGAAAAAATATTGCACATAGAGTCTGTGAAAAAGAAAGTAAAACCTCTTTCAATTCTATGTATCACCAATAATAACAGTAATTAAATATATACATTTATAAATAAAGTAAAACAGCTTGTTCATCACATCAGACACACACACACACACACACACTCATATATATATATATATATATATATATATATATATATATATATATATATATATATATATATATATATATATATGTGTGTGTGTGTGTGTGTGTGTGTGTGTGTGTGTGTGTGTGTGTGTGTGTGTGTGTGTGTGTGTGTGTGATGTGATGAACGAGCTGTTTTACTTTATTTATACATTTATATATTGTATAAAAATGTATATATTTAATATATTAAATATATTAAATATATATATATATATATATATATATATATATATATATATATATATATATATATATATATATATATTGGAATAAAGCATTTCTTCACCTGTTCTCATGAAATGATTGTAAATAAACATCTTATCTTGGCCTGTGTTTGTTTTCAGAACAGAACTCTGAACCTCGGGACGGTGATGTGAGGCTATCTGGCTCTAGGAGCAATTCAGAGGGCCGTGTTGAAGTTTTCCATGATGGAAAATGGGGAACGGTGTGTGACGACGAGTGGAATGTTGCTCATGCCCAGGTGGTTTGTCGTCAGCTCAACTTTCCTGGAGCCAAATCCGTTGTTTTAGGAGGGGACTACGGAAAAGGTGCCTTTTACTTTCATTCACCCTCCACCAGATGGCAATAAAAATCTGCTGCGAAGTGTGAATCCAAATGTACAATCCATGTCACCTCTTCATGGCCACCCTTTTGTGTTATTTGTTCATGTGATTTTTTTTTTGCCTTTTTTGTTTCAAATCATAGCTCCTGGACCTATTTGGCTAGATGATGTCAAATGCAAAGGCACTGAAAACCATCTAGTGTCCTGTGAATACCAAGGCTGGGGTGTAACTGACTGCACACACAAGGAAGATGTTGGAGTTATCTGTGAAACAGGAAGTACGCATCTCAACATTGGGTGCAATAAAAACGGATTCTATGCCTGCACCAAGACAATGACTTTGCTCCAATGCAGTTTCCATTGATCCAATGACAATGTGATTGCAGGTAACAACTTGACCAGGAGTGATTCTCCTCAATCACTGGACCACAGAATCAGCCTGTCAGATGACCTCGGTCGAATCTTTGACAGTGGGACTGGCTGTGACTTTGTGATGGTTCTCCAGAGTCCTACTGGAACCAGTCAGGACGATGGCACCCCGGAGAAGGTTGAGACAACAATCTGTGCACACAAAATTATCCTCTCCCTGTTCCCACTCTTCAGATCTTCAGAGGGGCTGACTAACATCACAGTTGACATCGGTAGCCATTGTCAACCACATTTCTCCTCCTTCATCAGGTATGGTGACTCTTATGAGACAATTTGAACCATGCAAACATTTTGTTTTGAGAAGCTGTTACAAAAGTTCAACAATGTGGTCTTTGACAGGTACCTTTACACCCGTAAGATTGATGTTACCTCTTCCAATGCGCTGTGCCTCCATCAACTGGCCTCCAAGTTTGAAGTAAAGCAGCTGATGGAGGACATAGGACGCCTTTTCTCTGTGATCCTCCCAGATGACACCTCCTTCTACACCCAGGTGTCTCTTTACCAATATGCAGTTGAGACCAATGACTTAATCCTTGAAGAAAACTGCATCCAGTACCTGGCTTGGAACTACCAAAACCTGAGCAGCTCTGCACTCTGGACTGATCTCTCGGTGGAGTTACTTGAGAGCCTTCTAAGGCGCTCAGATTTGGTGGTACCGGATGAGTATTTTGTTTTTCAGAGTCTAGAAACATGGATGACAGAGAAGGCCAACCTTACCAGTCTGAAAACCATGGGTAACCTGTTGAATTACATCCGTTTCCCCATGATCCCTGCTGAGAAGCTGTGTGAGCTGGAGTCCAGCTCTCCCCTCTTCAAATCTGATAAGAATGCATATCTCAACCATGTCTTGAAAGCACTTAAATTCAATATCCTGCTCTTTAGTAATCTAACCAACCCAAAAAGTGGCAGAGAATCTGATGAGTACAAACCCAGGATCTACATTGCTGAGCCGTGGAGCACCGTTATTGACATGTCGCGCACAACATCACGCAGCTCATCATCACAACAGAGACAAATGAGATACAATGGCAACAGACAGGCGTATTATAATAATGGTTATAATTATGGTTATTATCCTACTACTGCCCCTGACACTACACACAGGTTTAAAACACCTCTCCATTACAGCCTGATGTTTCAAGGCAGCACAACATCCTGGGAGGCAAATGTGTTCAAAAGCCAGACTGATTGTTCAAGGAAAGGTCTGAGGTGCGAGTCGTTTCCTGTGACTAGTTTGGATCGCCTAAACTCCTTCTCCCAACCAAGCAATGTCCTGTTTCGTAACCGCCTCCTGGTGATGTGCCAAAACAAGTATGTCTGTCAGGTTCAGGGTTTCAAAGGCAACCTGGCTTACGTTTCTACCAATGACACCCAGGCTCTTTCCTGTCCCTGTCCTGATGACCAGTACACCTACATGTTTGTAGTGAGACCAGAATATATGTGATTGAGTACTGGGGGCAGGTAAATACTGTAACAATCAGGAGCAAATGGGTCACCTTTTTTTTCATTATCATGAATAAGTAGATTGCATTGATTTTTTTTTCTAAATCATGTTATAGTGTCAAATATGAAATTTATGTATCAATCAGTAGAATACTTTTTTCATTTATGGCAAATTAATTAAGTGATTTCCAGATCATTTTCTGTGTCTGTTGCCAATTAAGATTTATTCTAGTAAAACTCAGTGAACTAGAGGTTTTACTGCATGTACTGTATAACAACGTATGAACAATAAAATTTCAGTTCCTCCTGTTTCAAGAAAAGTTGGTGTTTAATCATTTTTATACATAAGGAAACTAACTTCAGATGAGTTGAATGTAGATGGAGGTTATATTCCCGCAAAAATAAACCTCTTGGACCTGGATTTTATTGCAGTAGAGTAGTCAGGTTTTCTGATTTTGAAATATACTGAATTATCTGATACTCTACTTTTCATGCAGTACACTCATCAAGCAACTAGCCATGTTTAATTGTCAATAACAATATAGTAATTTGCTATTTATACAACACAAATTATATATATATTTAATAAAACAGACAGCAGTGGCTTTCTCAACACAATGCAGATTTACATTTTTTTTAAATGACCAATTATCTTTTTACCTTTTCAAGAAACTGAATGCACCCAGAGAAACACACACACACACACACACACACACACACACACACACACACACACACACACACACACACACACACACACACACACACACACACACACACACACACACATTATGGCTTTTTTAACCCATCAAAATTGAAAAGGTTTTGATTAAACTAAATGAATTCTACCTCCTGCAATATCTTTTTGGTGATCGTCAAATTATGAATCTTGTTTTCTGTCTGTTGTATTTTAATGCACATGTAACATGTACAACAACAACAAAAAACAGAAAGCTCTAACAATGTTGCAACAGACCCCAAATTTGTTGTGCAACAACTTGATAGTTCTGCTTCAATGTAAAAGGAAACTAAGAGAAAGCAGGGAGGTAGACTGCTGATGCTGCACATCTCCTTTTACAAAGAACTGGATTTGCATTGCAGACCTGAACAGAGAATCTATTTGAGGACAACATAGTTCAAATAAAAGAGAGAAAGGATGTCTCACTTTGTCTCACCATTTTTGTTTTTAACAGATATATGATTGCATTCTGACTTAGATAACTAAAAAACAAATGGTTTTAGATTCATACTTACCGGTACATACAAATATACAAAAAAAGTTTTCTTGTAATAAGTGAAAACAAAAACCTGTTGTATTCAACAAATGATGTCACAATGTAAATCTCAGCAGACAAAGTATGGGTTGTCATGTTCTATTTTTTATTTTGTGTCAGAATACGATGGAAGATGGAAATGCGTCTTCATCAAAATGAACAGATCCTCTGGTTTCTCTGTTCTTGTGTTTACACATACACATACAAACTGAACATACTCAGTGAGTCCTCCAAAATATGTCTCATTTGTGTGGAAACATATTTATTGATACAACAAGAAGTATGTATATATATATAGTACGTAGTACTATATATATAGTATGTATATATATACAGACATGTGAAATCCTGACCAGTTTTAAAAAATCTGATAAAAACGTCAGATGATTAGCAGAACTCCAAAGACACAATTTCATTTTTTTACTTAGTAAAAACAACAGCTAGATCCAGAAGTATTATCAGAAAAAATAACTATATGTATTAAAGATTTTAAAGAGATATTCCTCCTCCTCCTTATGGGTTGCAAGGT
This sequence comes from Cololabis saira, assembly GCF_033807715.1. Classification (NCBI taxonomy): domain Eukaryota; kingdom Metazoa; phylum Chordata; class Actinopteri; order Beloniformes; family Belonidae; genus Cololabis; species Cololabis saira. Next base: position 18,104,027 of record NC_084607.1, on the reverse strand, counting down.
GTCCAGGTAGCTGCGAAATGTGTCCCTCCAACACGGTGCTTGGGCTACAGAAGGTAAAAGCTGTTTATTTTGCAGGATACGTTTGTTTTCACAAAACATGGCATTGGGAATTTTTGGCCAAAATTTCTACTCCTTTCATATGTTCAAAAGACATTGTTCGTGAAATCTTGTGGTTTCCAAGAATACAACTTTTCAAACTTTGCTGCCATGCTCTTTTTTAAGCAACAGGTAGTTGAGATATGGGAGCTTATTCTTTCTTTTGTTCATTTTTATTACTTATTGGATCTTCACTGATATAAACATTTAACATGCTGAGGCCTTTAGGTACTGAGATTTATCCATCAGATTATTTTTTTTGTCTTTTCTACAAGGCAGTTTAGCCAAGGACGGTGACCTTGGTGTGAACTTCCTCTTTTTTTTGGACATTTTCTTCTAGAAAAAGAAAGATGCTGACAACGAAGCTACCAAGCAGACAGCAAAAAGGAAGTTTGATAGAAATGGTAAAAGAGAACTTGCAGCTAGTTGATGTGAGAGTTAAACAGAGGACAGGTCAGACAGAAGAGAATGATTCCTGAAGGGGAAAAGAGAAGAAAAAGAAGAAGAAGGCAACTGTCTTTCATGTTGTCCACTTGTGAATAATCTTTCTTTCAGTCAAATGGTTAATTCAAATGTGTTTGGTACATACCTGTCAAGTTTTGGATTTAAAAATATGGGAAATTTGCGCTGTCCTGCAGATGTGACGTCACATGACGCTCCATGCGCGTTCTCCCCGTTCTCCCGTGCCGGCTTCACTGTTGGCTGAAGTACCCCCAACGGCCGTCGTGGTGAAGGGTGGCGCTAGAGAGTCTCATTTCTTAAAAGGAGCCTCAAGCTCCTTTAAAGGAGGCGTCGGAATGCTTTTTAAAATGTATTATATTATAAAACGGGAAATTTATGGGAAAATAGTAATACAGGAGGATGATGGGAAAGAGAGGTAAAATACAGTAATTTCCCGGCCAAACCTGCTTTTCTTCGTGTGGGGCGCAGCCATGTTGCCCAGCAAGCTGATGGGACACGCCCAACACATGTCCATCAAAGTTACTTTTGCTCACAGCTCTTCAACCGAACTGCGCTGAAATATCTGCAGAGCTGCTGTCAGACATTTACAGTCGGATATAACGTTTTGTTTTGCGCATCTTGACTCAAATCAAAAATGACTGTGTCATTTAGCTGATGCTGGGTTAATAAAAACGAGTAGCTGCTTCGCTAAGATTACGGATGAGTGAGTGACAAGGGCTAGCCATTGGCTGAACCAACTGTTAATCAGTCATAATTGAAATAAATATATTGCTTGATATAAACTCTCATGGTGTGGTACAAAAACATTCAGCCCCCCTCAGAGTTGTCATGGGTGATGACTGAGACCAAAATGGTTTTTGAATAAATGCTAAGCTATAGGCTAAATATTTTTATTTTTGTTCTTAAATTGGACATTTTAACTCGAGTCAGTGGTGATTGACTCGTTTTTGGAGCCAGCCTCTAGCAGTCTGTCGAGGAACTGCAACGGATCAATCCGGAAGTAACATGGTTGGTGCTTCATTTGGAAACAGTTTCGCAACCCTGCTTAGATTGCAACAAATGCTTCTGTGAGATCATTGCTGATGTCATTCCTATTTGGCAATGTGTGACAACAAACTCATGAATGGCAAAACCTGCAAACTGCCCAAAAATCGACTTTAATGGATTTGCAACTGCTCGTCTGCAGCTCATTTTATTGGCACTGGTTGCAATGTATCATCTGAATTGGACTACAAGTAGTAACTTTATTTTCACACACTTTCTGCATTCAAACCAAGCTTTTGCAACATAAATAATGGCACAATCTTGCAATTCAAAGATATGAAAGCACTAGATGATTTTCTTTCATTTGTAAAACCTGTGGCTACTTTCTTATCACTTCTCTAACTGTATCATTCATGAACATTTCTGCACTAATTGTATTCTGACTGCGATCAACCAGCTCAAAATGATGCTTAGACTGCATGGATGTTTGTTCAACATCCCTGTTATCTTGGCCTGTGTTTGCTTTCAGAACAAAACTTGCAGAACCACAGGAGGGTGATGTGAGGTTCGGGTCTTGGAGCAATTCACATGGCTTGTTTTCCATAATGGGAGATGGGGAACGGTGTGTGACGATGAGTGGGACCTCACTCAGGCCCATGTGGTGTATAAGGTCAACTTTCCCAGAGCTAAATCTGTTGTTTATGGGCAGAACTATGAAAAAGGTGCCCATCACTGTCTTTTGTCCAACAGTAGGTGGCAGTGAAAGATTTGAAATAATCTTGGAAGTTTGATTAAGATCAACGCTTAATCATTTTATGTGGTAAAGTATTATGTTTTATTTAGTCCTGTGATTTATTTTTTCTTCTGTATTTACTTTTTTTTTTTTTCATCTTAGCAACTGGCCCTATTTGGCTAGACGACGTTAACGTTGCAAAGGCACTATCTAGTGTGTTGTGGATTTAGAGGTTGGGGTGTGAATGACTGCATGCACGACGAGGATATTTGGAGTTATTTGTGAAACAGGCAGTAAGTAAATCAACTTTTGCAAGGCAAAAGGTCCTGTTATTAAGCTCATCCCATCACATCTATAACTGTAAAAGCAGATTCTTTCTCAGGACCAGTTTTTTCCCTTGTTCAGCAGTTTGCCCCAATGATCCAATGATTGTGTGATTCCAGGAAATAATTTGGTCGACAATGATTCTCCTCAATCCCTAGACCGCAGCATCAGCCTTTCAGATGACCTCGGTCAAATCTTTGACAATAGTGCTGGGTTTGACGTTGTTATTTTTTTGTGGAGTCCTACTTGAAACAGAATTAGTGATGGGACCCCATACATGGCTGAGACAGAAGTCTATGCATACAAAATGATCCTCCCCCAGTTCCCAGTCTTTAGATCTTCAGAGCGGCTGAATAACATCACGGTGTAGATAAATCAGCCTGGCTAGAAATATTTCTCATCCTTCATCAGCTATGATGAAACTAAAATGCTTTTTTTTTGCCACACACCAGTACATTTTTAATAACTATAATAAATATTTAACAATGTGGTCTTTGACAGGTACCTTTACACCCGTAAGATTGATGTTACCTCTTCCAATGCGCTGTGCCTCCATCAACTGGCCTCCAAGTTTGAAGTAAAGCAGCTGATGGAGGACATAGGACGCCTTTTCTCTGTGATCCTCCCAGATGACACCTCCTTCTACACCCAGGTGTCTCTTTACCAATATGCAGTTGAGACCAAGGACTTAATCCTTGAAGAAAACTGCATCCAGTACCTGGCTTGGAACTACCAAAACCTGAGCAGCTCTGCACTTTGGACTGATCTCCCGGTGGAGCTACTTGAGAGCCTTCTAAGGCGCTCAGATTTGGTGGTGCCAGATGAGTATTTTCTTTTTCAGAGTCTAGAAACATGGATGACAGAGAAGGCCAACCTTACCAGTCTGAAAACCATGGCTAACCTGTTGAATTACATCCGTTTCCCCATGATCCCTGCTGAGAAGCTGTGTGAGCTGGAGTCCAGCTCTCCGCTCTTCAAATTGAATAAGCATACCTATCTTGACCATGTCTTGAAAGCATTTCAGTTCAATACCCTGCTCTTCAGTAACAACTTGACCAGCCCAAAATTAAATCGAAAATTATGATTACAAACCCAGGACCTACACCGCTGAGCTGTGGAGCATGACTTTTAAAAGTCCAAGTAAAAATTGGAACGAAACATTATCATATCAAAGTCGAAACCGATTCACATCGTACATAGAGGCCCGTATACTCACAGCAATCCTAATTATTATTCCTTTTCCACCGCAAACACTCCAAACAGGTTTAAAACACTGCTGCATGAAAGCCTGATGTTTCAAGGCAACACAACATCCTGGGAGGCAAATGTCTTCAAAAGCCAGACTGAGTGTTCAATGAAAGGTCTCAGTTGCGAGTCGTTTCCTGTGGCCAGGCTGCATCACATAAACTCCTTCTCCCCACAGAGGAATGCCCCATTTGACAACCGCCTCCTGATGATGTGCCAAAACAAGTATGTCTGTCAGGTTCAGGGCTTCAAAGGCAACCTGGCTTACGTTTCCACAAACGACACCCAGGTTCTTTCCTATCCTTGTCCTGAAGACCAGTACACCTACATGTTTGTAGTGAGACCAGAATACTGATCCAGCATTAAGGCCATGCTTATATAATAATCAGAAGCAACATTATCACTTTTTCTCTCTTTATTCAGTACATTGCTTCGATTGATTTTTCTTTCTTATGATTCATTTGAATAATGGCAGTCTTAATGAATGGTATCCTTTCCTGTATATATGACAAATGAATAAAGCCATTTGCAGATCATATCTGTGTGTTGTGGAGTCCTTTAAAACGGGCCTTAAAACACTCTTCTATAAGCAGGCTTTCCCCTGAACTCTTCCCTTGACCCCCTTTTTATTCAAATATTTTTTAATGTATTTTTTATCTTTTTGCTGCCCACAACTTTTTATCTTACTTTTATCTTAGTAGCTAGGTTTTGTCTTAGTTTCTTACTTTTATCTTAGTAGCTAGGTTTTGTCTTAGTTTCTTAGTCTTGTTTTTAGTGTTCTTTGTAAAGCGCTCTGAGATCTGTCGTTTCAGGTGAAAAGCGCTATATAAATTGAAATTATTATTATTATTATTATTATTATTATTATTATTATTATTATTATTATTATTATTATTATTATTATTATTATTATTATTATTATTATTATTATTATTATTATTATTATTATTATGTTGTCTGGAGACTGTCAGATAGGAAATGTGAATAGAGTGAAATTAATGGCAGTTTGGGCTTGATACCTTTTTCAATGGACTTATTGTCTTCTGAAGTTTCTGGTTCAAGAAGCATCATTGTGCTCTGACTGAAACATAAACTGCAAAGACTCACCTAAACCTGGTATGTAAAATCCCACCTCTACCAGTACCAGTTGGTGAAAGGGACATTTTCCTGAACATTTATCATAAGAAATAAAATTATAGATATGTTTGGAAAAAATATAATGATTCGAATTTGAGAATTCAAATAAAATTCACCCCGTTCCGGTGAATCAAAAATAATACCATCTTTATGAGTTTGGCATAAAAAGATGGACAGAATTCAGATGATTTAGCGCCTGAGCCTCTGATGTGGATCATCCTCTTTTCTGTCACAGATCAGATAATGTAGACCCCAAATGTAGGACACTGGATGGCAGAAATTTAAATGAACAGGTTTTAGTGAACCAAAAATCCTGCAACAGGCCGGCAACCAGAAAGAAAACTCAAACAGATCCAATGGAGACAAAGTGACAAGAAAATGAACTGAAAGAACAGAAACCTCAGCAGGATAAAGTACGAACCCACATGGAGGAAATATGACAAACTCACAGGGTTTAACTGGACACAGGTGTAAATGACCTGGCCAGATTAAGTAAGGTAAGTTAAACAGGTAAAAGCAGATAGGAACCTAACAAACTAATTTCTTACAAACACATTTCGGTTTAATATATTGCTGCCACAAACCATAGACTTCATCGTCAGCCGCGTTGTCAGTCCTCTCCTTGTTTTATAATACTATTTAATTGCATGTTATGCTATTTTTCATACAACACAATGGTAAGGAAAAGTCATTGTTGATAAAGATAACTATAACTGGCCGTTGTTTTAAGCCAAATAGTACAATTATAGTTTTTAAATTTGACAATAGTTTAGTTTCCCCATTAAAGCACGGCTTTGAAAAATTAAACATATTTGTACAGACCCTTTTCTTTAGCAAAGATAATAGAAACAAAACGAGTGTTGACAATGATTTTACTAATACATTCGAGAGAAACTCAAGGTAAAATGAATGACGTATGCTTTAAGCAAAACCTGTTTACAAAACATGTACAGGAACATCAGTATTTGCACTTGTAAAATCTAAAACAACTGCATTTGTCTTGACAAACACATAATCTAATCCAGTCCAGGGTCCTTTCAATGCGTCCAGGGACGCATTGTTTATCCCAGTGGCTTTTGCGTGAGAGAAATCCACTGGGAACAACTCAGATCCTACCCTTAAAAGCTTTCCTTTTGAGGTATCATCTGATGAATATCTTACATATTCTTTGTTGCTCTCTTCTTTGAACATGCCTGGCCTTGACAATGCCCGGATTTCAGCAATTAGGGAGCTGCTCTCAAATTATGAACATTTATGGTAAAACAGTATAATCTAATGTTTAGAGCACAATAGAACAAGCCCATAAGGCATGCAGATGAATTCATAATCCACAGTGGCAGAAGCTGTATTTATTTATTTTTCTTGCTTAAATCAGTCTCACATTTGGACACTTTCAGGGCCAGTGGGTGTACAGAACGGCTCATAATTTGACATTTTGAAGAGAATCACATCCAGCAGATATCTAGAATGACTTTTGACTTCTGACTTGATGGTATTCCAAGACATTCTGAAGGTGCTGCAGCAGAAAATTGTGAGCTGGACACACAAATGGTTAAAAGTCAGATCGAGTAGACGTCAGCTTCAACGAGACCGAGCCTGAGACTGTTCATGTGCCCTCCAGTGGTGACCAAGTTCCTTCTGCCCCCACATGGAAAAGTTAAAAATGTGCAAAGTAAGTTCTATTGCCCACCGTGTCCTAGTCGAGTGTGTGGTTTTTCTATGTCCTCAGCCTGCTTAAAGCATCATTTCCACGTGCTCTCATGTGATACATCCAGAGGTGCATTCACTCCTGTGGAAACCTCAGTAGCCTCTGATGTATTTGATGTAGCTTTTTTTCAGAGCATAAAGTGGCCGGCATCATTTGAAAATTTGTAATGAATGAGGTGGATTTCAGAAAGAAAATATAGACCTAGAATTATACTCAGCTTTATCGATACCGCGGGGATGACTCCCTCTAGGAAATTCAGTCTCCAGCTGTTTATACAACAAGACTCAGAGGCACACAAAGGGTAAAAAAGAAAATAAATATAATAAAAACGAGATTGGATAAGAAAATATACACTCTTAGAGAATATAGAAGTGAACAGTGGATAATTGACCGAGTTATTTAGTAAGATTCAATCAAATTAAGTTATTGCACTGTGGTTGATTAATGCACACATGCCGACCATTTTCATAGATAAATAAGTATTGCTGTTGAATAAAAGGAAAAACAGCAACTTTTTACTATGATGAGGTGGATAATGGCTACATGTTACCTCCTCCGCCCAAGTGAAGAGTTTTACAGCCTGATGGCCTGAGGGACAAGGGAGTTATTTAATCTGTTAGTCCTGCACTTGGGAAGGAGCAGTCTCTCACTGAACAGGCTGTGGCAGCATCCATAGGTAGCACAACACACACACAAACTTATTTCACTTGTTTGTAGTAAAATTGCACAGGCAACAATTACAGGTTGTAATAAGAAATTGTTTCTCACCTTTCAGAGCTCAGAGCATGGCCCATCTTTTACAGGGATTGGCAGAAGGGAAGTGAAAACAATGTAAAAGCCTTCAACTGCAAGTGATGAGTGAGAAAATTATGAATTGCTTATCAGACTATCTCACCTCACTGTCAACATTCAACATAAATTTGATACTATATACTTTCTCATAGCTTTATACAACTAGATAAAACTGCAACATTCAATTTTTCATATATATCCTTACAAACAGGGAAACTTTTGGACTTTTGATAGTATTTGTACTTTTGAAAAATAGTAAAATCATGTCAACTATTTTGAGCAGCATTGGTTTGCTGGTCAGCACCGTTGTCTCACAACCAGAACGTTCCTGTTTTGATTTATGGCTGAGGCCTTTCTGTGTGGAGTTTGCATGTTTTCCCTGCACATCTGCAGGTTTTTTATTCATTTTATTTATTTGTTTCTGGTTACTGGGGTTTCCTATAGCGTGGCCGGCCATACCCATTCACTTCATGAAAATGTTGTCTTGTTAAATGGGTCCGGTATCCCACCAAAAAGCAGCCATTTCCATCGGTATGTAACATACCGAACCAATTGCAATGAGGCATCTCCTAATAAGGAGATGTATAACTTCTGCATTAATTGGTACTACTCCTTAAAATGCTAGTGGAATCCTCTGGAACGAGACAAAATCTTTGTATTCGAAGTGTAAAAGAATTGGATATTTGTAAAGGCTAATAAGGGGGATCTGGTTCAAGGAAAATTTGCTTTGGAGACAATCAAGATGCTGGACCAAATTTTTCAATGCATTATATGAGTTTATGATGGGCTGTTGAGTAGTTGGTATGAGAATATTTATATGTTCACTACTGTTTACAAAAAAAAACAATCAAAGTAACAAATCTGGTTCCACAGCTTCAAGTGTTTATCTCGGAATTCAACGTAGAGCTAGTTTTCCATTCAAGTCATCAAATGATTCACTTTCCTTTCAAGATGAAAACATTAAGATAGCTGATCAGGCTACCAGTTTCTTTTATTCCCATAATGAGAGTGAAGGGATTTGAATTGCCTTGGATAATCATACTTCCTAGATCAAGGAATTGTTTAAAACTATTCTATTTCCAACACATAAGAGACTGTCTCCTTGTCTGACCAAATTTCAGCTTGACACTAGTGATAGTCACGCTTTGATGACATGCGGCCTGCGTGCCTGGGCAGGTGGGTTAACATGTAACACATAGTGACTCACTCACGCTATTCTGAAGGTGCAAAGATGTTGACGGATGAATAATGTTTACACGAATAGATGATTCCTCTCTAGCTTCTCTTCAGCCTTGTACACATTTACAGCAATTGTTCAACAGAGCGAGGAAAGTGATGGATCATGCTCAGATATGCCAGCTTACAGTAATGCCATGTTTTCACCAGGAGGAAATAAATATGATATTTCATCACATCGTGGATATTGTGTAACTTTTGGTCGTAGTTTATGGTTGTGTCATTTCAAGTGAAACATTCACTTGTGTCATAGTTTCGGCATATTAAAGTTTGAACTAATGGACTTTATGAAGAATGAAAATGATAATTGAGATTAACTAAAGTAAAACAAAATTCCAGATGTTCTGATGCCGGAAAGTACAAATTTATATATATATATATATATATATATATATATATATATATATATATATATATATATGGATAGATAGATAGATAGATGTTTTCAAATACATTTAATATGGAGTCCGTTCTTCTGTTCTAACGGTAACAACTTCCACTTTATTTCCTGAAAGGCTTTCCACAAGTGTTTGGAGTGTTTCTGTGGGAATTTGTGCTCATTCATTCTGTGGAGCGTCTATGAGGTCAGCCACTGATGCTGGATGAGAGGGCTTGGCTCACATTCTCCATTCCAGTTCATCCCAAAAGGTGCTCAGTGTGGTTGAGGTCAGAGCTATTGACCAAACTCATCAAACCATGCCACCGTTATAGTTGTTGCTTTCTGCACTTTGGCCCTGTCATGTTGGAGTGGAAAAACTGTTGCTCCTAAGTTGGATGCATAGCGTTGTCCAAAATGTCTTGATACGATGAAAGATTAAGACTCAAAACCTGACAAAAGTCTTATACCCTTCCCCTCCCAACTTGACAGTTCTTACAATGCAGTCAGGCAGGTAACCTTCTGCCATCATCCACTAAATCCAAAGTCACCAATCTGATTGCCAAACAGAAAAGTGAGCTCCACAGAGCACATTTCCACTACTCAACAGTCCAGTCTACTTTAGATCACACCATTGGATATGTGTCATTAGACTTGATTATGTGAGGCTTGCATGGAGCTGCTTAGCCTCAGAAACCCGTTCCACGAAGTTCAGAACCCTTCAGCTATGGAATCAGCAGAGCGTTGGTGACTTTTACACACCGTGCTCCTTACTCTGGGATTTTGTGTGGTCTTCCACTTTGTGGCCGAGCTACTGTTGCTCCAAAAAACTTCAACTTTCTAATAATAATACTAACAGCTGACTGTGGCACATCCAGCAAGGCATAACATTTCAGGGCACCTATTATCGCAAAGGTGGGCATCCTATCAAAGTACCATGCTCACCGTCACTAAGCTGTATGTACAAAAATGTTGTATCACAATTATTTGCAGTCGGAGACTGGACGGCTAGGTGCTTGATTTTGAAATACCGACAATACAATAATAAACAAGTGCAGCCGAATATGTTTTGTTAACAAACAGCTTAATGTGTAAAATGCAAAAATAACCACTTACTGTACAGTCACAGAACAAAGGTGCATTCATAACATATATACATTTACACCAATGAATTTCATCCGTGTACCTGTCTGACAGCACTAAATGGCAGGTATCATAAACTTACAATTGACATATCGGTGCACTGAGCAGCTTCAGAGCCAGTCTGTGTTCATTCTCAGTCCCCTTGGTTGTGGCAATCCTAAAATTTTTATTGTGTTGCATTTAGGAGGCTCCAAAAGGGATGTAATAGATATATTGACAAACTTTCTGGGTCTGGAAAAATTGAGTTCTCTCTTGCACAACACCAATTTGTTGGAAAGACTCTTAATCATCAAATGTCAACCACGCAATTACTGTAATTCACCACTGGTAGTCGTCTCCGTACAGGACGTGACTGTCCAGTTATATACTAACAAATTAGGGTTTGTTAATTAAGTTAAAAATTCCAGTGAATTCATGGTTTAGTATCTCAGGGCAACAACAGTTCATCCTCGACACGCTCAGGAAACTTTCCGGAGCTCATCAGCAGACTCATCATGACTGACTGACAGACATTTTGTCACCGCCCTGCGGACAGTTGAAACCACCTGACCCCAGAATCCGTAGTGTGGCTTTTTTTTCTCTAATGTTTCCAAGCAGATGTTTTCCTCCTCCTCGCTGTGCCTGAAACACTTTACCAAAGGTGATTCACAGCTCCACATTTTCACCAGTGATATGTGTATAGCTGCACTGATGAATGGAATTTTTTTTGGAAATACCCCTTGGCTGTGGGTTGGAGCGCCACAGGGGGATGGATAGTCGGAAAGTTGTGTGGCGGTCAGGTCATGTGCAATGGATGTAGACACCCGGGCACAAGGGGGTGGGAGTCAGAGGATGTGGGTCACTGCCACAGCACCCACCAGTTCCCACAATGAGTGAGACCCTCTTTGTGTGTCTTACTGGGCACTTTCTTTGTAGAGTATTTCTGGCCTTGCAAAGCTGTAATTTAAAGGATGGAGGTTCAGGCCATTTTTAAGCCCCTCTTGGCATATTTAGTGGGTTACTTAGCCAGAGGGGGGCTGCTTACATTGCAGTTCTCAAACAAATCTGCCCTCCTTCAACAAATTAAAACCAAATGTTGATACAATAATGCAGATCTCAACTGCCGAGGAAAACTCTGTTCTCGAGAGAGAGAGAGGGTTGTAATGTGGGAAATAGCTCAATAGCTGGCCCTGCTGTGAGGTAATTTGAAATATGCCCAGGAGCCAAGGAAACGGCCCCGATCTGAGCACAAGCCACCACATCAGTCAGCATCTCGGTGCAAAGGAAGCCAAGTGTTTGGACAAGGGTCGGCAGGCTTCGCCGTGAAGAAGGCATCTTCTGTTTTCTACTCTTCCTCTGGTAAAGTGCGGAGTGAGATGGAGGCGCATTCCCACCCATTTCATTTTGCATGTGTCACTTCCTTTAATGTGTCTTGATCTCTGTCTCACCCCGAACAGCCGTGTAGTTGTGTCCTTTACGTCTTTTGTCTCCAGTAACTTCCACTCTCGGTGTGAGTCATGCAAGTTTACAAAATCGCAAACAGTTTGGTAATTTTCCATATCTAACTGGCACCACTTTTACCCTTAAAGGCAACGGTAGCAAAACAATAACAGAATAAAACAAAACAGGAAAACCACCAGGATTGTTATATAGATGATTAATTAGTTGAATCATTTCACTTTTTCTCACTCTCTCTCTCTCTTTTTAACTCAGACATCTAGGGAGGAAACGGTGGAAAAGAAACCAGGCAAAACTGCTAAACTATGGAAAACAGTGGAAATATTTGTCAGAGTGGCCAGACGACTGACAGTCGGTGGCCAAATATGATCTCAGGGAGTGAGACAGCCACAGTCCTCTTTTCCTTTTTCTCTTCAATGCTTTTCATTATCAATCATCAAACAACATGTCCTGTGATGTCTCCCATCTTAAGCCAAAATCAACAGGGGAGCCCACAAACCCAGAAACTCTGGAGATCCTCAGCCTCCTTAGATGGTATTGGAGTAGAGAAATTTCAAATAAAACACCCGTCTATTTCAGTACACAAGTGAGAACTCAGGAATTTGGCTATACCCGTCTTACTTTGAGAGTAGTAGAGGGCTTTGGGTAGCTTAAGCAGAGGGAATTGCTGCCAGATTGTGTCCATTAAAGGCAAGTGCATGATGTCACTTCTCTCCACCCTGGCCCTTCATACTTCTCCAGTGTTTCACAGGTTACTGAAAATGATTGTATGTGCATAAACACTCTCATTGGATAAAGTCATAGATAACTCCACAGGGTGGGAAGAGTATTACTCAGAATCACCAGTGAAACAATAATGTGATTTAAAAATAGCATAAAGGTTTCAAGCAGCTCCTGTTAAAACTTTTACGATAACATAAGAAGTTGTTTTGGGTGATGAACCCATAGAATCATCACTCCAATTTCAGTTTACATGTCCATCAAGGGTCTTACAACAGAAGACTAATCAAAGAATGATTTATTATCTGCCCATCCATTTTCTATACCTGTTTCATCCTACTCAGGGTTAGAAGTGTCTGCAAGAGCCTATACCAGCTGTCACCTAGAGAGAGGCAGGGTACAAATCTTTCTGGGGTTTAGAGCTCTCCCTTTTAGGGGTGATTATATCATTGTCCAAACCTTCGAATCAATCTCTTTAGTTTAGAGTTCTGACTCTCAAGTGTGGCCACGGCATGGCAAGTAGAGTCGATTGCTCTGATGGGCATCAGTTCCCGCCCTGTGACTTGACACCGAACACTGCATTCCCCTCAATTGCTCCAGTCATACAGGGTCACAATTCAATGTTTTCATAGTGTCAGTCTAAAGCCCAGAAAAATGGGGATTGTTGTGTCAGGAAGCACATCAAACATACAAGTGGAACACGATGATCTACTACAACAGATCAAAAGAGAAAAGCCAAAAGAAGTTGCTTTGGTTGGTGGTCTTTTTGCCAGCATGGGTTAACTTCCTCCCAGCATTTAAAAACACACCTGTTGGATAAATTTGTGGTTCAAAATCATCCACACGATTGATCGTGCATGACTTGTTCTGTAGTTTTATAGTTCCCTTGAGGGGAATAACTAGAATACCTGAATCCAAAGAGACGGGGGAGATTTCTCTATCTGGTGGTAGTGGTGGGATCCTGTGGTTCTGAGAGGGTTCTAGAGGAGCAGGTTAAATCCTGCAGATGACAGGGCTGGAACTACAGTTTTATCAGGAAAATGCAGTGAAATTTCAAAATATCTACAAAAGAAAGTCAATCTGCAAAATGTGTGACAAAGTTGCCCCGGACAACAAGAGAATGCTGCCCTTAAACTTAATCCATTTCGGCCGTTTTCTTCTTCATATTCACTCAGAATGAGTTTGGATACATATCCACTAGACGTGGCCCAAGTGTTCATTTTCTGTTGGTCTCTGAGCTATGTCTGGCCCTCAAAACTCTTGCTATATCAGTTGTAAAAACGTCTTTTTTTTAATTTTGTTTGTCAAGTTCTGTGAACTTCATGAATTTTTTGGACATGTTTGGCCACCATTACACTTGCTGGTGCTGTAACTGAACCTTCAGTGCCAAAAGCAGCCTAGATTAGGCCCAAATGCATCTATTATCTGGGGTGTTATGCAACAAAGCTGTGTTTTCTTATCTCCTAATAAGTCCTTCCAGGAAATACAGCAATGGATGACCAGAACATCCTTTATTTTCCCAGGTTGATTTCTATTTCTGTAACCACTGTAGTCATCATTATTCTAATGTAAAAAAGATGTAGCCATCTGTAACAAATAACCACTGGGAATTTCCTTCAGATGTGGCCAGCATCATGTATAAAGATACATGATGCTGGCCACATCTGAAGGGCTTCCGTGAGCATACAATTTCACAGTGGATTCAAAACCTTTAAGATGACTAATACAACTTTTGATGAATTACACAAGAGCAGGAACTCCTCTTATTGAATCTGTTTCTGCCTAGTTGATCCAGAAAGGTGAACGTGCCTCTCTTTGGTACATCATTTGAACTGTATAGCAGAAACAAAACAGTTCATTCAAGTGTCAAAACCTAATTGGCACATTTCAGATTCACACTTCCAATTTACACAATTTGAATAACTCCCACAGTGCTCTCTCATCTGTTCCGCTCTGTTACGACAGACATCTCTGAGATAACCACAACCCTTTGTTCTTTTTTTAAGAGACATAACTAACAAGTATTCAATAAAAACACAATCATAGGTTTTACTCCTAGAAAAATAACTAAGAAAAATAAGTACGCCTACTGTCCAATATATCAAGTGAGACCATGGAGAAAGTGCTTTTAAAAAAGCCATTACAGCATAGTTGTAAAAATCAGTGGCATTTTGAATGAAGTTTTATTAATTCCTGGACAAAACGCAGATGTTGGTCAGACATTGACTCTCTGCTCTCAGACATTGACTCACTTGTGTCCTAGTGGTTGTCTGGTATTACTGAAGTTACTGCGTGCAGAATACCACCTCTCATCCTTTTCTTTTCCTTTAACGTCACTTTCAATGTTCATTTCATTTTCTTTTTTTTTAAAAGCAAAAAAATACTTTTGCTTTTGCTGACCTCTTGGCCCCAGCTTCTTGCTGTTGGTTTGCGCAACTTAACTGTCACAAGACATGTCATACATAGGAGGAAGTCATCCTGTGCTCCCCAAAGTATATACGTAGGTTGTTTGTCGGACTAAAGGCTGATTTATGGTTCCGCGTTACACCAACGCAGGGCATACGCCGTAGGGTACGCGGCGACGCGCACCGTACGTTGCGCGTAGGGTTGCCACCTTTCAGAAATAGAAATAAGGGACGCCCTGATTTCAGCAGCGCAGGAGCCAAAAAAAAGCCCCAAAACTTCTAAACTGAATAAAAATTTGTTTATTTTATATGAAAAAACAAAATGCTTTGATTTAAAGTTTAAAATGCTTTAATAGCATTGAACTTGCATGACAGCCAACCATATAGCAGCTGAAATAGCCTCCTATGCTACGTATGTCCACATCAGCCCAGATGTAATATAGCCTACAGGTGAAGAATATGGTGTAAAAGTTAATTTATTTCAATAATTCAACTAGAATATGGTGTAAAAGTTAATTTATTTCAATAATTCAACTAGAATATGGTGTAAAAGTTAATTTATTTCAATAATTCAACTAGAATATAATGTAAAAGTTAATTTATTTCAATAATTCAACTAGATTATGGTGTAAAAGTTAATTTATTTCAATAATTCAACTAGAATATGGTGTAAAAGTTAATTTATTTCAATAATTCAACTAGAATATGGTGTAAAAGTTAATTTATTTCAATAATTCAACTAGAATATAGTGTAAAAGTTAACTTATTTCAATAATTCAACTAGAATATGGTGTAAAAGTTAATTTATTTCAATAATTCAACTAGAATATAGTGTAAAGGTTAATTTATTTCAATAATTCAACTAGAATATGGTGTAAAAGTTCATTTATTTCAATAATTCAACTAGAATATGGTGTAAAGGTTAATTTATTTCAATAATTCAACTAGAATATGGTGTAAAAGTTAATGAAAATACGGTACAAATCGTGTCCCGTATTAGTTCAATACGGGACGCAACATTTTGTTCTCAAATAAAGGACAAACTTGCGCGTCGCCGCGTACCCTACGCCGTAACCCTACGGCGTAGGGCTCTGCGTCGATTTAACGCGGAACCATAATTCAGGCTGAATCTTTAAAGAAAACAAGCGCAAGAGATGCCCGAGTGTGACCTCATCAGCGTTGACCAACATGCCACCTTGAGGTAAACATTATTGCCCAACTCTTTACGTAACAGAAGTGTGTCAGACGGCGGGTGACGGGCTTTTGTGTGTGCGTGTGAAACGCCGGGAGCCCCTGCGGGCGGAGCCACGGCCGCATCTGGGCTCATAAAACCCTCTCTGCGCAGGAAAACACATTTCAAGTTGAGACTGAGGTCTGCGACAGGAATGAGCTGCAGCTCGGTTCTTGTACTTTGACAGCTGGGTCGTCTTTTCCCCCCTCGTATAGAAACTGGACACACTGTTGCTTTGTTTTTTTTCTTTTCTAGTGTTAGTAGACTACGCAACTCCCCCCTCATAGCTTCTCTTCCACCTTTTTTCTCCTGTTTGAGCTGAAGATGACCTGGACGATGAACAGCTGTTTTGTCACTGTGGCCATACTGTTTCTTTGGCGAGTGGAAGAAATGGCAGAAGCCTGCAGCTGCTCTCCTGCGCATCCTCAGCAGGCGTTTTGCAACTCAGATGTCGGTAAGTTGACTCTCAGACACACAAAAAAACTTATAATGTATGGAGTCAGAGGCTAAATATCTGACAAAAAGTTTTTGCTCAAACAAAGCTGGAGTTGGATTTAATTTTTTTCTCTTTGTTCCCCCCCACCCCCTCCAACCCCCTTAAATAATCAGCTGATCTCTTTGAATCTTAATTTAGCTTATATATTTCATTGCAATATACCTCATATATATATATATATATATATATATATATATATATATATATATATATATATATATATATATACCTACCTTTTGAAGGCTTGGAGGTCTACAGCTTGGCAAACTAGAGGAAACACAGGCTCCATTTATAACATCCGTGACTCTTTATAATAAGTCTGCCTCCCTATTGGGGGTATTTTTTCACTATGATCTTGAGGAAGTAGTGGGTTTTTTGTCATAGTAAAAAATATAGCCTCAGGCGTTTGTTTCACAGGAAAACATAATTACAGTATTTCTCGCTGTGGCACTATGCAAAAGGAAGTGATTGCCGCCCACATTAACTGAGTTTTCAAGAAGTTTGGGTGTTGGAACTTTCCTGAATAACATCTATAGATAATTTCACTCAGAGGTTGTGTGAATGCCTCCTCTCTGAGTTTTCCCTTTATGAAACACTGTTTCTTAAAGATGGGCCTTAAACTAACGGGAATGCCAACAGTGAGCAGCTTGTGCATTTATTTAATTTGGGGTTTACCTGTTTTTTTGTTGTTTTTTTTTGCTGTGAGCTGTCGAAGTGTGTGGCATTTACACAGAAGGTGACTTATTCAAAGATTTTCCTTTGAATAAGTGAGACTCCTTGGCTCGGGAGGATGAGGAAACCTTATTTTATTGGGCAGTTTACTGCAAGGCAAAGGTTTGTTTTTCATTTATTTTTTCCTCACAGGGACCATTGGACTTAATTCTGGTCTAAATGTTGTGACAACTCCAGCATAACCAGATTACATGGTCTGCAGTTGAATATTACTGCTAAAATAGACATGAATATGATCATTGCTACAATAAAAAAACATTTTTAACCATTTGCAAAGGGATAATTTGTTACTTTGTGCCTGTTGCACAGTAAAGTTATTGTTGAGGAATCTCTTAGAGGTTTTCTCCAGATGGAATAGTGCTGATGTATGTCTGTAATTATTTTCCCCTTGTGCTCATTTAACCATTTTAAATAATGTGCAAAAAAGGATTTGAATGGATTTTGTTGATTCAAAGGTCCAAAACAGCCATTCTTAAATGCTCTGGTTGCATTTTCAGTGATTAAACGAGGCAGACGGCGTAGGGCTCTGACTAAACCAAGGTGCTGATAATCATCTGAACCTCCTGATTGATTCATCTTTAATGAGCGTCTCCAAGGTCAAGTCCCAACATGACCCTGGCGCCTCTGCTCCTGCTTCAGCACCATGGATAGACCCTAGAACCAACATAAACAAGGGAGGCATCAAGGGTGTCAATTTTTCTCCCTGATGTGTTTACATTTCACTTCAGTTTTCATGATAATTTCAGAGTGAAAGGGAAAGAAGTCTGCTAGTTCAAAAGGAATATCAATAAAACCAAAAGTTCAAGAAGAGGTCACTCTTGTGTAAACTTGGACAACTCTTCCCTACTGCTATACATCAGAAAGAAATCACGTGATAGGCTTTGTGTGTTTGCTTTGTTTTTGGTTAGACTTCCCCTTATAGGTGATTGTTATTTGTTCTTGATTAATTTGAATTAAAAATGCAAGAGTAATGAAATTTGCTGAGACGGTGCCCCCCAGAAGCCTCAGCACTGATTTGGAAAGAGGAAACTTAGGTCAGTGTTTCATATATGCATGCGACAAATTATTAAAATGTCTTATGTACTTGGCTTGCTACAAGAGGATATTGAAAATGAAGAATTTAGGAAGAGTTATGGCTAGTATTTATTGTATTTAACAAAAACTAAGAATAAAACTAAAGGTGAAAACTGAAGAACTGAAATTAGAATAAATACTAAAGATTTTTATAAAACTAAATAAAACCAAAATGAACCTTGAAAAACTAACCTAAATGAAATAGAATTGCAGGTAAAATTAACTTAGTCTTCAATTTCGTTTCATACCTTGTCTTTGTTTTTAATGTTTAACATTTCATTTTTCTAATTTCTTATTCTTTTGTTTTATTCTAATTAAGAAATAAAAGTGGGCTTGTTAAACTAACTAAAACTAAAGTTTTAAATATTTAAACAAAATGAAAATAAAAACTATTATGGAACTCCAAACCATTATAACTGATGTAATCTATAGATTTAAATAAAAGCAAAACAAAACAAACCATTGATCCAGCAGTACGGTTTGTTACAGTCCTTCTTCTCCTCTTCTTCCTGTGCTCCTATTACACTTTATGGGACTGCACTTTCTTTTGAAGCCTGGCTCATCTCTCCCACCATTACTGTAAACAAAAAGTGAGGTCTGTTTGGTTATAAACCTCCAACTCCATTTTTCTTATCAAAGCAGGGAAAATGCAAGCCAAAAAGTCTTTCCTCTTAAATCCGTCCGCGAGGTTTTCAGCTGAGGCAGAGGAATGTCTGGCAGTCATATGCTGTTCTCGTTATGTGTTTGCCTTTTACTTCTGAATTTTGCTGATTACAGTGTAACCGTACAACCGTTTTGTACAAGAAGGAAAGTGAATCATTCGACGGCTTGAATGGAAAAATAGCTTTAAGTTGACTTCAGAGATAAACACAGGACTTCAAGCTGTGTAAACAGAGCTGACACCCAAACCATTTGTTTTTCTTTTTCTCTTAAACCAACACTGAACATTAGCAAATTCTCACATCAGCTACTTCGGAGTCCATCTTAAAACCGAATAATGCTTTGAAACAATTGATGCAGCGTCTTCATTGTTCTCTCAAGCGAGTTTCACTTGAAAAAGTTCTCCCATTTTACCCTGGCCAGCATCCCACCTGCTTTCCTCTTCGATGCAAAAGATTTTTCTGGTTTATCTGGATTCGACTTTTGATTTCCAGGGGACAGTACAAACATATAGAAAAAATAAACTGCCTATGGATGCCATTGGCTCAATCATTAAAAAAAAAAAAGCATGTGACACAGGCTGAGCAACAACCAAATATGGTGTGCAGTGGAGTAAGAACGGTTTCAGACTAAAAACTTGTTGATGCAAGGTTTTACTACCAATTCTGCAGCCATCTTGGTTGTTTTGAATATTGGCTCTTGGCCATTCATGGATGAGTCGTCACATGAAGCCAAACTACGTCACACTGTGACTGGCCCGGTACGTTCTGTAACGGTGGAAATGGCTGGGAATGGAAGGGGTATGGCTGGCCAGGCTGCTACCCTTTTTAGTACTCCATGAAAACATTTCTTCACATTGTCATCATGTGCAGTTGATATCTGAAAATACTGAAGTTTGTTATGCTTATTTCCTCCTCTAAGTGAGTAGTGTTTTTGTTAGATATCTAACTTGGCATCTACAGTACATCAAAGTTTTTGCCTCCACAGACGATGGCACTAAACCAATGAGAACATTTGTTTTGTAGTTCAGGCTTTTCTTCCTTTAGCCTATTACCTCATCATGAAACACATTTGCAGAAACAGGACATGAGCAGCTGTTGTCATATTGGATCAATCAGATTACCGATCAGAAAAACTTCCCTACTGGCAAAGAAGACTTAGAGAATACACATTCTCCTCATCTGTGAGACTGGTGTGGCATACATTTGATTTATTATTAGCCCCAGGCCTTCTGTGGCTGAAGCCCAATAATTGGAATATGCCAACTACACATGCACCTGGATCTTTTCTTTTTAGCTCCACCGCTGTAATAAACATTAGACATGCAGATGCATAGGAAGCTGCAGTTGGCCCAAAAGTGCTATAAAGGAAACTGCATGCACATTTGCTATTTCTGTATCAATTTGGATGAAACATGTAGGAAACATAAGGGAAGCAAAGGTTAAAATACAGTATTTCAGACCAGAGGGGTGTGGCACCAATGTACAGTATGATCATTTTATTTCAAGTAGAAGAATAAGATTCTAAATTCTCTGAAACAGTAGGTGTGTGTTGCCCTGCAGAGGGCTAGCTCCAGCAGACCCCCATGACCCTGAGGAAGAAGCAGGTATAGATAATCAATGGATTCATTAATATGGTACAGCAGTATGTATATGATTGTATGGACTTGTTAAATGTAATCTGGATAATTCTGGTCCCAGAACAAACTAACATCTTATCTCTACGCGATAGGATTATCAGATACTTTAAAGATACTAAAATTAAAACTTCCCAGCAAATGGAAACAGATAAAGACATCTCCATATCTGCATCCTTGGACAGCATCCCCCAAGGGAACCACCTTCAGTTTGTTTTTTCTATTTAGGTTTTGACCATATTGTGGCTGCTCAGAGGAAAGTGGATTTACAGGCTCTGCAATTACATGACATGCATTTGCTTTTGTCTTTTTTAAAGCACTCCCGTAGCCACAGTACTTTGTGCAAAATATTGTTTTTATTGTTTGAGTAACTGGAAAATGAGATGGTTCCTTCAGTTTTCAGCCTTTAAAGGGCTTTGTCAGCCTGTTCCAGTAAACATTGTGTCGTGGGAGAGTTGGGTATAAACTGTATATCAACACAGAAGACTGAATCAGCTCAACAGTGGACAAGGAGTGCTTCTGTGGAATGATGAATTTTTATATTGACTTTCATGATTATTGCGTGAACCTCAGGGCTGTAAACATGGAGACTATGCAGATTCATATATCTTTAATTGCTTGAACCTCAGGGCTGTAAACATGGAGACGATGCAGATTCATATATCTTTAATCAGCCTTCTATGGAATGGATCTTACAGAGCCTTTTCTCAAAGGTTCCGCGCTGTATATCCTTTACCCAATCCTCGTGATTCAGTGTTTCTTTTTTGTGGTTATTTTTCACCTGCCCTACTTTACACGAGTAGAAGTCATCTCTTATCCTGCACACTCAAGCAAAAAGAGATTATCCCTAATCCTCTGCTCAAATACAGAACTGTGAGAGTTTCTCATCACCTCGGTGTGTATCAGAATAAGTGTTGGATTTATAAGCCAAGAAAAAAAACATCATGGATGGTGTAGATATCCCTGGGCAAGGCTGATTTCTCCCTGCGGACATTGTTGCTCGTTGGTGACGGTACTGCTTTCCAGAGCTGCCTTCCCCCTGCATCCTCACAGAAATGCCCCACATCTGCAGTCTTACTATTCCTGCTGCCTGTGTCCTTTGTTCCCACGCCTCCTGAATGGAACCACCACACTCCTAATCTGTGCGCACACACACAGTTTATGGTTAGGAAAATTGGGGCACATATGGTTTGCAGCTTCATAACTGTATAAAAGGCAAAATTTAAAGGTGTTTCCAGGATGAAAGCAGGCAAGTGATGATGGTCTGGGAGAATCAGAAGCTGCCACCTTGACGTCAAAGCCTGAACTGGAACTTGAGAGAAAACATCTGGTTAGCATTAGCTCTGCTGCTATTCTCCTCCTCTTGAACTTCATTGAAAACTGTTTTCCTTGTGTTGAATTTGAAATAATCTTCGCATCACTCTGGTAATCACTGGGTATTCACTCACACTAGGTTTTGAGTTTTATTGCTTAAACATTTAGATTTTTTTTTCTTTCTTTTTAAAGAGTTATTTTGAATCCGATGGTTAGATCCTGGGAGGCGGCAGCGTGAAAACAGAAAAGGGCTGATTTGCATGTCAGCACGTCCGTCCACACCAAGAAGCAGCCTGGTAGAGAAAGAGGCCTGGAGGCGAGGGAGAGATTTCTAGTTCAGCTTTTTAGAGTTTGCTGACTGGCTTCCTCCTGCGCTGGCCTCGGAATAGGCAGCGCACATTCCTCTCTCTGATTGCAGCTGATGAAACACTCATGTGCCTCTGTCTTCCCAGCACCTGGAACATGGAAGCCGTTCGCATACAAGCCGCAGCTATGTGTTGCGGCCAACTCTGGCATGCTAAACCTGGGCAGGGCTTAAATCACATGCAGTCCCTTTTTTAACATAAAAACCCAAAACGCTTGTGTGTTCAAATTCAGTGGATGTTGATCTGAGTCTTTTCTGTCTTTTTCCAGTTATCAGGGCAAGAGTGGTTGGAGTCCAGGAGGTTGATGCTGGCAATGATATCTATGGACATCCCATCAAACGGATCAAGTATGACATCAAACAGATCAAGGTATGGGATGGACCAGTTTGAATTCTCTTTATGTCCGCCTATAAACTTCAGTGTAATATAAATCAGAAGTTTTCCTTTGTTTGACTCACCAGATGTTTAAAGGTCCCACCCATGACATTGATGCCGTCTACACTGCTCCGTCCTCTGCAGTGTGTGGAGTGACTCTGGATTATAATGGAAGGAAAGAGTATCTTATCGCAGGTATTAACTGTTAAAGCAATTCTGGGGAACAATTGTTTTGGGTTTTCTTTTGTTTTGTTTTGGGTGTTTTTGCTCTTAGGGGGTTCCTACAGTTCTTGTGTGGTCCTGAATTGTCATAAATACAGTGTTGCATATGGATTTGTTACCAGCTGAAGCCCTGTATAATTAGAGAGACTACAAGGAGCGTTTTAGTTTGCAACACCAACGGGTGGGAAAATCCCCAGCTTTAAAAACAATAGCAACGCAGTGACGTTTAATATAGCCTACTCGCTATATCTCTACAAATGGACATCCATGATTTGAATTTTTTTTTGCTGCAGTCAAGCTATACAAAAGCACTGCACACATGTCATAATAGCACCCTAAAACAAGGAAACAAATAGCAGGAAAACACCTGGTTTACAAGTAAATGGACACTAATACAAATGTGATGCTAAAGGTCAAAAAGCAACAAGTCAACTAAATTTACTTTATAAAATTGACTCCCAAAACATTCATCCAAGACATTGCTCCGGATAGTAGTCTGAGTCACTTACCCACACATTAGTAATTATTAATGTAACAAGTTCACTGCTGGTCTTGTATCCCATTTATTCTTGTACGTCTTTCCAACGAATAAAAACCTGTCCAAGATTTACCCCTGTCCGGACCGTAGCCTACTCTTTCTCTACCCTTTCTTGCTTCTACTGACGTGTTCTTCATGGGTTCCTTTTGGCATATCTGCCATGATTAATGTACGGAGAATAGTGTGCTGACTCGCGTTTTATAGGCAAACAGAGGTGCTCAGTGATCCCAAGATGAAAAAGTATTGTAGTGCTGCTACAAAACATCAAATAATATATGTATATGCATCTTCATTTCAGTATCCATGTCACGTATTCGTTCTTCTACCCTTCTTCCATTGTAGGTAAGATTGAGGCCGATGGGACGATGCACATCACTCTGTGCGACTTCATTGAGCAGTGGGAAGTCCTGAGTGCCACCCAGAAGAAGAGCCTGACTCTGCGCTACGAGAATGGCTGTGACTGCAAGGTAGAAAAGTTGCTTCTACATGAATTCGCCCCTGTTTGAAATTGGCATTAGTATGGCCAAAGATGGATCTCTTGAGCTATAATTTGTTTCCTGATCTTGGTCTCTCCTCAGATCACCCGCTGCACTTCCGTCCCCTGCATGATCAACAGCCCCACAGAGTGCCTTTGGACAGACTGGGTGATGGAGAAGACGGTCAACGGAGAGCAAGCCAAACATTACGCTTGTATCAAGAGGAGCGACGACTCGTGTGCCTGGTACAGGGGCAGTGCACCACCCAAAAAGGATTTCCTGGACATCGAAGACCCATAACTTCCCCGCTGTTGACGTTTTGTAGAAATGGCTCCAGTTGAAATAAAAATGAGAAATTCTTATACATTTTTTTTTTTTTTTTTTTTTTTTTTACTTATTCAGAAAGTTGTCGAGTGGGCACTCCAGTGTGAGGAAATAATAGTTTATTATTGCAGGTCTTATGTTTTCTATTAAGAGTCTTATGAACTCAGCACTTTCCACAACTTATACCCCCTAAATCTGAAGCACTCCCTCTTAAACCACTTCTCCTTCAGTTGAAATAAACAGTACTTCTCTTCTTGTGCTAATGATTTGTGATAATTCATGCTTTTTTCCCTTTTTTTCCTGATGTCTTAATGTATGATTTGTGGCATTTGTTGGTCAAAGTACCACATAGATGCAGTACAAAAGCCCCCCCTTTTTTAAACTGCAGAGCTGTGTTCACGAAACCCAGTTTAAGGGGGCGGAGTGTGCCACTCAACTCAAAATCAGAGAGGTGCCCCTCTTTTAAAACCAGTGTTACAGATTTGTGCAACCTACTGCAGATGTTCAGCAAATGCAAAATCGTGTGAAAGTGGGTGGAGATAAAGACTTCCGAGCCATTGGCTCAAAGTGTAAAACTTTCTGATCTTCGCCACCCAAAATCAAAATTAAAAAAATGTTTTTTTAACGGAGTTATTGAGTTGGTTCTAACTTATAACACCTAAATAAACATTACCAAGATCAGAACAAGTTTTTATGTGTGTCCTCTTTGAGTAAAGGTGTTGCTTAAAGAGAAATGTCTGTTCAAACTTTGGCTCTAGTAGTCCTAAATAACCAAAATTGCACTTTGAACACAAATGCCGCAAGTTTCTAATGGGGAAAATGTATGAATTAAAGGATACTGAATCCTTGCCCCTCTCTCTCTCTCTCTCTCTCTCTTTCTCTCTCTCTCTCTCTCTCTCTTTCTGTGTGTCTCTCTCTCTCGCTGTCCTTTTAACAGCACAATTACGCTCTTTGTAATGCTTCAGAATGTATGTAAGTATTTTATTTAAGGAGGTTATGTGATCAATAATTCTTGAAAAAAGCCCACATGTTGACACCAAATATTAGTAAGAATTAGTATTGTCACAGTATTTGAGGAAATATACTTTTTTGATGTGCAGTAAAGGATAATTTTGAGGCCTGTTTTTTTGTCTGACAGGCTCAGTGTTTAGTTGAATGATGTAAAAACATATTGTGAGCAATTATTTTTCTTTAACTGAATAACTGTCAAGCAAATATCATGTGAATTCCACTATGAGCGCTGAAAAAGACTCATCATTTGAAATTAATCAAGTATGATGCCTGGTGCTGGTTTCACGTGGGACTTTTTGAGATGATTTCTGCATGCATATCCATCTAAAACGTTTCTGTACATTTGACTATTAAATGCCAAACTCTTGTTTTGATGTGCTTTGTGCTGGTCAGTTTTTGCATCAGTATGTGAAAAAAGAAAACATTTGTCATCACAAATATCCAAAGGACGGGATTATGCAGAGATTAAATAACGTTGATGTGTAATTTGTGCAGCAAGAGTCCTAAAAAAAGGAAAGCAAACTACTGCCCCTTGGTGGAGAGAAATAACAACTAACATTAAAAGAAACACGAGGCAACCCATGTGCAGGTATAAGCAGTTTATTAAACATGATCCAAGGGATATAATTGTAGCTATAGAATATTTTTTTTGTCAAAAGATAAGATAAGATAAGATAAGATAAGAAATCCTTTAATAGTCCCACAGAGGGGACATTTCCAGATTACAGCAGCAAAGGGGATAGTGCAAAACACAAGAGGCATCAATATCACACAATAATAATAAAAACACTATAAACAGTATATACAATAATAATAATAGAAGAAGGAGAATAAAAATAAGTAATAAGAAATACTAGTATATATATAAAAAAAAAATAATAACTGATGGATATTTACAGATGTTATTTGCATAACTGCACGTTGCAGAGAATAAAAAGAAACAAAAAGTAGTTCTGCACAATATTCAATTCGTTTAATCTACTAAAAATAGAATCCACCGGGCTTTTAATAAACTTTATTTGTATTGTATTTGTATTTACTTTATTTATATCTCAAATTACGTTATTATAAACTACTGTACATTGAAATCAAAACCCAACTCGCCTGCATACAGACGAAAGGTCTATCAATAACTCTTTACCTAAACCCTTTAATAAAATACATTGGAGAAATACAGAAAACACCACATGGGAGCGTTTAAAGTGCTTGAGGCACTGTCATGCAAACGTTATAAATTTGATCAATGACGCGAATATTCAGGTAAAAAAAAGAAATCAAACATCAATCGCGCCTGCATCAATGGTAAACAGCGATGACTGGAAGTCACGTGTGGTTCTGTACCGACAGTGCAATTCGTTCTGCTAAGCCCTGATTGGCTAAAACGGTCGGCTATGGCCTGACCTGCTCCGTGATTGGTCCAACAACACTGTCACTCAAAGTCGACCCCGCCCTCTCATAATGCAGCATGGGCGAAAACACCAACGTCGGTAGCTTCAGCTGCGGGAGCAGACTCCTATATTTTTGAATATTTTGGCTGATTGAATGAAGGGTGAGTAGAAAAAACACACGCGCTCTTCTTAAGTATGTAATCTGCGTTTGTCCAAGGAGGTGTCGTGAGACTGAAACGAGAGTATTTGCCAGTAGAGGGGTTGTTAGCCGCTAAGCCACATTGCAGCGTTGACGGGGAACCAGCTCGCCACGTTCAGTTAGCACGGCGGCTAACAACGTATACACTCGAATAAGTCGACCACAAGAGACGCCCAAACAAGAAAATATCGGACTATTTTAGCATACCTACGTCTTTGCCTTTAAAAAAAAAAAAAAATCTGAACAATTCATCGCGAGAATTGCCATCACCAAGGTTAGCAATCCAACATGCAAGCTGTGATGACTTGAGGATGATTTATGGTTCCGCGTCGCACCGACGCAGAGCCCACGGCGTAGGCTCTGCGTCGGTGTAACGCGGAACCATAAATCAGACTTGACTGGCCCGCAGTGATCAGTCCAGCCGGTTAGAAGGAACTGATCAGCCGGGGAGGCGAAATTACACACGAGCTGAGAGAGAGAACATCAGTGAAGTAGGGATGGGCGGTATGGACTAAAAAATGTATCACGATAATTTCTGGCATTTATCCCGATAACGATAAAAATGACGATTAAAAAAAAATACCAATTCAACTCCACCTTTGTAACTATAAATCTATCACCACTAACACTGCTCTAAAAGATAGTAAATACTACTAAACTACACCAATTAAATTGAATTAATAAAAACCAATTAAATTAGTCTTTCTTTCTTTCTTTCTTTCTTTCTTTCTTTCTTTCTTTCTTTCTTTCTTTCAGGCTCATATCCTTCCTTCCTTCCTTCCTTCCTTCCTTCCTTCCTTCCTTCACGTACGTTGTGCATCGATTTAACGCTGTCTTCGCTTTACACAAAAATGTCATCAACGGGAATTTATCGTTTTTACTGAGAGATGACAAATTCTTACCGTGGGGAATTTTTTTGACGGTTTATCGTGAACGATAAAATATCGCCCATTCCTACAGTGAAGTCAGGATTTATTGAGCTTTCTGAACAAGCTTAGACTGTGGAGGCTTTTGGAGAAGTGACACCAGCAGCGGCATGTTCAGGAGTTGGCTCATTTGTTCCAAGCTGTTTGTCGGGTGATTGGCTTTCCTATCAATAAAACATGAAGTAAAACCCTTCCACATCAGCACAAGCATAGTTTTTGTCACGCTACGACACTCATTTGTCTTTTTAAAGAGTCCTTGGCCCATCTCTTGCATTTATCAGTAGACTAGTGTCTGTACCAAATTCGTTTTTGTATCCCTTCAAACGTTGAAATCGTGGTATAATAGTCACTTTGCTATAGTATCTTACAATCTTGGCCTGTGATTATGGACATGTAATTTTAGTTTCATAGTTGCCCCCATTAAGATGTTTAAAAACAGCTCAGGAAACTGTCAGATATGTGAATTGTAGAGTTAATTGCACTGTCCTCTGCCCTGGACAAGGAATAATCATAACATATTACAATACTGGCACTAAATATGGCATACATGTTTATTACAATTTTACACATGTAACATTTTGTAAATCTAAAGCAAATAAACAAGGTAATATCAACCACCTTTGGTTTAAATACAATCTTAAAAGTTAAAATGCACACCGTAATGTCCCAAAATCAAGAATTGACAAAATTGTCTGACTGGCAGTCAAAATTAGTTAAAAAAAAAAAAGCAAATTAGTTGCAAAATATGTTGTATGCTGGTAGTGTATATAGTAATGGGCAACTAATTTCAGTTATTCATGTACTTGTTTAAAAAAAAAAAAAAAAAAGGACTTACCCTGTAATAACATTTTTTTTTTTAAATGAGAGACGTGGAGGTTTGATCCCCAGGCTCAAAACTTGTCAAAGCATCTTTGAAAAGGATACCAAATTATGATTTGCTCCTGCTGTATCAGTGGTGATTGTAGAAACGACGCTGGTTGGGTTGTTGAGCAGGCTGTCCTCTTCATCCAGTCTCTTTTATATGACTCCAAACCCCAATCTGCTCCTGATGGTGGATGGGGAACCCTGCATGAGGGCTGCATCATTACTGGTGTCCCTGGGTTTGACAGTAGAAAACACTGGGCAGTGATTTGCAGTTTTCCACTTGTAACCAATCTTGATAATAAAAAGTATTCTGTGATGTTATTATGACACATTACTTACATAATCAGAATAAGAATCATCTTTATTGGCCAAGTTTGAACATTGTCCGACAAGGAATTTGACTCCGGTTATTTCGCTCACTGCACCCAGATTTAAAAATAGCAAACAGTAAATAAACAAATCTGGCACTTATTAACATATATACAATTTTAAAAAAAAACTGAAAGGTGCAGCAGTATGAGGATAATGATAATAGTAGTCTGTAGTATTAGTCTTTCTTTAGTCCTCATTGTGAACTTATAGTACAAAAGGGGATCAGTTATGTTTTGTGTATCCTCAAGTACCCAAAAGTAAAGGTAGACTAATGTTTTTTAGCTGATGCTGATTTTTAGATATTAAGGCAGTCAATGGGCTATTAATTATGCTGGTTTTTATTTCTTTTTTCTCTTTATGTAATAGTCGAAAAATACCAAATGGTTCATTGAAGTGTTTAACTAAGACGTTAAATACATTTCAAATGAAAATTCATTAAATAAAACTGAGAGGCGATGTTCCGTGTTTAACAACACAGACCCTGTTAATCAACCAAATATTTTCATCCCTTGCCCGATTATTAAATAAAGGTCAATTATTGGCTGGATTCATTTGATCTGCTTCTACACAAGAGTTGGCATGAGCCTTCTTGATGTAAATAGTGTCATCACGCAGTGAAGTGAGTCTTTGTGTGAACATGTGTGCATGCTTGTTGGTTTATGACTTCAAAAATATGTGTACAGTGGATTTATCTGGTATAAGCATGTGCAGCTGACCCGACCTCTTTCTGTAATCTCTGTGCACTGCACCTGCATAAAATGGTTGCTCTAAAGGTGCTTTAAAGGTTCTGAGTTTGTTCCCTTGTCTGTGAACGAATAATCAGACTTTTATTTGGTGGTGTCTGTCTTAAAAATGGAAAACAGCCAAAAATAAAATAAAAACAGCCACGGTAACATGAGTAGTGTCAGGCAAAACAAAAATGTTTTTTTAATTAATTCCCTGTGATAAACACTTCAGAGGCTTCACTCAGTGATCTCTGAGTCTTGATGTGAGGGGGAAAAAAAATCTTTAATTGCCTGATTTCAAATAACTCCACTGTTTATCATTTCAAATGCATATCCACATACAAGTAGCAGTTTTGGTATACCGTGTATTCACAATATTGATGATTGATATGACAAACTGATTGATCACCACGTTATGGACACCGTATCAGCACCCGTCCAGCAGTCGCATCCCTGCAGTTTGCTGCGTCCTTGTGGGCTTTATTATTCTTGGTTGCATCAGTATCAGCAGCATGAGAAGGTCAGTGTGTCCTTGTGCATACAATGCACGTTCAGCCCTCCTTCCTCCTCATGACGTCACTGCCCACTCTGATGAACACGACTCTCGTGAAACTCTAGTGTCTTTGCCGTTTTAATGTACCACCGAAACGTCAACGTGATGCTTTCCCTTTTCAGAGGGTTTTCTTTTATTGTGGGGGAGGGGGGGTGTGAATGAAGGGTGAGTGCTGTAGTCACTGAGCATGGAGCATCTTTTGGTTGAGAGTAAAACTCGAGATGTCTTTCTCTTACTGTGATTGATGGCTGTTGGTTCGGGAAATGTACACGCTGTATCTGTACTGGAGGAGCTATTTTCAATTCATTCAGCTGCTCCGTCTTTAAAGCATCACCAGAGAGCAGGTGTGAATGTTTTCATCATTTTTTAAACAGTGTATTTTAACCATGGTTTCTTTTCTTTTCAATCCCCCCTCTTGCTGAAATGAAAGTCATTTAGTAGAAAAAATAAAATTGTTTAATTATAACTTGACAGCAGGTTTTCTCACCTTTTTTGTAAAATGCCCGTAATGCATATGCTGTCCCTATAACCCCCATCCCCCCCTCACCACCACCACCACTTCATGTTGCTTACATCTGATGTCTTACATAACCATAGGGACAGCTGCCAAGACCCAATTGGCTCCTGATATACGGCAAGTTCTGAGGTGACGTCAGCAATTGTGTCCTTTTAGAGATATCTACTAACAGGCATCCAGACAGGAATTGTTATTAGGCTCTTAATATTTTTAGCAGAGAGACAAATTTGGCATCGGTTTGATTTATTTTCAGTGCTTGAGCACGAAGAAATACTCAAAAGCACTTCAAAGTGCTTTTGAACTGGTGTATGTGGAGTACTATGACACATTTTCCTGTGAGGTGAAGATGAGTTTATACTTGTCATTTTTGTTTTTACCTGAAGAATAGCGGCACACACAAAAATGGATGTCACACCTCTGAAGTTTTGTAGCTCAAGCAACACATTTGTAAAAAAACATCACCGATGGGAAGAGTATCCAAGCCGATCCAGGTCGATAGGTTTTATGGATGCTTAATAGAAATAAGACTTATAAATGTTGCAATTACATAAAATACTGTAAAAGTAAAACGGACTTAATGTCTTTCTCTGCAGTGATGTTCCAACAATGCCGATAGTGGATAAACTCAAGGAGGCTCTAAAACCTGGTCGAAAGGAGACGGGTGATGAGGGAGACCTGAATAAACTGTTGGCTTCTTCTGCCAAGAAAGTCCTTTTGCAGAAAATAGAGTTTGAACCTGCCAGCAAGGGTTTCTCCTATCAGCTGGACAGCCTGAAGAACAAGTATGTGATCCTCAATCCCAGAAGTGAGATCCTCAATCCCAGAAGTGAGGGCGCCACAGGGCAGAAAGTTGCAGAGTCTGCTCAGATAAAGAGGCAAGGTAACTGGAAATTTATTATGGTTTGATAATTCACTGTTAACTTTTTTTTATTAAGTTGATATTTCTAGAGGCCTCATTTCCTTTTGTTCTGGTTATCTTTTCTTTAGTGTCAGAAAATGTGGTTGGGAACCAGAGCGATGGGATCCCCGCGCCGCAGAAGATGCTCTTTCCAGGGAACAAGCTCACTCTTAAATGGGAGCGTGTGTACAGGGTGGGAGCTGGCCTTCACAACCTAGGAAACACCTGCTTCCTCAACTCCACCGTGCAGTGTCTCACCTACACCCCGCCCCTGGCTAACTACCTACTCTCAAAGGAGCACAGCCGTGCCTGTGAGTACTTCAACTGCGCACTTGGAAACTGTCTAGCAGATTTACTTATTAAAGTTTCCAACATTTTTCTAGACACAATAGCAAACTTTCTCAGTTTGAAGATTACTTTAACTTAATGTCCGATGACACGTGGCTGAAAATGGCTTTGCATTGCAAGTCGAAGAGAGGCATCACATGATGAGCTTTTGGATAGATTTTGCTTATTTTATTGTTTCATGTTTTTATGAATTATATCAAGCCGATCCTGACTTTGTTTATGATGTAATATTTTGCAATATTAATAGGTTTTATGATTATTTGCTTTATATTTGAGTAACATTCTGAATTTTGTGAATTCTTCTATGACTGAAATTGAAGTCTTTGTCAGCTCTTGAGCTACTTCTCTTTTCTGCGTCTTATTGAATAGACTGCAGTATTCAGCTGCCACATTTAGCTTCTCAAATTAACTTTGTATTATAATCGTTCTGGTAATGCACAGATATAAGGTCTCACATTTTGTGCTTCAAGTTAATATAAGGCACTCAAAGTCTTTTCTTTTTTTCCCCCCAACAGTTCAAACTTAAAAAAAAAAATAGTTGTGGTTCCAGTAAAGGCTATATTAGTAATGTTTACACAACACAATTTATTTCATCAGTACCTTTCTCACCTGAAAAACGTCAGTATCGCAACATGGATGTTACGTTTTTTTTCATGCAGAAACAACTTCAAGTTAGTAATGTGGAAATTATGAAAGTCTTTCTTTCAACAAAGATTTACTAATGTGATACTTAAAAATACATACATTTACTTTTTTAGTGACTTTTAATCTCCTGTTCATGTTTCAGGTCACCAGTCAGGCTTTTGCATGATCTGCGTCATGCAGAACCATATCATCCAAGCCTTTGCCAACACAGGCAATGCCATTAAGCCTGTCTCCTTCATCAGAGACCTAAAAAGTAAGACTACCCTTCTCTCTGTATGGCTCTCACATCTCCAGATTGTGAGTAAGTGGTTGCATTTTGCAACCAGTTTTTGAGCTAGTGCAGGTATTTCTTTTACAACTTCCCACCTGAGTGCGACCTGATCATTTCCAGACTTTGTTGAAAGTCACGCAGTACGTTTACATGCATTAACAGAAAGTCGAATTGTTGCCTTTTTCCAACCGATATTGAATTTTTAAAAGCCATGTATACACCTTAGCCAGGCTGTATTCGAACCGAACTGAAGCTCTTGAGATCGAGCTTTTAGTGCCAGATACTGTGGTCCTAATCCGAGTTATTCCGGCATATATACGCAACCCATGCTTAGCCAAGCTAGTGACTGCCCTGGGACTCCCCCTTCCTGAAGTGACGACGCAGCTATAGCCAGAATATCAACACAGTAGGAGAAGAAGAAGACTAACAACAAAGAACTAACTGGAAGAACGCCAAAAGTGCGTGTCGCGCCACCTAACATTGCGGAGTTGAACGCACCTCACTCAATAGTCAGTTGTTTTCTTGCACATGTATACTTGGAATTCTTGGAAACTCCAGTTTAATCCATAGCTAGATTGTTGCCAATAGCTTGATTTAGATGTGCATGTAACCACACTGACTGACTTCTCTTCAGTTCAGTATATCTGGTCCTCCATCCACTGAGTAATCAAGCCTTTACTCAGTACATTGCAATTGATGTCAAGAAACTAGTTTAGGTACCAAGCAACCTCATTGCAGCGGTGCAATGACGGACTAAAGGTGTAGACTCTCCGTTTGAACTGACCAAATCTTGAGGATAGAAGATGAAAAGTCTTTAAGAACAAAAGAAAAAGAGGTTCAGTTGCCTTGTTTGAAGCTTTTCAGAGTCCCTCAACGACACATTGCTAATGTACGTGGTAGCTGAAGTCTGTATCCTGAGTCCACACATCCAACACCTATTCCCACAATCCCTCTGCTCTATGTGTTCATCCTTGCTGTTTCCATATGAGCTGAGTCGGTTTCAAGGAGCGGTTGACGATGGCAAAGGTAGCAACATTGGCCCGGTTTCCCAGATCAGTTAAGAAGCTCTTAACAGCAAAAGGCTTCTTTCAAACCTTCTTAAGGAGCCTGTGAAAGAAAAACGCGTTTCCCAGAGTCGCTCTTAGCTTAAGAATCTCTTTCATTAAGAAGGAAATGTAAGATGCTGCTGACCCAGTCTTTACACCCTTCTTAGTGAACTAATGGCGCTTTTGCATTAGTACCGCCTTAGCCCGGCTCGGCTCGTCGCGGCTCTACCCGTTTGTCCCCGTGTGTTTTTCCACAGCCAGGGGAGAAGTGGGGGGGTTTGGGTGAAGCTGCTGTGACATACTCGATTGCGCAACACCTTTGTTCGTGTCGGCGCTGATGAGAAATCAGCTGGAGCCGCGAGCGGCTGAGAAAAAAACAGCCCGTCTACATCCCTTTTTTAATTCTCTCGTCAGCCACCAGGTTTATGAACATCTGCACCTCAGAGTTGGATCACCAAACAGACGTTTGCGCTGTATAATAAAATCGCTGCGAGCCGCGGGTCGCTCTCGTGCTGACTCCCGCTTCCTGATTCAAACGTTTGACGGCCCCGCCCCCGACCAATCAGTGGCGCGGAGGGTGGTGACGTCAGAAATAGTCCCTGCTCAGCCCTGATTAGAACCTCGCTGAAATGGTTACAGAAATAGTATCGGCTTGGAGTGGCTCTGCCCGCCTCAGCCCCTAGTGCAAAAGCGCAAAACGGGGCCGTGGCGGGTAGAACCGAGTTAAGGCGGTACTAATGCAAAAGCGCCAAAAGACTCACAGATCCAGGCGCGTCAGGCAAATCAATATCACACCAAGCAATGAGATATTAAAACAATGCACACCGCATTCATTGGTGACAGCAAAGGGAAAAAAAAGAATTCAAGGAATAACAAGTGTGTTCCTGTATATGCTTTATGCATTACGCACAAATAAAACGATCATCATGACTATCATTTATCACACGTGTGAGATACCATGGCTGCTATACAGCATATTCTCGCTGCAAATCAACCGCGTCACCCTGTGCAAATCAGAACTGTTTATATGAACGCATTCGTGCGTCAGCACTTCAATCCCCTGGACGTGCTGTCGGACCAGGCTGTCCAGATGAGGTACCGGCTTCCACGGGCTGAGATACAACGGCTCATCACGTTGGTGTCTCCACATGCAATTTTGCCCTGAGCCCGGAAGGTCCAGTTAAGCCGGGCATACACTGTGCGATTATCGGCTCATTCTGAGCCGATTTTCCAGTCGTGCGACTTTTTTTTGGATCGGGATGGATTTCGACCCAATCGTTGCTCGTGCCTCGTGCAGTGTACGTGGGGTAACGACGAGAGATTAACACCTCACGACGAGCTCCCGATCACAAATCGTGAGGTCGCAAGAAAATCAAGCGTGTTTGAAATCCTGGTCGCTCCTCGTAAAGGAATCGCACAGTTGCAGCAGCTACGACCCGATTGGCCTCATCCTTTCGCAGAGAGCATGCGCAATCTCTGACACGTCAAAAAATATTATTTTTAGTTTAAGTGAAAGACCGCATTTCCATGTACGGTGTGCGTCGCCGCGTACCCTACGCCGTAGGCAAGTGTCCGACCGATCAGCCTTTTTTTTCGACTATTTCGATCACGGATTAGGGGAAATCAAAAAGACCGATAGCCGATATCAGCCGATACGATTATTACCCTTTTTTACCTTTTTGGGAGAAAACAAATTTCAATACAAGAATTCATTTAAATGAATGGCGAGCAATTTATTGCTTTTAACTAGAACATTCTTAATACAAAAAGAAAATGCAGTATTTCAGTAAATGATCACATTAGATGCAATCCCCCCCCCCGCCCCCCCTTCCCTCTTCTTTACACCAGCATTCCTCAATAATGATAAATAAAAACAAAGCTGCATGGGAGAACTTAAATAAGAGGAATCTTCATACTGTAACTCAAACTGTGTAAAGTGTAAACAATAAGTCAAAGAACACCACAAGTCAAACCCTCAGGTTCATAATATTATTGTTTATTTATTTATTGTGGAGTAAATGTCCAAAAATGCATGTTCTGGTCCTGGTTTTACCTGGTTTTACCCGGTTTTACCCGGTCTTACCTGGTTTTACCAGGATGAGCTGCTCTGAGCAGGAGGGGCCCCTTAGAGCACCTTTATATTAAATTGTAGGTGCAGGGACTGCAATGTTTCATCCTCTCCTCCTTTACTTTGCATCACTTTCATTTATTGTTAGAAATATGACGTCATATAGTCTTGTTTGACTTTGTTTTGATGATAGTGAATGATTTCATGTGGCCACATTTAAGCAACACGAGGTGACGTTTCTCAGCTCTGAAAGAGAGCGGCGACGCGCGCTTACGACGTAGCTCTGCGTTGGTGTAACGCGGACCATAAATCAGCCTAAATGCTCGGCTGCGCGTGTCGCGCTGAGCGGCTCTTCCGCTCTCCGGAGCCTTGCGAGGAGAAAACATCCCTCCCGTCTTTACTAAACCGGTTTGCTTTGAAAAGAGTCGCGTAACAACCGCGCGGATGAGCTCATGGCGCAAACAGGCCGAGTTTGGAAAAGTTAAAGCGAGCGGCGGTCCCGTCAGCAGCGCCGACACCTGCAGCTGGTCGGGGGCCAATGATAATGCACACACGACAGCACGTGACTGACATGTGCGACAGGGTGCGCTTGTTTTATGTCTCAGAGAAGGAGAGACGAGATGAGAGAGCGAGAAAAGCCTGTAAGCGTGGCGGCTATGATTTAGCAGTGGCGGGCCGCCACTGCTAAATCATCAAAAATGTAAATATAAGATATGCACTTTATGCAGCCGATTTTCTTATTTATCTTATCTAAATTATTTTTTTTCGATTTTTTTTGGGGGGGGCCGATATCGATTATTAATAAAATTATGAATATCGAATTCGATAATCGGCCATGGCCGATTATCGGTCGCCCACTACCGTAGGCTCTGCGTTGGTGTAACGCGGAACCATAAATCAACCTTTAGTGTGCGCTCTGTGCTGTTCTGAACACTTCCCTCCGCCGAGACACAACTTTTGCGGTATGCGTTCATTGTTGTCTAAAAATGATGCGCAGTGCCCACCCAATCAGAAACAGTACAGATATTTGGGGATTTTTTTTATATATATATATAAAAAAATAAAGGATCCCCATAACCTTTGATCGGGTGGGCAGGACGCAAAACCGGCCTCGAGTTCCAGCACACAGATGTCCGACGGGAGGATTATGATCGTATAGTGTGAGCAGACGGGTCGCATCAGAGCATCGGGTCGTACAGTGTGAGAACATAAATCGTGGGCTGTGAACTTTTGAACTCTGCTATCTAGTCGTGCAGTGTGAGATGGGGTAGTCTCAAACGATTTTAAATATCGCACAGTATATGCCCAGCTTTACTGGCTGCACTGAGCAAGGCGTCGGTGTCACGGAGTGTGGCAGCCGTGACACCGATCATCCTGCGCCGTGCCCAAGCGCACCTATATGTGTGATGACAGGGAATTAGTGCATTGAGGAGCAGCGCTGCGTGTCTCCACCAGTGTTGTGCTAGTTACTAGTTACTTCATTAAAAAGTAACTCAGTTAGTAACTCAGTTACTTAGACCAAAAAGTAAAGCGTTACTATGAAAAGTAACTTTTTAGTTACTTTAAATAAAAACATTATTTTAAATGCTCCCATTAATGCCCCTCTAGCCTTCAATTCAGCAGGTACTGTATAGATTTGCATTGTGCTTCGTGTTCTGCATTCTAAACAGTCTCGCTTCTTCACTTCCTGTGTCAATAACGTTGGTTGCTTAGCAACAAGCTGAGAACGGCCAATGAGCTTCAGCAGCAGCTGAAGAACAGGAGCCTTTGATGAATCGTTCATTACAGTCTCAAATATAGCCAATGGTGGCATGTCTGTCTATAAGAATCTTTTTGCCCAGAAGAAAAAAAGAGCGAAAACAACGACCCATAACTATTTTCTTCTCTCGAAAAAACACAGCTACACCGTGGCTTTAGGAGAAAAAGGCGCTACAGAGTCGGGAGGCAGCGGCTCAGAAGAGCAGTGGAATACGTGCGAGGCGGGGCTGATCTCCGCAATTTGAAGCCCTCTATAATAATTTTAAAAAGAATTTCACTTATCACGGGTTCTTTTTGGAACATAAGCCCTGCGAAAAACCAGGGATTGCTGTAATTCCACGTTGCGAAACTCGCCTTCTTTTGGCTCGCCATGACCGTCATGTTTTTGAATGCACACACACTACATTTTCTCTGGTCTCCGCGTGCGGGGAAAAAAAGCTTCACTGTAACCAGAAATAACGGAGTAACGCACCGTTTGGTAATGGTAATTGTGTGACTGAATTTAAAAAGTAATGCGTTAGAGTATTAGTTACCACAAAACTAACGGCGTTACTGTAACCCGTTACTAAATAATGCGTTAGTCCCAACACTGGTCGCTGTGTCTCCAAACATCCGCAAATACAACGTTGATAAATGCTATAGTGAAAACGGTCAAGCAGCTAAATAAACTTCAGAATATTTTTTTGAGGTGAAGGATTCTGTTTTACTAGTCACAAGGATACAGTGTGGTCCTATGATACGAATGATCGTTAAGTTAATTTGTCCTTTCGTCCATCTTTCACATTTAATAAAAACAATTCATTTCCTCATTATTCTCTTACCAAGACTACTTCTTATTTAGTTGCAGTCTTGTTTTCATCATGAAAAAGGGTCATTGAAGTATATTTATTATCTTAGTTTTTCATTATAACAGACATAACGCACAGGCAGCAGGGAATTAGTGCGTTAGGTAGCAGTGCTGCGTGTGAAAATGCGCTGATAGTGATCGGTGATCGATTTGCCTGGCATCGATTGATTTGGTTTCAGAACCGCGGTGGTGGACAGCTCCTCCAAAGAGCGAAACTAAAGAGCAGTCCTGAGAACGGTGTTAAGAAGTCATCTGGGAAACACTCATATCTTAGGGTCCCTTCTTAGTTGAACCCTTCTTTGGACTCTTCTTAAATCCTTAAGAGAGGTTGGATCTGGGAAACCCGACCATTTTCAATTACTTTATAAGAAACAGATGTGAAGGAAGTAGATTGTTAATATTACAACAGATGGAAGAATGAAGAACAGAATAAATAAGAACTTGATGGGAAATTCGTGGATAAGTAAGAGGTTCTCTGTGTGTTTAAGATCCTCAAATGTCTTGACTGGCTTTATAGTTAGACCCTCCAGAAAAACGCGGGCAAAAATCCTTGATTCCGCGGGCTAAAATCCTTGATTCTGCGGGCTAAAATCCTTGATTCTGCGGGCTAAAATCCTTGATTCTGCGGGCTAAAATCCTTGATTCCGTGGGCTAAAATTAGGGCTGGGCGATTATACGATCTCGATTTGTGATCGCGATCAAATTAAGTTCGATCACGGTGATCAGCTGTGGGTCTACTTTCTCGATCACGTGCAAAACATGCTGCAGCAAAGTGCACGAGAACCAATCACAACCCGCTTCCCTGGCACCGCGCTGTCTGCATTAATTGATCATGCCCATGACATGCCGCAGCAAGTTGCATGACCATAGGCAGTAAACTAGTCACATCTGCCTCCCCTGCACTGGTGGGAGCAAGCGTGACCAGAGAGAATAAAACTACAAGACAACAACCGCAGGCTAGCGTTAGCTTAGCTTCGAGCCGACCGGGACTCACGGTTTGCGGTTATTTATTTATTTATTTATTTATTTCGCCGGACAACTTCTTCCAGGCGTACAGGAGGAGGGTGTGATGGATTCACAAAATGCCCTTCGTGATGGATGTATTGTGTTTTCGAACCGCACCCATTAAAGTTGTGATTCGCTCTGCTTGTACCACAAATTACTCATCACCGCCGACTTCAGAAACTCCGCGGCCCCGACATGGGTGCGTGCGTGCGTGCGTGCGTGCGTGCGTGCGTGCGTGCGTGCGTGCGTGTGTGTGCGCGCGCGCGCTCAGCGGAGTGAATGTGTCGGAACGCGGAGGCAACAAGCAGAGCTCACCAGATGACGCCGTAGGCTCTGCGTTGGTGGGGGACCAACGGCGGGACCATAAATCCGCCTTAAGTTCCTTTAGGTTAATACTGTGAGAAATAACCTCTCATAATAGCGGTACTACAGTTAATAAATGTAATAAAACTGCTGTTTCTGCTGGCTACTGAGTCCCGTAAGTGGCGAGTGAGTTTTAACTCCTTAATTACCAACCAGCGTCAGAGTCACGCACAGTAAACAAACAGTGATGTTAGAGAGCCACCTTTTGGTCAATTTAAGCAACCGCATCACCAGCTGCTTGACAGTGGCTCAACTCAGTTTACTGTTTTTGTTGTTAATAATGTCATTGCAATTGTATCTATGCAATTGTGAAAAAAATGGCAAAATAAATGAAAAACTGTGAACAACCGCATTCCGTAGGCTATTCAGTACTCAGTATTCAGCCAAGTCTTTAAATTTTATTCCGCTTCAGTTTCGGCCTCAAATTTTCATTTCGGTGCATCCCTAGTTTTTTCGGTGGGTACCACTGGTAGCATTCTGGATTCTTGTTAAAACATGCTATTTGCTTTATTTGTTAAAGGGGGGATCTTCTGATTTTAAAAAATCGTGATTAAAAATCGAGATAATTCAATATGGGAAAAAAAATCGTGATCACTTTTTTTGCCATATCGCCCAGCCCTAGCTAAAATCCTTGATTTTGCGATTAAATGTGCGGGTTTTTTATGTGCTTTTATGCGGTGAAATTGCGAAATATGCAGGAAGTTGCGGATTCGGCGCTGAGCTCTTCAGCAGGTTGTCTCGTCTGATCTGAGGTCGTAAGAGAAAAAAAAAAGGAGAGCGCAGGAGGAGAGGAGAGGGGCGGTCGCAGCCCGGGGGCCGGCCGTCTCTCTCCCTCCAGCCCGCGGCTCAGTGCTCGGGTGATTGCCGGGCGCCCCGGTGCGACGAGGGGGACGAGACAGAGCTCCGTCACCCCGCGCGTCCGCCGGCCCTCGCAGGCGCAGTGGTGCGCAGTCAGCGCGGATCCTGAGTCCCCCGGGCAGCCGCGCCCCCCGCGCAAGCGGGGGCTGGGCGGAGACGGCTCTCTTTTTCCTCTCACCCCTGCGGGTGAGAGCTGCTGTTTGGGGGGTGGCGGTTTCTGCGAGGGGTGCGGAGGTACCCGGGCGGGTCCCACACGTCGC
Organism: Cololabis saira; assembly: GCF_033807715.1. Lineage (NCBI taxonomy): Eukaryota > Metazoa > Chordata > Actinopteri > Beloniformes > Belonidae > Cololabis > Cololabis saira. The sequence continues at coordinate 18,062,864 of NC_084607.1, read as the reverse complement.
GACTGGGCGTTCCGACATGTCACTCACAACACTCCCCCCTTTTTCCAAACTTTATGCGAAAATGTCGGCGATGATGCAGTGAAATCAAGCGAGCCCCGCATAATTCGCATATTCAGCGCGGACATATGCGATATTAACCCCAGTAAAAGTGATTTTTCTGCACCAGACATTGAAATCCACGGAAGGTCTGTAAATCCACGGACAGCCGTGAAATCCGCGAAAAATTCCGCGATCACGGAATCGCGGATTCCTGGAGGGTCTATATAGTGTTGTCTTTTTTCTGTTGGGGAATGAGAAGCAACGACAGCTCTGAAACCCTTATTTTTATTTATATTTTTATTTTTTTATTTTTTACTTCCAAGGAGGATTATTGACTTGATTGCTGGATTTCCAGATGTTTCATTTGTTGGCGAGGGGTCAGGGTGGGGGACCCATGCAGCTCACATACACACACAGCCAAGGAAAGTCTTGTTCACACATACGACATTGAATAATTGAAGTCCGCATGTATAAACATATTTTCTTCCATTCATGAAGTTCAATGGAAACATAGAAATGTCGACAAAGAAATGGTGTAAAATTGCATGATAGTCCGAGCTGTTTGCGAAAGCATTTGTAAGTATTGCAGGTAAAAATGGGAGGAAAATCTGTAACTGGGTTTTATGTTGATTCAAGGCGTCCCCCTAAATTTTGTGGCTATTCTCCCAGAAAAAATAAATAAATTCAGCTCAGGGCAACAGAGCTCCTATTAAAAAGTCTGGAGCCCTGGTTCGGGTTGAGCAGTTAGGTCCAGTGTTTTCAAAGTAGGCTATGTCAGGAGTCGGTAGCACCTGATTCCCGGTTGAAAGCAGCCGGAGGCGCTATGACGCAACACTTTCCACCGTATCCCATGTGATCACAACCCCCCGCTAAGTGCAGCATGCTGGTGGAGCAGTGAGACTGCAGGTGGTGAAGGAATACCTCATGGAAACAAGGTGCGAGTCGGTCCATAATGCGCTGCGCTGTGGTCTTAATGCAGTTTAGTCCCCTCCCTATCTGCGTACGTCCTCTGTAAGTGCTGCTGCAATCATTTCGCCAATTTGCTGTTTTTTTTTCTGCCCCCTCCTTCCCTAATGCCCTCTCTGTCTCCTTGTGACTGCGGGCTTAAAGGAGCAGCTTTAGGATAAAAATGTTCAAGCTGCTTCTTCACCTTCTCTGCAGATATGCTGTCTCCTGAACATTTATTCAGCTAATGTATTCAAGTGATGTAAAAGACTCGTCCATACAAAACTGAAAAAGACAGATTTAATCTAATTTTTATCACAGGAGAATTAAAGGATTTTTACTCCAACGGATGGTGTAGTTTCCTCTTGATCTCACAGCTCCAACTGCATAAACAAAATTAAAGGACAACACACAAATTAAACGTCCACAGATTTCATCTTTCAAACCACCCCCTCCTCCTCTTCTACTTCCTCTTCTTCTTCTTTGAGTGCCTGAAAGTGTTCATAAGTGCATGGTGCTCTATTCCTTTTCCCACTATGAGGTGGCTCATTTATCCTCTGAGTAACAATGCTGTGCCGGGAACGTGGTGATGATCACATTAGAATTGTGCCAGTTTATTCTTTCTCCATAGGGGCAAAGAGTTTGCAGCTGCATTAGCTCTAATGCGAGACTTTTAGTGTTGATGAGACGCCAGTCTGCAGCAGTTACTAACCATAAGCTCTTATAAGATCACTGTTTGTCTCAGATTGATGAGGTACTAATTGTGGAGGTCAGCTTTAAGTAGCCATTAAAGTGTATGGTTAGAGGTCCATTGTATGTTAAATTAACTTGTTTTTAATTATATATATATATATATATATATATATATATATATATATATATATGACGGGATGTAAAATGTCTTCATTAAATGAGCACAAACCTGTCCTTAACATTTTTTTTTTGTCATACCTAATGTCATTTTTTTGTTGGTTTGTGAAATATATTTTCATATTTCATGCTTTCTTTTTTTGCTGTGGCTGTTATGCTGCTATTTATTTGTCAGGGATCAGTATGTGGTGACCTCTCTCAGAAGAATTGGTCAGTCAGTGGTTATCATTTATGCAGCATTATGAACATCTTTTTGCGTTGTCATCATCTCTGCAAGTGTTTTGGCCAAGGCTCAAATTAGTGGTGTAAAGCATCTAATTTTTGTTCATCTTCTCAGGTTCAATGCTTTAAACTGACAAGACTTTATCACACACTTTTGTCTTCTACAGAAATTGCCAGACATTTTCGCTTTGGAAGCCAAGAGGACGCCCATGAGTTTCTGCGATACACTATTGATGCCATGCAGAAAGCCTGTCTCAATGGCTACCCCAAGTAAGCTTTTTATTATTACTATTATTAAAATGTAAATGTAGTGTCATGAAACCTTTAGTTTGGTTAACAAACTGTTTTCCTCATATTTTAGGCTCGATAGGCAGACGCAGGCAACAACACTAGTTCACCAGATCTTTGGAGGTTACCTCAGGTCAAGAGGTATGTTGCACACAAAAAAGTCCACTTTTAGAGCGGTGAAATGTTTTCGTCTGTTGAACTAAAACAATCTTATGTCTATTGTTAGATGTAAGGATTACAAACTTTCATCAAGGACCCAAATCGCTTAAATCAAAGCAGTTTTAGTGAGAATAGAATATGGTTTTATATTAGCACATTTTAGATGTCATTGACTTACATCAGAAACAAATTGCTGTTTTATGTCTCTGACAAGATTTAAGAATGTTATCCCACTTAAGGACCCTATTCTCACTAAAACTTAAAAGGATCCAAGGTCATTTTAACTTTGTATGTTTACAGGTGTATAAAAAGTACTGTTTGTACAGGCCCACCCCTTGTGTTGCCACCACCGTGTAATAAGTTTGCACAAAGCAGCCTCAATAATCGAGTCATTTAACAAACATTTTAAAAGACATTTTTTGGACTTCTAACAAGGTGAATAATACACAGGCTAAAATCATAGATCATAAATAAATATATGCTTAGATATCCAATAAAATGATAAAAGCCAAGAATGGGTGGATCGCAGTGCTCTGGCTGGAATGTGAACGTCTGTGAGTTCAGATCAATAAGATGCCGCCATCCCTTTTTAAGACTCTTAAAAACAAACAGTAAAATGTAAAACTGTATCCTGAACTATTCAGGAAGGCAGTCAAGGGAAGTCTGCTCCGGAGTAGCTCGATCTCCCTGTTTTTTCTTGGGTCAGAAGGCGTCCTGCTGCAGTCTGCACAGTAGATGATCAGTTGCAATAATTCAGGCAACAGGCTAAGAGGAAGAGGCTAATAAACACCTAGATAGGAGAGTTAATGATCTCTGCTTCCATAGGAGTGGATCAGTATGTGGATATTTGACAGATTAGGCAAATAGTAGGAGAGGCCACAAGGACAGTAGTTTGTACAACATCTGAAGTTGAATTGTAACAATACAATAGCAACTGGAAGGATGTTCCTTTAACTTTTTTTTTTTTTTTTTTTTTTTTTTGGATGTATATGCTTTCAGAAAACTTATAAAGTTAAAATGTCTTGTCTTTTTGGACCCTATCCACACTATCACAAGGCTTAAATCCCCATTTACAAAGCTGTTTGTATTTCTTTGGGTGGAAAGAAAAACGTATTTAACTTGTGCAGCATGCAAATTTGTGATGCTTTTTAGGTGTCACACAAAAATGTTAACTAATATTCGTGTATAAATTGGCATCTATTAATTGTAAAGAGGTTTCCACTCAAAAAATGAATCTGGCAGTCAGAGATAGTCCAGGCTACATTTATTGATAAATATGTTTTTGTCTTTCAGTGAAATGCTCCATTTGCAAAAGTGTGTCGGACACGTATGACCCTTACCTGGACATCGCCGTGGAGATAAGGGTATGTTGCAGAACATCCCAATATAATTAGAATTTCCATAGAAATGTGAAATTAAAATGGAAACTTGGCAAAACCTTGTTTCAGCAGCAAAGTGTTTTTCTTGTTTATATCTTTCAGCAAGCAGCAAATATCGTGCGAGCTCTGGAGCTGTTTGTTAAACCGGATGTTTTGAGCGGAGAGAACGCCTACATGTGCGCTAAGTGAGTTCTGTTTAAGTGGTCTGAGACATTCAAGTAAATCTGCAGCGTGAATGTAAAATATTAATATTTAAAAAAAAAAAAAACTCAAAGAAATGTTCTTGCATTGTTTTCCTTTTCTTCAGGTGCAAAAAGAAAGTGCCGGCCACCAAGCGCTTCACAGTTCATCGAACATCAAATGTACTGACCCTGTCACTGAAGAGATTTGCCAACTTCAGTGGAGGAAAAATAACGAAGGTTAGAGCTGCATTCTCACACCCTTTACTGCTCTGAACGGGCATGGAGACGGTGCATTTCTTACAGCGCTCTCTTTTTCTTCTTTGTATTTCTCCAGGATGTCGGTTACCCAGAATTTCTGAACATTCGTCCCTACATGTCTCAGAGCTCAGGCGACCCCGTCATGTACGGCCTCTATGCTGTCCTAGTGCATTCTGGGTACAGTTGTCATGCAGGCCACTACTACTGTTATGTAAAAGTAAGGCAACCAGAACATCCTTCTCTTTTTATTTTTAGGATATTTACTGATTATGAGAAGCATCTTAGATGCTCGTTACACTGTCTGTACCGTAAATTGATATTTAAAGTTAATATATTCAACAGCTAATCTGTATCTCTGGCGACTTGCTTAATTTTAAATGTGCGTCTCTTCCTTTTGTCCTTGAAGGCGAGCAACGGACAGTGGTACCAAATGAATGATTCGATGGTGCACTCGAGTAACATCAAAGTAGTTTTGAACCAGCAAGCGTACGTGCTCTTCTATCTGAGGTAAGACAGTGCTGCAAGGGATCAAAGAAATCTGTCTGAGCCTCCTGGATGTATTATTAAATAAACTGGAGTCTTTGATTATGGAATGAAGGATCCCAGAAACCAAGAAGAATGCAGATGGCCAGTCCACCAAGTCAGGAATGCTGCATTCAGGGAAGAATAGCGCATCATCGGAGCAGATAAAGAGGGCGAATCTAAACGGACCTCTCTCCTCCCCACAAGTCACAAAGGTAAAAGAAGAGATTATGTTTAACCTTGAATATTCAACCTTAAATACAGTATATTCGGTTAAAGTCCAACCATTTTCAACAGAAACTTGAGCCTGCGCAGCTGCGAAAGATCCAGTCTATGGATGGCGGTCTGGGCTTCCCCGTTTCCAGAAACAATGCCCAGCCACAGCCCCGACTTTCCAACTGGACGTCGTCCACCAACGGTGCAACAAAACTGCCGGGCGGGCCCACAGTTATCGAGGAGCCTTTCAAAAAGGTGAAGAAGCCCTCTCCCCAGAGCCAGGCGCAGTCCCGCAGCACCACTCCCACCCCTTCCAGCAACGGGATCAGCAGGACCGACGATGATAAAAAACAAGGTGGCGAGGGCAGAGGCATGGCAGCATCTACCTCATTTAAGTCTTTGTCTGACTCTTCCTCCGCTGACACCACTGACTCAAAGGTACAAAACGCACGTAAACTTCTCCATGGTAACTTTAGTCTTCCCCGCACACCTTTTGTGAAGTTTGTCCTTTGCAGCTAAAGATCAGCAGTAACAGAGCTGCGTTTGCTCCCAGTCTGAATGGTGTTGATCAAATATCAAATAGGATCTCACAAAAATTACAAATTCATTTGCTGATAAAATTGAAACATACTGAACAGTTTCTGGTGCGCGTTCTCGCTGTTTTAGCCTTTTGCAAGACTAAAGGTGTTATCCTTTTTGCTTTACGTCAAATTACAAATCTATGTGCCACAGTGCCAAAGAATGAATTTATGGATTATAGCTTGTATTTGCTATTTTGCTTGATGAATCAAACTGTTATTTGAGCAATAGTGTGAATAGATTATGATTAGGGCTGAGCGATATATCGAGTATACTCGATGTATCTTGGCTTCTACTCTGTGCGATGTACAAAATGACTATATCGTGAATATTCGAGTATACATTGTCACACATTTGCTTTTAGCCACGGGCACTAAATTACAGGCTTTTCTCACTCTCTCGTCTCGTTTAATAAATGTTTAATAAATACAGTTTTGGTAAATTTGACTTATTCCCCCTTTTTGCATGAAAGTTTAAAATTAGCATATATTAATGCAGTATGAACAAGAATGTTTAGACTTATAGAATCATCATACTGGTGTGATTGTATGCATCAAAGTGTTAATTCAAGGCTAAGGCAAAATATCGAGATATATATCATGTATCGTGACATGGCCTAAAAAGAGATATTAATAAAAGGCCATATCGCCCAGCCCTAATTATGATACATCAAACCTCTTACCTACCTTTTATATATAAACATTTGATCTCAGACTTGTTTTCTGAACATAATATTAACAATTTGTCAGATGATGCATGAAGCCGTTTCCATCCTTTCCCGTCTGTCTCTTCTCTCGGGCAGGACTCTGTCGGTACCAAAAGTGCACCAGTTGGAGAGACTCCCTCCACCCCGCGGAAAGCGTCCAGTGGCCTGGTGTCTCCAGCCAGGAGCGTGGAACGCTCGCAGAGCACAAAGGACCAGAAAACGGCAAAAGTAAAACCACCGGCTCTCAACAATATCACATCTGAAGCCACCAGCACCATGTCACCTCCACCTGCCAAGAAACTGGCCCTGTCAGCCAAGAAGGTGAGCTCAAGTCCACACTGATATGCATATTTTAATATTGCGTTGAATGAGAGGTTTTATTAAGGCATGTAAAGTTGTAATTTTGCTAGTTTTTTTTTTTTGTTTTTGTTTTTCCTGCTTTATGTAATGTTATTTCTCCAGTGTACCTGTCTAATCAGCCACATGTTAGCACTTTCTTTCTTTAGTTTCTCTTTTTTTTCTAACCATTTCTAATTCTTCAATGCCATATCTTTTCCTCTTGTTTTCCTCCCTCCATCTTTTCCTGTTATCCCTTCAAATTTCCCCTTTCCTTGTTTTGATTTTTCTTCCTTATTTTTGTCACATTCATGGTTATTTTCTTTAGACCACCAAGTTTTTATTTATGTCGATAACTGCAGGCTCACAGCAGGAGTCCGAGCAGCATTGATGCTATGCCCCATTTGCCACACCAGCTGTCCAGTGACCCCATGCATCAAAATCAACTTAACTCCTTCACCGTTGCCTCACCAACTCACAGGTATGAGCTTGAACTTGAGCTCACTTGAGAAATGTGGACTTAAAAGATCGTGTCAGTCCTGATATAGCCTATATATATTTGTTCTCCTTCTTGTCTTCCCAGAGTCAGTCCATTCCATTCGCCTAAAGCCCAGTCATCACATTTTGCCCACTTATCTGGATCCTTAGAGCGGCCAAACCCTCAGAAACAGTCCTTTCCCTCTGCATTGCAAAAACCAAACTCCAGCCTTTCTCATAAAACCAACGGGCTTCACAGCCCGGGCCCAAAGAGTTCCAAGTCTTCCAACAACCTCAGTTCTGCGGCTCAGGAGCCAGACCTCAGCTCTGCGGCTCAACAAGTCAGCAAAAGGAAAAAGAAGAAGAAGCGCCGGCATTCGGAGGTGGAGGGCGACCCAGCGCCAGTCCCATCATCCTCTCCAGTCACGCAGCCCAGTCCTGCGGAGCAAGCAAGCGAGATGAGGCGCAAGAAGAAAAAGAAGAAACGAAAGCGGGAGAGTGAGGATGGAGAGAACATGGAAGAGAGAGGAAGTGTCCGGTCTCATTTGGACACATCAAATCAGGAGGAGGATTGGTGTCAGAGTGGCTTATGGAGTCTAACATCTCATTCAGATGCTGAACTGCCTCAGCAGAAACCTGTGCTTTCTGCTGAGAGCCCAGCGCCGCGCAAGTTAAATCCGCAAGAGCACGAAGGAGACTCTGTGAAGAAGAGGAAGAAGAAGAAGAAGAAAAAGATGATTCAGCTGGAAGAAACTGTGCAGGAAACAACCTCTGCTTACTCTGCTTCAGAAAGGTGAGCTGAACCTCATCTTTTTACGATTTTCTTTATTTGTGTAACACTGGGCAGCAAAACAGTGTTTCTGTAGCAACCAGCTGGTTTGCTCATCCTCTTGTGCTCAAAGCCACAATGGCTGTGCTGTATGAGAGAAAACATTTTCAGATGTGGGGGGGATTATCGGGCAAATTGCATCTCTCCTAAACTTTTCCTTCTTCCACTTTGTCCCTCAACAGAAATCTTGAGGAGAATAACAAAGACGCGTATAATAACACGGGAGATTTAATCCTGCTGAAAAAGAAATTAAAAATGAAGAAGAAGAGGCTAAAAGAAGAGATGCGACAGCAGGAGGAGAGCAAACATTGTGATGCTGAGCCCGTAGCAGCAGAGCGTCCGTCCAAAAAGATCACCCCAGACAGCGATAAGAGAGGCAAACAGAGCGCAGGTACGCCAGCAGGGACTTGGAGCACACATTATGACTGGAGTGGAGAGGGTAGTACAGTCTCTTTCCAAGGGTATATGTCAGTCATAGGTTGTTTTTTTTGTTGTTGTTGCTGAACAGTTCTTAGTCAAGTATTTCCAGTATTTTATATTCATTTTTCTGTTATTTCTCATGTTCCTAATGTTGGTTAACGTTAAGAGGAATAGTTCTTACTATTGGTAAACACGTCTTTCACACTCAGGAAGTCGCTCGTGTTTCAGTCAGCTGACAAACGTCTTTTTCTGTCTAAAAAAGATAATAAAATAAGTAATTATTACCCTGTACTAGGGCTGCAGCTATCGAATAATTTAGTAATCGAGTATTCTACTGAAAATTCCATCGATTAATCGAGTAATCGTATAAAACATATTTTTGTTTAGTTAAAGATCAATTATAAATATGCATAAGATGTTAGATGTTAATTGACATTATTAAGACTAAATTATATAATACAGTAGGTTCATGGCTGTGCATTTAAAAACCCTGAACTTACACCAGTTGACCAAATTCACTGCCTTAACTAAAAAAAACAAGGATCTTACCAAGAAATGTTCTTATTTGTAACCTAAAAATGCCATTACACCTGATAACACACATCACTTAAAAGGTTAGGTGTTTTTCCCACGTGTTTCAATTGAACTTTCATTTGTGTCAAGCAAATTTTAAGTTTTAAGTTAAAGTCTTGATGAGATTTTGAGTTTTGGCAGTGTTCAAAATAAAATGATGAGACCTGCTGTATTGGAGCACATTAGGCACCAGCGCTACTTGATGTTTTATCCATCAATGACTACAGAGCTAAAATTGACAACTACTCAGCTAGCTTTATTACGTTTATATTTTTCACCCTCATCCCTCTACAGCTCTTTGTTTTTACAAATTAAATGCGTTGGCCACGCATCACCACTAGTCATAATTAATAGAAACCTAGCCCTCCACAGGGCTAACGTTATGTTAGCAAAGTACCATAACGTTAATCTCAGTAATTAGCGCTACGTTAACTTAATTTTACCTTGTCTCGGGTGACTGTCCTCCCCTCTCGGAGTAAACAGGATGTTCGGTGGAGATGCTGCAGCATTGAGGTGTGGGGCTAGAACAGTCTCATAATTCACAAATGCACACGCCGATTCACAAATGCACAGAACACATGTGCATCATCAATTACCTGCATCGGCAGGACTTGGAGCTCTCCAGTCTCCCGACGGCTCTGGTTGAACGGCCCGACAAACCATCTCTGATCGCGCTGTTTTCTTTACCGAGATCACAAGAAAAGCAGAGCAGTGATCTCCTCTCCATCACGTTTTGCTGTCTTGTTTATTTATCTTTACTCCACCAACTCAAAATATTGAATCACGCGAACGCAGTTCAAACAGCAGGTGTATCCGCCCCTTTAATCTGATTGGTTTACGAGTGAATCGTCCCCCACGTGAGGGTTCGCTCTTCTGATTGGTTGCAGATCCTTCCGTGTTAAAAAAAAAACGTATTTGTGGATTAAGTCACGTTAGGGGAGTCTCAAAAGTCACGCGCAATTCCAGCGCAGCTCACAGACAAAAAAAAGTTTGTAAATCAGGTTATATTTGTGTGTGCATCAAAAATACATTTGTGTATCTTGTCCTACGCACGTGTGAATCGGTCTGTGCATTTGTGAATCCTGTCCTGTGCATTTGTGATTTATGAGACTGTTCTAGCTCCCTATTGAGGACGTACTGTTGTGGTTTGCAAGCACTGTCTTACAGTGAAGACATGCAACAGTGTTCGCCTTGGTGTCCAGCTTGAAATGCTCCCACACTTTTGACATTTTCTGCCTTTTCTTTTAGTTAAAACCAAACATATCCGCCGCCTCTTTCTTCTACCTTTACGTGCGTGGCATCAGCGCGTTGTGCCGCATTAAACGTAGTCCTGCTTTGAGCTGGCAAAATTAAACGATTCCTCGAGGCAGAGAAAATTCCTCTATCATTTTTTGTAATCGAATTATTCGAGGAATCGTTTCAGCCCTACCCTGTACTGAACAGAGCCATTTGCCAAATCAGTTTCGATTAATGATTCACCGATCCATTTTTTATGACTATTGATAGAAAGATAGTGATCCCAATATTAGAGTGTTGCCGTTTATTTTCACATTAAATATTTGCAATCAAAGTGCCAAAACAACAACAATGCTTTTTCTGAGCAGGATAAATCAAGTAAGCTAATTGCAAGAGCAAAACATAAAATGTTAGTATCCAGTCAGTTAGATCAGTATTGATCCCCGACCCAATACTGACTTGTCCCATCTCTTTATTTAGAGCCTCCTATTTTTGTTCTAAGAGAGGATGGCACTGAGAAAGCCAGGTTTCAGTTTGGTTCACTTTTTTATTTTTCACTTCTGATGGTATCCAGCCACAGTGGTGGTGTGGGACAGCCAAGTGAAGGACGGCTACAAACGCAGCCAGGCACCTGCGGCTGAGGGAGAGGCGTTAGGGGACGTCCCGAACCATGCTGCCCCTGCGGCTTGGGACGGGAAAAAGAGCACCGATGTGGTGGAAGAATTACTCAAGAACGCCACCGATAAAGCTTACGGAGCCAATGGTGAGACACAGACTGATGCATAAACCACCACAGGTACTTTTGAACACGTGCTCTTGAATGTATTAACTTCTTTATTCTTTTTTTTTTTTTATTAATCTAGTTCTTAGTTGGGATGGTGAATTCTCCGCTATCAGCAGAGATGCCATTGAAGATGTCCGCAGTGCCAGGTGTGATACTGTGATTGATGAGTGGGATGAAGACTTTGATAGGGGAAAGGTGAGGAGAGAGATGGACATGAAAAACTGAGTAATGAGACTTTCACACAAAGGAAAAACTGAAAGTCGCATAGTTTGTTTCTTTTTCTAACTGTTGTGTGTTCTTATATTTGCTCAGGTGAAGAAAGTAAAGAACTATAAAAGAGAGAAGTGGAGAAGCGGTAGCAGCATCTTCCAGAAGATACAGGACAGGCGGAACAAGTGGTCCGTGATGCCCGGAGGGAAGAGGATTTTCGGAGTCCGACGTTGAGAGTCCAGATTGCTGCTGAGCTCCTGCTGACTGGAAATCTAGACAATACTGTATACCAAACTTCAGTTTTTTGTTGTTTTTTCTTCTATCCTATTTTTTTCCCTCCTTCCTTCCTTATTATGCACACTTGTGTTTTAGGAAATTGATAGTAAAATATGAGCCAAAAGCAGCACGTTGACAGTCTGACCAACAGTCCCATCATCACTGAGGTTAAGGTTCAAAGGTTTGAACCGTTTTTTTAACCTTAATGTCACAGTGAGTCGATAGATACACTCAGTATTTGACAGAAACCCTGTCTATTGTTAGATGATTACATTGTTACCGTTAAGCCTCAGTTACTGCACCAAAAACAGGGATGAAATAATATAAAATCCACCATAAATTGTGAGGAGGGAGCTGGAACTGTCTCAGAGCAAACTGTGCTGCTTTAGCAGACATAAGGGCTCACAAATTAGACACAAAAGTGACTTTTTTAAGATGCTTCTTGAGTCATAATTCTATACCAAATTATAATTATCCTAAAATGTCTAAAGATTTAAATGCATATTTTAGGTCTCTTAATATTATTTTTATGCTTTTTTTTTTTTCTTTTTCTTCTAGCTGTTGATATTTTACTTCCGTGTGTGACACGTGGCTTTTTCTTTTTTTAAGTGCCATATTTTGCCTTCAAACTGTTTGTTAAATTCTAGTTTAAAAAAACTCCACCATCTTCAAAGTATCCGTATCTGAACTGCTTCAAACAAGTCGGCTAAATTGACTTATTTTCGTCCGGTGTCGGTCATGTTGCGATTCGCTAAATTCAATTATTTGATGTTTGTGTAAAGACACACTCATATAACCGGAGGTTGGGCGGTTTTGAGGGCAAATGGCTGTTTTCTACAGTGCAGATTTAAAAAAAAAAAAAAAATGGAGTCCCTCATCCATCCTGGAGATTGGACCTTTTTCATTCTGTATAAGGAACCTCACCAGGAACATCTCACCAATATACTTAGTAAAAGGGTTAGAGTTTATGCTTCAGGCACTGTGTCAGAAGAGGGCGGTCCGTGATCATTTCTTTTTCATGTATATCTTTTTATCTCTATGCAATTTTCTGACCATCCCGCTGGTCACCTGGAAACTGGGCTGAAACTCAGGAACCCAGAGCCCTCTCTTATCCCATCGTCACCTCTGTCAACGATTACCACCCTCTCATTGCATATTGTATATTCTGTAGAAACTGTTTTATACTAAAATACTTCAGGTGTGGGAACCATGGGATCATCTTCCACCACTCTGGGCCCAGATGCATAGAAAAATAAGGAAGAAAAAAATGCTTTGCCGCTGTAAAGACTGTACAGTTCATCTTCTGCTACCTGTTTCCCTCCAGTGCTGTAAAGATCTGCCCATGCATTTCTTTTCATTCTAGAGATGTTGCCTTGAATTGGCTAAAAAAAACATATAGGATTTAATGTTATAAATACATAATTTAAAGAGAAGAGCCAGATCTTTAATGTGATACTAATACTCGGATTAGTTGGTGGATGTTCACTTGAGAATTTATTTACAAATGTGTTTGTGGATAAGAGAGTTCCCTGTGTCACCTCGGTGTGTTCGTTACGAGAGATTACAGCAGTCTAATTACTGTAGGACGTGTTTGTTGGCTGTAAAATTGACGTAGGTTGTTAAATCTCGAAGTGGCGCAGAGGAACTTTTACCGGAGCGAATGGACAGTCGACATGTTTGCATTTATGACTGCACCAACCTTTTTTGACCAGGGGAGAGCTCTTTCATAGTGAAAGCAGCTCTTACCACAGTTAATGAAATGGGTGCAATAAAGTTGTGACTTTTGTGAGTTGACTGTGTATTTCCTGTCTTGCCCTGCTTCATATTTCTTTTAAATGTGCAGCTGTTCAGCTCTCAAGTTTGTCTGTTACTGTACTTAGTTACCTCCTTTTTTTTTTTTTATGAATTCTGAAGGCCTTTGGAAATTATCTAGAGGGGTGGAAATCAAACATACAAAAAAAACATTGATGGAGAGAGCTGTCTAATGTGTTCTTTTTAAATCTATTTAGCTAAGATCAGCTGGGCTTGAAAGCACTGCTGCCCCGCTGTCTCTCATTAATAATTGACATCCATTTCTCCCTGACAGTCTGCTCTCATCCTACCAGTGACTTTGGGAAGAGTTTGTGTTCTATAAATGCATGTGCATCATTTTTACTAACTAGTTTATAGTCTTTGTGAAGGAAGCTCCTCCCATCATCCCACCTGTGCTGAAATATCTTTCAAATTGTATACAAATCTCATCCTCTGACATCAATTAACCCACTGATCATCACTGACTATCACTGCTGGGAGGTCATTCAATTTAATTCAATTTTATTTATATAGCGTCTATTACAACAGAAGTTGTCTCTAGGTGCTTCCCAGAGATCCAGAACATGACCGAGCAATTATTACATAAACAAAAGTGGGTTGAAAAACCTTTAGCCCAAACAGTGGCAAGGAAAACCTCCCCTTTAGGAGGGAAGAAACCTGGACCAGGACCTGGATCATAAGGGGGGAACATCCTGCCGGAGACCAGCTGGGCAGAGCAGGAAAAGAGAGGACAGACAGAGAATGAAGAACAGAAAGGAGAGACGGACACAATGGCTATCTAGTGCACTACAGGGATGACTATATGAGCAGATGTAGACAGCAGACACTGAGTTGGTCAGAGGCGGGACTGAGGGTCAGGATGTCAGCAGGCATCCAGACATCCATACAGACAGGTGGAAGCAGCAGTGGGATGATCAGAGGTCATCTGTGTAAAGAAAAAAACTAACACGTTTGCATTCCCTGCATTGTTCCTCTTGCTTATTATTTTCATTTTATTTTGTCACCTTAGCCTTTAACACCATGTTTTATTGCTGAACACCTTTTCCTGTCTGAAACTAAAAGTACAGCTGAAAGGTGAAGAACACTGATCTCAACTGTGATATGGTGTCTGCTGCCTCGAGTGGCCCACGGAATGACTTGCATCACATTTTGGGCATCATTTGAGCTGCTTGGGCCTACAGGACTGGTATTTTTTTATACGAAACATTTAAAAGATTGTTAATATGTATTAGTTTGGGTAGCTAAATTGACAACCAACCCTAAAAACCTTGAGATAACCACATTACTGTCTGGTAACACGTCAGTCTAACAAGCTGTAAATGAGTGAGCCATTTAGATTAGTTGAGTTTTGTGACATCACAGACCAAGCTCAGATCCACCCACTTTTACACCTGGAAACATTTGCTGTACTTGTAAAGCAGGTAGGGCAAAGCCGTTACATTTGCTACTTTCACACAGCAATCTTATTAAGAAGTACAAGACTCCCTCCTAATGCTGCCTCCACTTCCAGAGGTGTATAATCCAGGTGCCATAAAGCAGAAACCCTGCCATGTTTCTGGATCAGCCCGTACGTTTAGAACTGGTGTTTCCACTAACGACCTACCATCTACCTGCATAGGAGCTGGTTCTGTGATTGGCCGGAATAACTGCTGGACAGGATCTTTACTTTATGGCACCGGGATTATCCCTCTCTGTCCACTTCCCAGCTGTGCCTTCACAGTTATCCCAGGAGGCTCCTGCAGGTTTCTAAGCATGACAGCAGGGTGTACCCAGTTTTAAGTGACCCAGATCAGAATGACAAAATTCTGGGCCAGTCTCTACTCTTCTGAGCATAAAAAAAAATCTGATTTTATTTTTTCTTCACCTGTATGTGACTGCTCTCAGTGGGCCATGTCTCACCGCCCCTTGGACAAACAGGAGTTTCCAGCCCTCGCAACGCGTTAACATGTTTCTACACTTCACACTGCTCATTACGGCTCTCTCACTACCTCACAAGACAGTAGGGCCTATAGCCGTGGAAAACAATGTAAACGCGGTTCCACTCTTGTACCATTCATGGTGGGGAATATGGATTAGCTGTGTGAATCGGGCTGCTCATTTCAAGGCAAGTTTATTTGTATAGCACAATTCAAAGTGCTTTACACAACATTAAAAGCGGCAAGACACAATTAAACAGTAAATAAATAAAGAGTTAAAATAATAAAAAGCACAACTTGTTAAAAAATAAGGGCAGTAGAGTACAGCAGGTAAGTATTTAATTTAGGAGTACGCTTCAGTAAACTAATGTTTTTAAGCCTGATTTAAAGGATCTACAGTTGGAGCAGACCTCAGGTCTACAGGAAGTTTGTTCCACCGGTGAGGAGCAGAATAACTGAACGCTGCCTCACCTTGCTTGGTTCTGGTTCTTGGGAACCACAACAAACCAGATCCAGATGAACCTCAGGGGTCTGGGAGCTTCATAGGAACTAACAGGTCCAGCATGTATTTTGGTCCAAGACCATTCAGGTCTTTGTAGACCAGCAGTAAGATTTTAAACTCTATCCTTTGACTCACTGGAAGCCAGTGTAGTGATTTCATGACCGGTGTAATGTGGTCCAGTTTCCTGGTGTTTGTAAGGACTCTGGCGGCAGCGTTCTGGATCAGCTGCATCTGCCTCATTGATTTCTTGTTAAGGCTTGTAAAGACGCCATTGCAATAACCAACTTACTGAAAATGGATGCATGAAAACATTTTTCCATGTCTTGTTTAGACAGAAACTCCTTAATTCTAGCAATGTTTTTCAGGTGGTAATAGGCAGATTTAGTGATACATTTCAAAAGAGGCACACCCTGCAGAACCCAAGGTAGAGTTATGATGGTGACTCCTTCTACTTCAACCAGCTGCTATGAACAGAGACAAAAAGATGATGTTGGAATGGGTGCTGTTGTTCTGTATGCCTATGGCGTTTTTTTATTTATTTATTTGTCAAAACAGTCCAGACATTTTGATAAAATGACTTGCGTCTCCTTACTTCAGGCGTTGATACAAAATGATTCTTAAAGTTTGTTTGTGGGTGATCTGTACGGAAGAGTATTAGGGCCAGGCAGGAGAAAAATAAAAATATTTTAAAGGAGGAAGATTTCTTTTTCATTATGCACTTAGAGAAAAAAGTCGAAAAGTCGAGATTGATGTTGAAGTAGAATTTCGAGAAAAAAGTCGAAATGTTGAGAAAAAAGTCAAAATTTCTAGAATAAAATCGAAATGTTGAGAAAAATGTCAAAATTTCGTGAATAAAGTCAAAATGTTGAGAAAAAAGTCGAAATGTCGAGAATAAAGTCGAAATGTCAAGATTAATGTTGAAGTAGAATTTCGAGAAAAAAGTCTAAATGTTGAGAAAAAAGTCAAAATTTCTAGAATAAAATCGAAATGTTGAGAGAAAAGTCAAAATTTCGTGAATAAAGTCCAAATGTTGAGAAAAAATTCGAAATGTCGTGAATAAAGTCGAAATGTTGAGAAAAAAGTCGAAATGTTGAGGAAAAAAGGCGAAATTACTACTTTATTCACGAATTTTCGACTTTATTCACGAAATTTCGACTTTTTTCTCGAAATTGTATTTCAACATTAATCTCGACATTTCAACTTTTTTCTCGACATTTCGTCTTTTTTCTCGAAGTGCACAATAAAAAAAAATCTTGTTTTTGTCTTGTATTGTTTTTCTCTTGCCTGGCCCTAATACTGTTCCGTAGATCTGCAACTCTAGCCTGCAGTGTATAAAGTTAGAGGTGGTGTATCGAGCCTGACATCACAGCTGGGACGGGAGGGGCCGCTCTGTGCTCGCACACTTTTCTGGATGCGTTTTAAGCGCGGATCCATCATCACCAATCCGTCTGAAAGGGCAGATGGGGGGAAACTAAACATGAACAAGCCGGAAAGTAACGCATTTGCGTGAACGTGCACGTCTGAGACGGCCGAGGGGAGGCACCGAGCAGGGAGGCAGGTACACGCATCTGCCTCGGCGAGAGAGAGACTTCCCCGGCCAGTGACGCCTGCTGCAGCATCAGGACCACCGGGAGGGATGGAGGGGCTGAATCCAGGTTGGTCTCCATAGCACCGTAAATGTTTGCCATTCGGCTTTGATTCAAAGTCTGAACACGATTACATGCTTTTTAAATATCGCTGTGCCAAACAGAAACGTCGGTGTGTGGTCTAGTGAGCTGGGTTCCTACTGCAACCAGGCTGATTTATGGTTCCGCGTTAAATCGACGCAGAGGCTACGCCGTAGGGTCGGCGTACCCTACGGCGTAGCCTCTGCGTTGGTGTAACGCGGAACCATAAATCAGCCATTAGTTTATAGCATCAACCTGGATTCTGAGTCTTTTTTTTTTTTTTTTTTTTTACTGTTGCTCGTCTCTGCAATGAGTTTCAATGCGGGCTTTTCTAAGTAAATCCACCAATAGGAAAACGGCATCATAGTGTGCCTGAACTGGCTCAAAAACAGGTGGCTTCTGTGGTATTCACAGCCAGTCCGATATAAAAAGATCTACATGCTGAATTATTGAGCATCACACTGCAGTGTGCATGACTCCATATATTTCCTCTTAAATGTAAAGGCAAACACAGAACTTGCTCCTCTGAATTATTTACATCTGGAGAATGCAATATCATCACGAGGCATGTTGGCTCAGCAGATCAGTGCAGCTTTCCTACCATCGTGTATGGGATGACCTCCCTGATGATGTCAGGCCATGATTCATGATGAGCTAGCTGATGGCTCAGCCAGGGCTATGATTGAGGCTTCATCTCAATTATTTAGCAGTTTAGAGTTTCTGTGAGCTTAATGCATCTTGAAATAGAATCTCCAGCAATGGCCTCATTGCAAGATTTCGGCTAATGCTCTGCTGAATGGAGGGAGGGACGGGTGTCAACAAATGTGTCACAAATAAGAGAAACTTTTGGGTCATTTCAGATGATAGATTTCTAGTTACATTCTTTTTGTGTGTAATCTTTCTGTGTAATCTGGACATGCCCTAAAGCGTGTTTCCTCTAGGTCTCAGAACAGCGGAAAAACTTGTTAATGAAGTTAACCTTCTTGTGTTACTTAATTTATATGTGTAAGGCCACTAAAGGAGCAGTTGATGATTCAGTAATTACCAGCATGAGTGTGAGCTACAAGAGAAAAGGCTCATTAAAGCTCTCAGGACATCCAAGTCATACTTAAAGGGTCCCTGACACCCCCTTCATCCAACTGACAGTTTATGGATCTGAATGAGTGAGTGGAAGTCACATCATCTCTTCTGATCCTGTGACTCCTAAACCCAGTGAAAGTTTGACACTGAGTGAGGATGGAAGCAGTCAAAGCTACTTCCTGTAGTTTATACTTCTGCAACAAATTTGTTCTGTGGAAAATCTGCATATGTTAGAACCCAGTATTTGTGCGTTTTCTGTCTAAAATATATGAGAGGATTGTCATGTTATACTTTTGCACTGTGGTGTCAGTGTTGTTGCTAGGTGTTGGTGCCCTAAACTTGCTATCTTGGGATAGGGTGCGGCTCTGTTTCAAGACTCAGTTCAAAGCCTTTGAGCTGCACGGCGTTAAAATGTCTTCATCTTTTTACGTGCATTTTGGCATCTACCTGCACCTGCCGCTGCTGCGTGGTTTCTCTTTGCATAATAAAATGTGCGCTTACAAAGGAAACCGTGTATTTGCTCATAGGCACAGTGCTATGCATTC
Organism: Cololabis saira; assembly: GCF_033807715.1. NCBI lineage: Eukaryota > Metazoa > Chordata > Actinopteri > Beloniformes > Belonidae > Cololabis > Cololabis saira. Next base: position 18,043,836 of record NC_084607.1, on the reverse strand, counting down.
GCAGGTACATGTGGTTTTGTGGTTATGGGTGTTTTTCTCTCTGTTTCAGCCCTCCTCCCTGGCAAACTGATTGATGTGAGAAATATACCTCTGCTGGGCTGTAATATTCACGTGTTGTCCTCCTACTGTCACTGTCTATCTTTTTGATGATAAAGCTTTAGTCAAACTCCGGCGCTCTTGACGTTCAAAGCTGGCTCTGACTGTCACAACAGCAGCAGCAGCAGCAAAATCCCAGCAGACTTACTCACACATGTCTTTTTCCCAGTTATAATGCATATAAAAGACCTAGTTCAAGGACATTTGAACCAAGCTTTTTGTTTAATCATGGCAGATACATTCCTAAAAATAAACCTATTGTTTTTCATGACTTAATAAATTATTCATGAAAAAATTGTACACCAAATTACAAATAGATACGGATAAGCACACAAAAGCAGCAGATTAGAACTTTTAACACAGCTGAAGTAAAATCCTGGTAATATATGCTGCTACAATCAGGAAAATGTTGTAAAGCACATTGAGTCTATATTTAGAAGTAAAAGCTTTATTCTTTGTGGGTTGTATTACTGGAAATGCTGGTTCTGCCTCCACTCAGCCAGTTGTTAGTCACCAGGGGTGATGCTGACATTCAGCTGCACACAGTGAGCTCACTTTCATTTATTTATTTATTTTTCATTTTCAGATGGGAAAGTTCCTTACAAAGTGACAAATGCAAGATTGATTTCCTTCAGCATCTCTAGTGGGTGGACTTCTGTGGCAGTTGGGGGTTTTCTGTGTGTCATATTTGCTCAAAGAGGCTTCACTCACACATTCAACCAGTGCAAAAATTAATAACTGAAATGAACCAACGTCTCCTTAACCCTAGAAGCTTCTGAGCTCCCTTGGCATGCATACTGAGAATAAAAGTGTCATTGCAAGCTACATCCACCTGGCGGCACATACATCTCAAAGAAGCTGTTTACTGCTCATAGTCCAGAACGAGTGGAGTTTGGACTGTGTGCAGGAAATCACACTCCAGTCAGGTGTTTATCTCATAATCCAGCTGCTATTCAGTCACTGAGGTGTGGCTGCATCACACTATGTAAGAAAAGGGAAATGTTATTGATTTACATGGTAAAACATTGGTGAAACACTACACGCTGTGAAATCATCTGCAGTCTTGAAAACTGTTAGAATGTAGCTTTATTCCTTAATGTAGATTTTTTTTAATTTTAAGACATGAATGGAACTTTTTTTAACATGGAAAGTGTATGTCAATGTCAAGCCATGATCCATGAAGCTTTACATGAACAGCAGCAACAAATATTATGTTAAGTTCACTTCATGGTATTACATTGACCACCACACAGTGACTAGAGTGGCTCTTAATAGTGAGCAAGGGGGGGATTCATGACACAATGCTTGACATATTTAGGCGACTGACACCTCTATAAAATCTTTACAGCCAATAGAATCAACAGGCGGCCCACAAACCCACGTCACTTCAGACGTTATCCAGTCACAATGCATGTTTGCCAACATGGCTAATAAATATGTCATCTTGTGTGAGGTTGATTTTTTAATTTGACATTAAGACTTTGGATGATATAAATCGAGTGTAGTTTTTCCACCAAGATGTGATCTGTGATGGGAAAACACAGAAGATAAGACTGAATTCAGAGTTGGGCTGTAGAAAGGGAGGTTTTTTTTGGCTCTTTTATTTTTATTTACTCCATTCTTAGGAAATCTGCTGGTGGCTGCATGTTTGGTGACTACATCTGAAAGCAAGTGGGTTATAAAAAAAATTACAAAAAACATTGAATAATTGTGTGACCTAAACAAATTCATTGTCCGGGTGGCTTACTTGTCAAAATCCTTTCTTCAGTGAACAGGAATAGACCCTTTTTGTGTTTTGTGTAAAGAATGATGACGTAGGCCGTATGTGCGTGCATTTTGGTAACGAAAGTATGGGGCAGATAAACAGTGCATTTGTGCATTTTGAAGGTGTGGCTTCAAATGGAGAGCTCTAGGAAGAGGTACTTTTTAAATGTGTTTTTTCAAAATCTCTGGCTGTTTTTTTTTCTAAGCAAATGGCCTTGGTCCTGCTTGTTGGGAAGAAGTTTACTGGGATGACTATGCGTGTTCTGTGCACCAAAACAGTTATTTTTTATTATCTTTGTAGTTTGAACTCCGGATCAAAAACAATGATTAAATTAGATTTGTTTGGAAAGTGTGAGTCCTGCCCCTGGAGCAACAGCATCAATATTTAACTCTGTGACACAAGTCCAGACAAGGTTACTGATAAAAGGCTGGAATTGGAATCAGTTGCATTTGGTTTAGCTATTTGGGCCTTTTGGCTTTCACTAGGGCACTTAAATCCATCCGCACATTCGTCTGTCTGCTTCTTGCATACAGGCTCCGAGTTACTGACGCTTTTGGATGAGGTAAAGAGGAATATGTACCCTATAAAAGCACAATTGCTGACTCATGTACGTTGTTCCTGTGGTGACAGGGCTGTTGTTTTAAATGCTGCAGCATTTAAAACAACTTGGGCTGACTTTGCATTTCAGGTGGGGGTCATCTGGCAATGGAATGGGCAATGATCGCTACATCAGAAAAGAGGCCATATCACCATTAGCAAAGATGGTAAAGTTGAACAACTCGTTACAGACTGACACTAACACGAAGAGGAATTGCCAATAATGAGACCTTTCTGTGTGACTGACAGGTGGGGCTAACTCAAAGAGGCAGGCGATGTGATCCCAGTTTAAGAGCAATGTAAACATTTCAGCTTTGTTCCACAAGGTGAAATAAAATGCTGGTGCCTACGAGCATATCTGTTGTAAAAATCAGCCCTCATTTGCTTCATTTTGACAGAGTTGGGCTGACCACCTGTGTCCTTTGCTGCTCCAAGAGCCTGAGGGGGGATTGTATTATGGCAAATAACCCTCAGAGAGAGTCGGAATAATCTAATGAAAACAAATGGCTCACAGTCTTTTCCTCAGGAACAAATCATTTCTTCACTCTTGTTGCCAGGCAACAATTGCAATCTTGATATCTTTTCTTACTTCTTTAGCTTTTACTGTTGTAGAAATCTTCTGAAGTCCAGAATCAGGAGTGACTCAAAACTAAAAGCAAAACAGGGTCAAAATGGGATTCAGAATGTGTAGGACCACAGTTAAAGATGCCCATGAGTCTGTAAAAGTCATATATCTGCATATTTTTTATACATCTGCTTCTTTTATATATGCAACTGAACTGTGAAGTCTAAGACTGGCTGCTGGAATTGAAACAGACGGGGGTGAGGTGACTGCACACACACAAAAAAAGGAGCGGTGAGAAAGCAGAAGTGATTTCAGCTTTCCAGCAAGTTGCACATTTGATCTGAGGGGGAAGAGAAAGCAGGGGTGTGCGAACGGAGAAGTCGTCCTGCTGGGGAATCAAGTGAATCGTGTGACTCTAGAGAGAGGGACCTCGCAGTAGGAGCCTCGCTGCGGCGCAGTGTGACTGTCAGTGGGCCACGGTGGGGCGCCCGGCTCTCTCAGACTTGTGTATTCCTCCATCTCAGTGGCCGGCGTGAGGGAGGAAAACACGTCCGCCGACGGGGACATACACCTTCACCCACAGACACACAGATTTCACACTGGAGCTATGGGGTCAGTGAGTGAGCTGTGCGTGTCCAGCCTGCAGATGTTCTTGTGTCCAGCTGTGGAGACGAGCCAGGAGGAACCTCCGGGTAAAGTAACGTTAGAACTGTCTGCTTTGAATTGCATAATGTGTTGCAGTAACATGTTAAAGGTGACCTATTATGGCATCTAATACCTATTTTAAACAGGCCTTGAATGTCTTAAAAACAAGCTTTTGATTGTTTTTGCTAAATAAATTAGAAATTCAGCCTCTGAGCCATGTCTTTATCTTCCCATTCTCTAACCTCATTATCTATGCGGGATTCTGAGTGGGCGGGGCTATGACAATGAGGCTCTGTGCTGATTGGCTGCCTGAATGACGCGATACACCGCTACGAAAAAATGGCGGAAGCTCCGGCTGGTGGAGTTAGTTGTGGGAGTGGTTTCACGCATCGGAGGCCAACCTATGTAAATCGCAGAATCTGAACGGCTCGTAGATCCACATCACACTGGACGGCTCATCTGGGCGGCTGTACAGACACTGCAGAATTTGGTTGATTTCCTCCTTCTCTGAGTTGGCAGGCTGAGGGGAGACCACTTTATATATGTTAAAGCAAGAAAAAAATGTGTTTTTCATTATTGATGCACCGAAATGAAAATTTGTGGCCGAAACCGAAACCGAAAATAATAATAAACACTTGGCCGAATACCGAACAATACCGAACATGGTTCTTCAGCAGTTTTTCATTTATTTTGCCAATTTTTTCACCATTGCATAAATCAAATACATTTGATTTAGGCATGCTTTTCAAAGAAAAAAATCTTTTACAAAATTACAAGGTAGAAAATATTTATTGAACATAAAAAAAATGAAAATTTTTAAATTTCCCAGCATTATGTTGTTTTGGTTCCACCTCCTGGTGAATGTTAGGTAAAATTCTTATGGGGTTAGTTTTTGGTTGGCCAACGATTTATGTAGTGCGCAATGTTACGGGACGGAGCGGCCAGTCTATTTCCTTATTTTACAACGCCGTTATTAATTGTTCGGTTTTTTTCCCCACTTATTCCACCGAACACCGAAAGTGTTTTTTTGCCATTTTCGGCCGAACAATTTCGGTTACCGAACAATCGGTGCATCACTATTTTTCATAATAGGTCCCCTTTAAGTTCTTCTTCCCTATAACCCTCACTAACTTAAGTCAATAATTTTGAGTGACTCCTCTCTGTTAGATTACCTGTTGGAGAGTGTGTGTTTGTGTGTCCACTGGCGTTAACGCATGGCTTCACCAGAGACAGACACCAACAGTTGGACAGGAATAGAAGGAGCTTAAGCGGGAGCTTATTTGACACCTTGTAAACCTCTGCCCTGTGAGTGACTGCTGTAGTGACAACATCTGAAAAGAGACTGATTTGTGTATATATCATTTAGGATTGGTCATCAGCTGCAGGGTGGCGCGCAGGTTTCCGTCGGGAGTGTTTGGCGTCTGTGTTGGCACGACTACAGCAGCCTTGTTGGGTTGTGGTGAATCAGCTGACTGAGTGTGTACCAAGGGGAAGCTTTGCTGTCTCTGTGATTTTGAAACACTGGAATCAGCACTAGAGTTGCGTGTGAAAAAGAGTTGATTCATTTGTTTATTTCCTTTCGCTTAGGTTATTCAAGAGAGAAGTCGTCACGCATGTTCCGCTTTCAAAAATGCAATGGCAGCAGCTTTGCTGGGATTTATTTTGTCTGACCAACAAAACTGAAAACATTCGTCTTTACCAGAGGTGGGTAGAGTAGCCAAAAATTGCACTCAAGTAAAAGTACTGTTACTTCAGAATAATATGACTCAAGTAGAAGTAAAAAGTAGTCATCCAAATAATTACTTGAGTAAAAGTAAAAAAGTACTTGGTGGAAAAAACTACTCAAGTACTGAGTAACTGTTGAGTAACGTCTGATTTATTTTTTTAACACAAACATTCAAACAGACAAAAGTACAAAATAATCATCTTCAGGCAAATTAAATCAATAAAATAATAACATAAATTAAAATTAATAAAACATAAAAAATAGCTTAAATTAAAATAATCATAAAGTAAATTCAAGTACTTTAATAAATAATAAAATAATAACAGAATAAAAAATAAATTAAGCACAAGTAGCACAAAATTTCAAGCCTTATACTTTTCTTTTTTAACCAGAACTACAACAAGCCCATGAACTCATAGAAACTCTGTGTGTGTTTGAGTCTGTGTAAGTCTGTGTAAATGTGACAAAACATGAAAAAACTAACATTTTTCCCAAAGAATCACCCAGTGATGTCATGAGATTGACGCGGATAAAAGGGATAAAAGAAAAGTAACAGCTCAACGTAGCCTAATGTAGCGGAGTAAGAGTAACAGTTTGTTCTTCACAAATCTACTCAAGTAAAAGTAAAAAGTATAGTGATTCAAAACTACTCCTAAAAGTACAAAATTTCCCAAAACTTACTCAAGTAAATGTAACGGAGTAAATGTAACTCGTTACTACCCACCTCTGGTCTTTACTGCCGCTTTCTATAAATTAATCTCTAGTTTGTCTCTGATGTTTTTCCCTCTAAACTTTTTTCATATGGGCTGATCTTGGAGCCTTACACTGCCAACTACCTGCTCCGTGTCACGTATCGAAGACAGACATTACATCTTTGGCCCTTGTGGGGTGATGATGCTGTACTGTAACTGTGTCTGTGTTTTTAATCGTGAATCACACCGGTGATTCAAGCGTGACTCATGTAATGTTTGTCCAGGGGGCTTAAATTATACCTTTAATGCTATTAAATCAGTCAAAATATATCCAAATGATGGATGTGGCTGTGAAAGGAGCCACCAGTGAACTTAAGTAGATAACCTCATGTAATGATGTCTTGCTTCCCCAAAATAGTGTATATTCATGTCTCCATCCATCTTTTCTTTCACTTCCCCTTGACAGCTAAATCTCGAAACCTGTGGAAAGATTTCTGTAAATGTTACTGTCAGTCACCATTTCCTGTCATTATGTGCTCAAAATGCTCAACAGTGTCAGTGATAGCGGATTAGATCACTCACAAAGACAGGATAGTAATTAAGATGACTATTGTCAGCACAGTTACTATTCATGCTGGGAAACAGGTGCGGCTGGGATTTGCCGGGACAGGCCGTCGTCCTGTGTGAACCCCAGCTGCTGTGGATCTGCGTGGAAGCAAAAGCCAGGCCATCAGCAGCATTTGTGTGTTTGAGTATTTGCTTTATCAGCTCATTTCAAACGAGGGTACAGTGCCCTGATTGCCAGCTTTTCTTTTTTCTTTTTGGTTTGTGACCATCTCTCTGGGGGTTTTTTTTTTAAGCTGAAACAAAGCCTTGTGTTATTTTAATTCAGTGATTAAATATTCACTGAAGGGTAGTTGCAACAAATTTTATAATAAGTGGCTTCCCTTTCTTACATTTTTCCAATCTCTCCAGTCCCTGCCTCCTGATTGACGGATCCCCCCCTCCCTCTCTTCTCTCATTCCTCTCTTTCTTCCTCCTTTTTATTTATCTTTTTATTTACTTTTCTTTTGTTTTGGGTTTTTTTTTTTGTTTTCTTTTTTTTCTCCCCCTTTTTATTCATCTATTTTTTAATTCATACTGTTTAGCTTTAATACTTAAATATTACTTATATATAAGAATATAATAATTTTCATGTATTTGTCACTATTATTTTGTGTGGATTTTTGTTCTGTTCTTAATCAAAAAAAAAAAAAAAAAAAGGAGGTAGACTGTATATCTTTTTTTGTTTATTCCTGTTCAACTGTGCCTTACCCCCTAATAAAAATATTTTAATTCAACTTTAATAAATAACTTCAATTTGCTTTAGCAAAAGTCCTCAGTATTTCACAGCCTACTCTTACATTCCTTGACCCAGCTTCTGTCAGAACTATATGGTACTTCTGACAGAAGCTGGGTCATATATAGTATAGTACCGTAGTACTATATTTGCTGTTAGTTACTGGGAGTTTTTGTTTTCTTTTTCTTCTTCTTTTTCAATTAACTGCAGTGTTATTAGCCTCCCACACAGAGCTTTTTCTACCCTCACAGCCATCAGAAAAGCAACAACAGAGTTCATGTAATCTCTTACTTCAGGTCTGCCCTCCCTCTCAGCCGTACAATTACAGGATAGTTGATCCAAAGGTCTCATTACCTCCAACTGCACCTACGAATAAAGAGCAGTGCTTCCAGAATCAATGTGGGCTGTGAGTCATGTGTAAGACAGCACGGCTGCAGGCACAGCTGATGCCAAAGAATGACTGGCATGTGTACGGTAATCTGCTCATCTTAATGATAGCAGGAGTTTCGCCTTGTGTTTACTTCTTGTTCAGGAATCTTTCTCAAGAAGCTTTTTTTTATTGAGAAATATTTTGTTTGTATGTTACAAGCAGAGTTGCACATAAACAAGCGTCATTATGTTTTACAATTTATATCTATCAGCTCTTCTGTACTTTTTTTTAATTTGGTCAATTTTCTTCCTCTTTGATGACACAAGACATGGACTGACAGTGTGTATTTCTGGCTTTTTTTCCCTCGAACACAGTGTGGTGAGCCTAGCGTTGCCACCCGTCCTGTAAAATACGGAATTGTCCTTTATTTGAGAAAAAAATGTTGCGTCCCGTATTGAACTAATACGGGACACGATTTGTACCGTATTTTCATTAACTTTTACACCATATTCTACTTGAATTATTGAAATAAATTAACTTTTACACCATATTCTACTTGAATTATTGAAATAAATTAACTTTTACACCATATTCTAGTTGAATTATTGAAATAAATTAACTTTTACACCATATTCTAGTTGAATTATTGAAATAAATTAACCTTTACACCATATTCTAGTTGAATTATTGAAATAAATTAACTTTTACGCCATATTCTAGTTGAATTATTGAAATAAATTAACCTTTACACCATATTCTAGTTGAATTATTGAAATAAATTAACTTTTACACCATATTCTAGTTGAATTATTGAAATAAATTAACTTTTACACCATATTCTAGTTGAATTATTGAAATAAATTAACTTTTACACCATATTCCAGTTGAATTATTGAAATAAATTAACTTTTACACCATATTCTAGTTTAATTATTGAAATAAATTAACTTTTACACCATATTCAAGTTGAATTATTGAAATAAATTAACTTTTACACCATATTCTTCACCTGTAGGCTATATTACATCTGGGCTGATGTGGACATACGTAGCATAGGAGGCTATTTCAGCTGCTTTATGGTTGGCTGTCTGTACAGTCATGCAAGTTCAATGCTATTAAAGCACTTTAAACTTTAAATCAAAGGATTTTGCTTTTTCATATAAAATAAACAAATTTTTATTCAGTTTAGAAGTTTTGGGGCTTTTTTTTGGCTCCTGCGCTGCTGAAATCAGGACGTCCCTTATTTCTATTTCTGAAAGGTGGCAACCCTAGGTGAGCCTAAATTGGTAGAAGAAGGCTGGATAGAGACATTTGTATACATTTGGTATATTTTCCATTTGAGGGTTAATAAAGTATTCTATTCTAATTGTTCATCCAGCAGCTATCTCTAAATGTTTGGCGATATTAAACACAAGTATAACTGGTTGTTTGATGAGGATGTTGTCGTCAGTTATGCTTTAATGACGTGCGTCCACGTGATTGAAACCGGGATTTTCCACATGCTTTGTTTGTCTCTCTTGCAAATTAACTTGTAGTTAACAAAAATGACCTGTAGGGGTCACTGTTTACACGTTTTCTCGGCTGCTGTATGTTTTGTACCACTGTGCCCCATCTAATGGAGGTTATTTAAACCTCAAATGCAAACGAATCATTTTAGAAACACTTCATGCTTTGGTCTAATTAATGTGGTATCAGTCAACAACTACGTTATTGGTTCAGGCAAACACCCAGCAAGAATAATGGCATCTTTCCACTGTTAAGATGAACCTAATTGCACACAGTCTTCAATGACCCTGGTGTCTTCATGTACGTTTTGAAATAATAGGATTTCAGCATGATGTCAAATAGTGTTGTAAATTCCAAAGATTTGTGGAAATTAAATTAGTAATACTATAAACTGGGCTAATAGAAAAAATAGTATTATGTATTTACGCACATATGGCCCTCTCAAATAAATAAGTTAAGTAATTCTCATGAAGATGAAAAGTAACAGCTCTATAGTTTAAATATGAATAAAAGCCCTGCATTAACAATCCAACGGTATGCAAGTACCTGTATTAAACAGGACAGGACAGGCCTAAAGTAAAAGCACTCTGTATTTTTTAATATAGTATAAATAGTTAAATAGTTAGTTAAAATTTCAGCTGGAGGGGATTTTAATCACCCTAATTTATACTACAGAGTAGCATTACTAAATACAGCTGGCGATTAGTGGGTTTATACAGCATTTTATGTTAATCCAAATCCATCCTTAAATTTTTGCTTATCTGGGGTTGAGCTGCAGGGAAAGTACCTCTCTCTCTCCAGCTCTTAAAACAACAAGACATTCCCACGGTCCTGGCTCTACCTCTGGGCCTGCGTCTGCTTGAGCACGCCTGCAGCATCCCCAGGAGGCAACCAGACCCATCGGCTCCTCTAAAGTATAAATCTAATCTGGATATGCAGAATGATTAACTGAAGCTTTAACATAAATACTGAGAAATTTAAGGTGCAATATTTGCTTCCAAAGTGTAGTTAAGTAGTTTCAGACAATGATTTCATTTTACTTCACTGATGCTAAAGCTATGAAGTGAATTGTTTCCCCTATAAATTATAAATCCTGATTTATGACTTTCAGAACATAATATATTACTTTCTTCTGTACAATCTAATATTCGTCCAAAGAGCTGTGCCAAGGTATTAATGCACAATTTCAATTTCAAAGAGTTTTTACCATAAACTGCATGGATTTATTATTTGAATCGACCACAAAGAAGAACAAGACATCATGAATAATGTAGATATAAAAAAGAATGTCTCCAAGTATTTTAAACTTTTAAGCAGCTGCATCATTTAACATGCTTGAACAAAAAACCTTTACTCCTGAAAATGCAGAATGATGAATAGCGCTGAAATTATCTTGCATATCCTTGTCATTAATATCACATTTACTCAAAGAGGGGTCTGTGTGTGTGTGTGTGTGTGGATCAAGAAGCTGCACATTTCATGTGTTGATATCAACTTCTGATCTCATCTAAAGGTCGAAGGGTTCTCAGCTTTCATTTGTTCTGGCTTTTGAAGCACGGATGTACGGCATCGCTCGGGGGAATGGATAAATTAGAAACAATGACTTGAAAGTTTGTGTGGATCGAGTTCATTTCACACAGGCTGCATTGTCAGTTGTTGAATTTGTGGCACACAATCGAGCCATTCATGGGTCACAGCTTGAAGATGAGCCCCCTCCTTCTCCAGATGAGGATGCCATGCAGTGTTTTAATACTATTTTCAGGTGGAGTTAGAAAGTCTTAATTCCTGAGTAAGAGCTCAACACTGTTAAAATCCGATAGGAAAGATTCTCTATCTGTCAGATGGAGAGACGCAAAGAGAAAGAGGATCTGTTATCTACCTCTACCTGGCCTCACATTTGGCAGTGAGAGCTGCATTCCTCCTCTATTCATCAACGGGCAGGGACAGGCTCAATCCTATCCAACTGAGAGCAACTCCATGATGCAGGTGTTGTACGAATAACAGACCAGATTTGCAATTTATGCACTTATAAGAAGGAGACTGAGCACTCTGTGTTTCTTTGAGATATGCACCTGAGATGTCTCCTAATGTGAACAAATCACCCTCTATGTTTTAATCTGCACATACATTTGCCAGGCATAAAGATTTGTGTTTGGTGAAACCAGTTTCCACACATCAGATATGACAAAATGCATGCGGTTGACGTGTTTTTGGAGTGTTATGAAACTCTGAGATGTGAAATAATGACTGAAATGTAAATTTTTGTCACAAACATCAGCGATGGTAAAAAAAAAACCCCTGAAAAGATACACCTAGTATTTATCAGCTGTAGTGAGTGGGCCAAGAGAAACATTTTCTCATGGGGGGAAAAGGGTTGTTGTCAGTGAGTTGTAACATTCATGGTCTATTTTTTTTATTCTAATATCTCTCTGTCTCTGCCCCAAAACCGGTGTTGTTGTTATTTTTCTAAAAAAAAATCGTATGCGTTTGTTTCTGAGGTATAAAACAGACTTCAAACACGTCTACTTTCTGCGGATGTGGTAAATCCAGAGCAACAACATGAGCAAAATCAGCAGCAGTCAAACACTGTGCAGCTCTCTCCCCGCCCCCCACTCTGTCCCAACAACAGACTCAAGCCTACATTATGGTTCCGCGTTAAATCGACGCAGAGTCTACGCCGTGGGGTTGCGCGTCGCCGCGTACCTCGCCGTAGGCTCTGCGTTGGTGTAACGCGGAACCATAAATCAGCCTTCAGAGCCCAAGGCAATAGAGCGGCAGCGCGGCGCGTTATCAGATTAGTTTACTCCAGTTTCAGTCTGCGCTCTGTAGACAACAGGCAGCGGATACAGACGAAGAGTACCTTCAAATTAAGAGTCTACATTTTAATCAACATATTTTTGCTTCCTTTGACGTCTGTCTTGCTAAAAACGGAATAATGAATGTCGTTTATTATCATTGAGTTGTTTAACTGCTGTATGCCTCTTGCCTTATTTTCATTCACTATTTCTGTTGCTCCATTTCGCACCCACTCACATCATCTGGTCCCAGGCAAAATTACATGTGCAATGAATCTCAATTATATTTGCACTGTTTTTCTTTCTTTCTCGTACTGCACTAATTGTATTTTCATTCCAATGTATATACTGTTTATATTTTGTAATTACAGTATATATTTTTTACTTTTTTACCCTTTCGCTGCATGTGTGTGTTGTGTGTACTGCTGCTGCACAAAGTGAATTTCCCCACTGAGGGAGGAATGAAGGACAATCTAATCTAATCTAACAAAATGTCTTTGATCTACTCGGGTGTCTTCAACCAGAGATTAGGTTTATGTGTTAGCGGCGACTACAAAGGATGCAATGCATTAAAGACGTTTTTTATAATAGACAAGCAAATTTACACAGTCAAGAATATGAGCTTGCATGTCTGGTGAATAAAAAACAAACAAGCTAAAATTCTAAGGGAGGTGGCACATTAACTCCAGAGTCATCCACAGGTGTACATTAACAATGTGGACACTTCCTCATTACATCATTGGGGAAATAAGTTTGGTGATAACAAAGTATTTTTTAGGAGGAAAATGCACTTAGAGCAAAATGTACATTTAACTTGCAAGGCTCATCTCTCAGCTGTTTTACAAGAACGTTGGAATTAAATTTATGAATAATATATGTTTATCAGTTTTTCTCTCAGATGTAAGTCGCTTTGGATAAAAGCGTCTGCTAAATGACAGCAGTAGTAGTAGTTGTAGTTTGTCATCAGTGAAATAATTCAGACTTTCATGAAAGCAGAAAATATTACTAGAGTTCCAACAGCATTTTTTGTTCCCTATTTTTTCTTGACAAATACCATTAATTCCAACAAATGTAATTTAGAAAGCCAGAATTTTCAGCTGTTAAATACATTTGATTTGTGTCATACCTGTATTTTTCTTCTACAAAATAAACTATCTTAATAAGAACAACAAGAATGGCCATTTCATTTCATTTCATTTATTTGTCAGGGTTTATGTCCTATGAGACATAAGGCCAGACAAGGACATGGTAACAAAAGTCCTCAGCCACAGTGTGTGTTGGACGTGTAAAAGAAAATGACAAATTAAAAATATGTACGTTATTATGAATGAATGAATGAATGAATGAATGAATGAATGAATGAATGAATGAATGAAGTTTATTCAATCATGACAACACAAAAACAACACAACACCAAAAAACATTGTGCACAGCATTGACATTTAACACAAAACTTATAATCATGTGTTGAACAATGACTGAAAAGGCATAGGCTGAAGCAAACTGCTTATAAAAGCCTATCCTATATTACCAACTTTCTTTTTTTGGCTACCAACCTCCAAAAAACCAAAGAGACAATAGAAAAGCAAAGAAACAACAAAAGGCAAAGAAACAACAGAAAAGCAAAGTAACATGACAGATAGTCAATCGCACTTATAAGCTTCACAAATATCTTTACAAACCATTTTCTTAAAAACCAAAAGAGAATGACATGTTTTTAAATTTATGTTGGCATCATTCCAGAATTTAACTCCAGTAATGGAGACACATCTCCTTTTCATACCTTTTTTAGCTTTTTCAACAGTAAAATTGCAGACACCTCTAAGATTATAGAGTCTCCTGAATTGAAAAAAACCTCCCTGAGTCAGGGAGCATTTTTTATTTTGCTCTGAACATAATTTGCATGATTTTATAATAAAACAAATCATAAAATTTAATAACATGAGAATTTAGAAAAAGTGGCTCTGTGTGAGCATAGTAATCAGCCTTATGTTTTTGCAGTTTTATTATTGAATTTAAGGTGGTTTTAAAGGTGGATCCCCACAATTCCACACAGTAAGATAAATAGGGAACAATAAACGAGTGGTAGATCAAATGCAAGGCCTTGGAATTCAGTACATTTCTGGATTTATACAGAAATGTTATATTATCTTCGATTCCATTTCTAACAATGCCCCTTTGACAATCTTTAAAACATTGCTATTATTGTGAAAGTCTCCACAGGAAACAGACCGTTCCATGCTCTTCGGCTTGACAGGAACCCGCTCAGGAGGGAAGGATCGTTAAAGTCCGTCTGCTTTCTGAAACCACTCCCCAGAGCTGGCGGTACAAACTACCGAGGACATTATTACGCTGTATATCGGAACCCTTACAGGTCCACACATAAATTGATCGATAACTGTTAACTATTGTTGGTCAAAGTTTTTTGCTTTTGGAAACCTTTATAAACTTTTTTTTGCGGAGCGGACGTGAGAGACGCAGTCAGCATGGTGTTGAAATCGGAGGACGGAGTAGGTGAGTAGTGAAACTGTCCAGGAACCAGTTTAATCCTCCAAAATATCTCTCAGGGGGGGTCCCGGGACATTTATGCTTCTGAAAAACAACTTTTGAGTACTTTGAGGCTCAGTGGAAGTTAGTGTATCTGGAAGCAAAAACGTGAACCGTGTGTTTCTGCTGTGTTGGTATTTACTCCGCCAGGGTTACTACGACGACTACTGGCGACTGATACGACTGGTTTATTATCTGATATATATATATATATATATATATATATATATATATATATATATATATATATATATATATATGTATATGTATATGTATATATATATATATATATATATATATATGTATATATATATATAGTGTGTGTGTGTATATATATATATATTTCTTTCTTTATATATTTTCTATATATATATATATATATCTTTCTTTCTTTCTTTGATATATATATATATATATATATATATATATTTTTTTTTTTTTTTATTTATATATATATTTATATATATTTCTTTCTTTCTTTCTTTCTTTCTTTCTTTCTTTCTTTCTTTCTTTCTTTCTTTCTTTCTTTCTTTCTTTCTTTCTTTCTTTCTTTCTTTCTTTCTTTCTTTCTTCATATATATATATATATATATATATATATATATATATATAGCCAATGATAACATATCTATCTATCTATCTATCTATCTATCTATATATATATATATATATATATATATATATATATATGATATGCATATATATATATATATATATATATATATATATATATATATATATATATATATATATATATATATATATATATATATATGATATGCATATATATGACATGCACTTTTTTTCAGTTGACTGAATATGACTATTGCTGGTTTTTGTAATGTTGCAGTCAAATTATTGTTCTTCCACAATTCTGTTGGGAACTTGAGAAACATGTACTTATATGCATGTTATATGCATGTTATATGCATGTTATGTGCATGTTATGTGCATGTTATATGCATGCACAAGATTTAGAAAAGGGTTTAACAGACTGAGCTTCAATGGACGTCCCCAGTGCCATTTTTCCCTGAATAGTGGGCAACAGGTGTGACAGCAGTTCTGCTGAGAGTTTAGGTATAGATGCAGTTGCTAGCTTTGTCTTTTAATGCCCTGTCCTGTAACAACTCATTATCAACTTTTGACATCATAACAGCATTACACGTTGATTTTAATTATTTTGTGCAGGGTTGTCCTTTTTTTTTGTGTTCTTTTTTTCTTCTTCTTTCAATATGGTAATAACAACTGAGTGTTCAGCCTTTGGTGTGAAACAGAAGGCCTTTGTTGCTGATTCCTTCACCCCCCCCTGGCTTGGTTAGCCTGGCAGCATTAATTAGCACCCTTCACTTGCGTCACAGTTAATCACGCTGGCTGACTGTGAACCTCTGACAGACTGATCCTCTTGTAGGGTACAGATCCTTTGTTCTGCCGAACTTCCAACGCTTATCCTTCAGTGCTTGTTGCTGAGCCCGCCTGGCACACAGCTGCTCTGCTTTTACAGGCAGGGAGATGAGAGTAGAGCAGTCGATTCTTTTCGAGTCCATTTGTCTCTGCCACTTAGAGCTGGGTGGTCTGGGAACTTAAAGTAGTTGTCACTAATGGTTCCCTAATGAGTGGCGCTGAAAGCTCTAATGGGCCCGGTGGTATGGTGCACCCTGCTTGGCACTAATGCCCTGGTAGTTTGATAATCTTCATCATCTCCCCTTAATCATATTTCAGCTTTCTTTCTGCATGAGTTACAGCTTGCTTTTCCATTCGGCCTGTCATTCGTTTTATGGAGTTACTGGTATAAAGGGACATGGGTTCATTGTACAGAGTACAATTTGGTGTATGTTTCATTTGGTATCTCAGCAATCCTTGGTTTGCTCTGTAGTAGGGATGGGCGGTATGGACTAAAAAATGTATCACGATAATTTCCGGCATTTATCCCGATAACGATTAAAAAATACCAATTCAACTCCACCTTTTCAACTATAAATCTATCTCGCTCTCAGATCCGCCATGTTTGTTACACAAATCAACATCAACGGGAATGTATCTTTCTTTCTTTCTTTCTTTCTTTCTTTCTTTCTTTCTTTCTTTCTTTCTTTCTTTCTTTCTTTCTTTCTTTCAGGCTCATTTCCTTCCTTCCTTCCTTCCTTCCTTCCTACCTTCTTTCCTCCTGCTCTCTCCTTCCTTCCTTCCTTCCTTCCTTCCTTCCTTCCTTCCTTCCTTCCTTCCTTCCTTCCTTCCTTCCTTCCTTCCTTCCTTCCTTCCTTCCTTCTTTCCTCCTGCTCTCTCCTTCCTTCCTTCCTTCCTTCCTTCCTTCCTTCCTTCCTTCCTTCCTTCCTTCCTTCCTTCCTTCCTACCTTCTTTCCTCCTGCTCTCTCCTTCCTTCCTTCCTTCCTTCCTTCCTTCCTTCCTTCCTTCCTTCCTTCCTTCCTTCCTTCCTTCCTTCCTTCCCTCCTTCCTTCCTTCCTTCCTTCCTTCCTTCCTTCCTTCCTTCCTTCCTTCCTTCCTTCCTTCCTTCCTTCCTTCCTCCCTTCCTTCCTTCCTTCCTTCCTTCCTTCCTTCCTTCCTTCCTTCCTTCCTTCCTTCCTTCCTTCCTTCCTTCCTTCCCGTACGTTGTGGATTTAACGCAAAACCATAAATCATTTTTACACAAAAACTTTATCAAAGGGAATTTATCGTTTTTACCACGAGATGACAAATTCTTATCGTGAGGAATTTTTTTGGACGGTACATCGTGAACGGTAAAATATCGCCCATTCCTACTCTGTAGAGTGTTTTCATCTTTTGGAAACATATCCTATACATGTTTGTTTGTTGTTGCCCCCACCCCAATAATGATCCTAGAATTGATAAGTTCTTACCTGTTCCCTTCTATCTTGTACCTTTTTTCTTGGAGTTCATATTTCGACTCTCCTCTCAGAGGATTGGCATTTATGAATTTGCATTTGCGGTTTGCAACCAACAAGTATAAACCTGCCTCAACATTTTTTTCCTCATACAAGACATAACTCTTGATTGCTTCTGTTGATGGCGCCCAGAAATTAAAAATGATGGTTGCCACAGATTCCAAAGTGAAAGCATTTGTTTTTAATTTTTTCTAACCAAACTTGTGCATACTGAAATGCGTTGCTGCTTTGAGATCTTATTTATCTATTCATTCTTTTGCAAAGCATTGTTTTTTTATGCTCTACTTGAACAGAACTTTTGATTATGCATACAGTTTCTTTGTGATGGAGGTGGAAGCTTAAACACAGGAATGTGAAATAATGGATATTTTGTTGCCTTTAAGCTCAGCTTTCACTTCTCGTCAATGACGGCGGCGCACAAACAGGAAGCCAGATGGGAAGTGGAATTGCAGTATATGCAGGTAGTAACAATTTGCAGGCAAGTTTTAGGCTAAATAAAGACTGTGGTGTAGCTGGCAGGCAATGGCCAAAAATAACTAAATAAATAAACAAACAATGGCTTTTCCAGATTTCTCATGTAGTTATTCTGGACATCTAGTTGTTTGTCTGGCAGAAGAGGATGTTGACAGTAGAGTAACTCTGATAAGAATCATGGCTAACTGCATCAGATGGCGCAGCCACGCATTGTGTGAAGAAACAGCACTTCCGCTTTTGAGGGAAAACATAGAGATGCCTCCACAGCAGCCCATCAAAACTATTAATGCCAATATAACAGAAATGGGATTATTAAAGAAAGCTCCTTTTTTGTGTCCACGATGATGGATTGCACGTGCGTGCGTGTGTGTGTGTGTGTGTGTGTGTGTGTGTGTGTGTGTGTGCGTTCAGCCGTGGGAAGTGTTTTCTGCTCGGCCATCTGTGTGTTTGGTTTAGACTGAAGCTATAGCCTCACTATACATTCTCCAGCTCCATTTCCCACCCACTCACATCCTCTGGTCCAACATTCCTGCACAGCATTAGACTCACAGAGAAAATATGTGTGGACGCGGAGCGACCAGATTATTTCTGTTTGAGCAGTTTTATTTTGTGATACGTTTTTAGATAGCCGCAACAGCTGGAAGAAAATATACTGAAAAATGGTCATTATTGCCCTAAAATATTGAAATAATAATCATTAATTGCTTTAATGCTTTATTTTCTAGATTGTTATGTAATTTACCTTTATCTCATCAGAGCTTGAGTGATTGTCAATATTAAACAACTGCCAATTAAAATTCTTCTGACTTTAAGCTCTTTAAAAGTATTTGGACTTTGATCAACAGGGATTAAACTAAATATAGGCCTCTACTAAGGAAGGCAACTGCCAGATCTGTTCACATTAATGAGATGTGTTTTATACACACAGAAAACTTTGGTCTGAGCATGTCTGAGATGTCATGACTTGCATTCCTTCACTTTAAAGAGTCCAAGGCCAGAAAGGCCGGAAACCAAACATGTACAGAACTGGGGCTTTGTAGTCTAAGGTTTTATTTATTACAAGATAATGATAATAGTAATAATAATAATAATAATAATAATGATGATGGTAATAATAATCACCTGGTCCTTAAAATGATATTACAATTATGATATCAGATGGAAAAACTATAACATGCCATTATTTATTTAACAAAAACTAATCCAAAATGTAGACCTGACGTACAAATAAACACGACGAAGTAAACATTAGACCAGAAATGCTTCCAAAGGAATTAAGATTGTAAGTAGGAGCCATGTAGCCTAAGGCCTGGGATATACTTGAAGTTCAGACGCATCATGGCCGCCACGCGTATCCTGCGTTCATTTGATGCGTCGACGTGCACGTTCTCAAAAAGACAGTGAACGCCTACGCGACCTGCAGTTCTCGCTGTGGCCGCGAGTGGCGCTGGTCCCGGTCAGATACCAGCTGGTCCCGGTCAGATACCAGCTGCCACAAGGGACGACGCGGAGGTCGCTGGCGCTGTTTCCTTTGCCGAGATTGCAACCAAAGCAATGTTATAATCTCCTACATCATCCAATGGTGTCATGTTAACTTGTTTGTTGTTCTAATCTCCTACTGCTACTACCGCTGCTACTAAATATTTAATCACTTTTCCAACTGTTGCTCTGCTTACTGCCCCCTATCGGTTACCGCCGGTGCGACGCGCTCTCCTCGTGTACTACGCGAGCGACGTTGTGGTTGGTGGTGCACGCGAACGGACGCGAACGCAAGCACCAACAGCAAGTATATCCCAGGCTTAATGGTAAATAAAAACACTACCATAGGTTAATTGATCAGCAGAGCGGATCAGCACCTCTCTGAGGCCACGTTTACACGTAGCCGGGTATTTACAAAAACGAATATTTTCCCCTCTACGTTTTCAAAAATATCCTCGTTTACACGGACTCGCATGAAAACGCTGTTAACGTCATGCCAGCCAATCAGAATCCTGGAAAAAACATCAACAAATGACACGTGTAACTTCCAGTTAAGGTTGATTTATGGTTCTGCGTTACACCGACGCAGAGCCTACGGCGTAGGGTACGCGGCGATGCGCGCCGTACGGTGTGCGTCGCCGCGGGACCATAATTCAGGCTTTACTTCCAAGACGGAACGAGTCTTTCGTTTGGAGTGACAGAGAAGTGGAGTTACTTTTAAGTGTGACTTTAGAATATAAAACAGGTAAAATACAAGAAAATATTGACGGTGGCCAAACTAATTGTAAACACAGGTTGCACACATGACGCTGGTGAGTTTCTGGTGCATAATGTGACGTTCTGAAGCTTAAATCTCCGTTTTCCTCCGTTTTCCTCTGTTTTCCTCCGTTTTCCTCTGTTTAGACACAAACGTGAAAACTGAGTTTTTGAAAATCTCCACTTTGGCCGGAGTTTTCAGAAATGATCGTTTTTGGGGGCTTTGAGCTGCGTTTTCGTGTAAACGAATGGCCAAAACGCATGAAAACGCCTCAGTTTTTGCTCCGTGTAAACGGGGCCTGAAATCAGAAGATGTGGCATTGTGGCCTTGCCGAGGAGGACAGCTCTCAATAATAATCTTAGATCAATTGTTGCCCCCAAGATGGTTGTCACACTTCCAATAATGGATGCCACAGGCAGTTTACTCAAAATTGGAGCAGAGCTCAGAGGAATTACAGAAGAACCTAGAGCTACACCTCACACTTTATAGGCCTTAGTTTTACATTAAAATTGACGACTGTACAGTTACAGTCAGGCTGAGTAGGCTTGATTGCCATGAGAAAGCTGAGTCTCTAGGAATATTATGACAGCACAGCTTTATACAGAATAGCACGTTTGTCACAAAACAAATCTAACATAGCAGTGTCGTTGGCATCTGTCAAGCGTGGTGGTGGAGGGTTGATGATTTGGGCTTGTTTTGCAGCTAAAAAAAAAGTGCAGTCGTTGAACTGACTGTGAGCTCATCTGTGGACCAAAATACCAACAGAGTGGCTGAAAAAGAACAAAATCAAGTTATTGATTGGCTCATTGAAAGCACAGACCTACCTTAAGAGACCTGTCAGTGACAGACTAATGAACACTAATGAACGCAAACATCGGTGACCTGAAGCAACACGGTAAAGAAAAGTGGACCAGAAACTAGAAACGATTCTTTTTTTAACTTTATATCTGTGCCAAAGGTGATTTTCACAAGCTAATTGCTTATAGGTTGTACTTAGTTTGCTCTCTCACTGCTTCCTGCTTCCACATTTTGGGCTTTTTTTCTTCTTAAATAATGCTATGTGTTGATGTATGTGTATGTATATATAAAATAATGTAAAAATCATACATATAATCTGATTTATATTTGGTGCTTCGCCTGGGAAAGAAAAAAACAACTGCTAATAATTTACACACGACGGTCAGAGAAACCTCAGCAAACGTGGAGATGTGGAGTGTCAGAGTGCAGCCAGCACAGCAGAGGGCTCCACGTTGACTCATCCATTTACACGCAGACATGAGGCAAGCGCTCCCGTCAGACACACCCAGTGCAAATGCACACTCATGTTGCAAATACGAGGAATGCCGGGAACCTTGCACAATGTCTTGACAAGCCTCATTACCATTAGCGTAATGCTCCCGCAGTTATCACACCAAACACACACAGTTGTCTGCAGCACAGAGCCCTTTGTTATGCTTAAGTTTAGGGGTGATAATGTCAGTATGACTAGCCACATGTCTGGCCAGGAGAGTGAAAGCCTGCCTTGTATAACTTAGTCATAACAACAGCTTAGCATTTGTGATTGGCTGACCGCCTCCATTAGAAAATACTGGAAGAGTCCGAATTAAAAAGAAAACCTCAGTTACTTGTATATATTCACATGCTTTAAATGACAGTTCTGGACATGAGAGTTGATTAGACTAGAGATGCATTAATCTCTATTTTCTGGGCCCACTTCTGTTTATCTGTTTTATGTATTTACTCACTTGCTTATTTTTCTTTCTAAGACCTAAAATCCCCCTGCATACAAAAATCACTTTGCTTCTTCTTTTTTTGTCCATTTTTATATGTTATTATATATTATATGTTGATTGAAAATGCAAGTGCTGAGTACATGGATAAGTTGGAAAAATTAGAAAAATGACCTTTCAATGACCTTTCATTTTGAAACAAACCATGAACTTAAAATAAATTGCCATATTTATTCTCTTAAGGATGAAAGCATGCACACTATGTGATAAAAATTGAGCAGTTAGACATCCAAATTTCACATTTTTTTTTTATGGATTGCACAATGAGATTAGCTTTTAGCAGGTTGTGCATGTGGCATGAAAAGTTTTGTTGAAGCAATCTCACTTGCTCGGTATTGTGTATATCAGCCTAGGGTGATTTGTTATAGATTTTCTCTTTAAACTTTTACCTCGACTCCGGATTATAGATGATCCTACAGTTACCGTTTGGTGTCCTGAATATTTGTGTTGCTCTTGAGGCTGTGCAATTAATCAGATTTTATTTTTGGTTCCCAACATCCACCAAACTATGTAATTATGAAAAAAAAAAGGGCCAGATGTTCTGGTTTTGTGTTCTGAAAGACACGCACACTTGAGGAATAGACTTGGGTGTAACAGAATGTAATTTAAATAATGAGGCCACAGTGGTGTGTTTTCGATCAAAAATATTTAAGGGATTATTTGGGCGGCTCTGTCAGCTTCTGCTCTGTTGGCCTCAGTCATTTTTCTTTAGTCTGACTGAAGTCTGCTAAGAAAATGTAATCATTTTTAAGTTTGATGGATTCAAAATGCTTCTAAAGTCCGTAGATAACCATTTTACATCAATGTGATTTCAATGTTGAAGAAAAAGTTGTAATTATGAAGCTTTTAAGACCTGAATTATCACCAGTTTTGTCCTACTTGCTGATTTCTTATCTCGATTGATCAATGCAAATTTCCCCCTTGTGGCTACAACCAGACATATTTAGCAAATGTAGAAAGTGAAAGTAGAAAGTCATTGCTACGTCTGCCTACGCATCGTTCTGACTCTGGCTGTGTGGGGATTTTCTGTGTAAGAGGAGGCGGCAGGAAAAGAAATGACCACTGGGTGGAGCCTCCATGTTGATGGTAGTGACAGCGAAGAGCACGTGGAGGGGAAGAGGAGGGAGGGAGATAGTGGGTATGGCTCTTTCCCAAATGAACTGTGTCAGTGTCAGCTTGCTGCGAGCTGATAGCCCTGCTGCACAGCTGAGAGAGCTCAACTATCTCTCTCTCCTGCCTGGAAGTGAAAGGCTCCCTCCTGCTGCTGCTGGACTTGTGGACGCTTGTTTGGCTCGTACTGAGCAGTGGGATCTAACAGAAGTGGGACAGCCGGCTCTACTTTTCATATGTGAAAGTGGAGAGGGAAGACAGAGAAGATCAACTTTGGAGAATTTCTTATCGAGGTTTGCACTGAAACGTATTTATTTATTATTTATTTGGTACTTGATCTTTTGGTACTTGATCTCTCTCTGTTCCTCATCTTTGTGACTTGTTGTCGCTTGGGACTTTGGTCAGATTTCATTAACTCTGTAACTGCTCCTTCGCTAAAATGCTTAAACAGTCCTAGACATTGTTACATCAATGAAACGAGACCTTTATACATCACTGTTGGTGTGACTTATCTGCGGGACCATCCTGTTATTCTCTGCTGTGCCTTGTGGGATTGTTATATAGGTTGGTGAATGGTGTGTGAGTGACTGACACTTGAGATTTTCAAGTGGTCCAAACAGGTTTTGTCCTCATGTAGAAATCAGGTTGAGATGTCTCTCATCAGGATGCATCATAAGTAAATCGCAATGTTGTCAAATTCTGATTTCTTGTAAATAAATCTGGTTGTCTGGTTGTGGACAAGTAGAACCAAGCATGCCTGAGCCCTCAGTCTCCCAGTTTTGGCCTTGTAGAGGAATGAGGCTGCTGGCAGACACAAAGGGAGGGCTGTGATCATCCCACCACCTTTCCCTCCGTCTCTCTTCTACTGCCATTCGCTGCCCCACGCCTCCTTGGCAAAACACTGGGCTCCTTCTCCCAGCCACCTCCTCCTTCACCTTCTCCTACCCACGGGTCAGGTTGGGATGGATGCCCCTGGGTTTCTTGATCCATAACTGGTGGTCCGTTTCATTCTGGCCATTGTTGTGTCTGTTGTGCTTTGAATGAACAGGTCATAGATGGGCAAGTTCTTTGGAGTGACCACATTTAAGACAGGAATTCCTTTTATAATTTCTCCTCAGTTTTGTTATCAGCTGTGTGGTTCAGAAAGTGAAAGGCTTTGTGAGTGAGAGAGGGGGTGGCGGCGGGTGGGTCGAGGGTTCAAATATATATGAGAGAGAGCACCCTTGGGATTTGCTTTAGTAATGAGTTTCATTCTCGGATGAGGGATCAGCAGATGAGTCGGTCATTTTTATTATTATTAATATTACTATTATTATGACTATCTTTTGTCAAGGCAGCTAAAAGCTACAAGGAGCAAATGCTAGTATTTAATAGAGCTTATTGTGCTGCTCTGTATGTTGCACATCCCTGCTGGCACTATTGATTATTTGTGTTTGCGCTAAATGCGTTAAACCTTATCATAAAGCAGACTGCTTGTGGTTACAGTTGGGACATCTATTGGTTTTGGCAAGAGATCAATTGATTCGATCCCAAAGGGACATTGAGGTGAAGGGTGCCTTTTTGCCAAGTGGTAAAAGAACTGTCTGTGTTACCAAAAAGTCATGCAGCAGTAAAATCAGCTTTATAAAAAACAGTCTGGTGGAAGACGGCTTGATAAACTAATATTTTAAAGATATTTTAGTGAAGAGTTTGCCTTGAAAGAGAGCTAGAGTTGGGCTCTGACAGCAGAGGAGTGGATGAGAGGAGACGTGATGGACTGAGAAGAGGAGGAAAGTAATCAAGTTAAATGGAGAGTGAGGGGGGGGGGTTCTTCAGCAAAAAAAGACTTTAATGGAGTGAAGGGAGAAATTGTTTCTAGCACTGTCTTTCATTTGCATAATTTGTTGTGTGTAGAAGCAGAATTGAGTACACTAACGTGGAGTGGCGTGTTTTTGTACATCCCCTCAGTAGAGATGGGCGATATGGACTAAAAAATGTATCACGATAATTTCTGGCATTTATCCCAATAACGATAAAAATGACAATAAAAATCAACGGGAATTTTTCTTTCTTTCTTTCTTTCTTTCTTTCTTTCTTTCTTTCTTTCTTTCTTTCTTTCTTTCTTTCTTTCTTTCTTTCTTTTCTTTCTTTCTTTCTTTCTTTCTTTCTTTCTTTCTTTCTTTCTTTCTTTCAGGCTCATTTTCTTTCTTTCTTTCTTTCTTTCTTTCTTTCTTTCTTTCTTTCTTTCTTTCAGGCTCATTTTCTTTCTTTCTTTCTTTCTTTCTTTCTTTCTTTCTTTCTTTCTTTCTTTCTTTCTTTCTTTCTTTCTTTCTTTCTTTCAGGCTCATTTTCTTTCTTTCTTTCTTTCTTTCAGGCTCATTTTCTTTCTTTCTTTCTTTCTTTCTTTCTTTCTTTCTTTCTTTCTTTCTTTCTTTCTTTCTTTCTTTCTTTCTTTCTTTCTTTCTTTCTTTCTTTCTTTCAGGCTCATTTTCTTTCTTTCTTTCTTTCTTTCTTTCTTTCTTTCTTTCTTTCTTTCTTTCAGGCTCATTTTCTTTCTTTCTTTCTTTCTTTCAGGCTCATTTTCTTTCTTTCTTTCTTTCTTTCTTTCTTTCTTTCTTTCTTTCTTTCTTTCTTTCTTTCTTTCTTTCAGGCTCATTTTCTTTCTTTCTTTCTTTCTTTCAGGCTCATTTTCTTTCTTTCTTTCTTTCTTTCTTTCTTTCTTTCTTTCTTTCTTTCTTTCTTTCTTTCTTTCTTTCTTTCTTTCTTTCTTTCTTTCTTTCTTTCTTTCTTTCTTTCTCATTTCCTCAATTTATTGTTTTTACCATGAGATGACAAATTCTTACCGTGAGGAATTTTTTTGACGGTATATCGTGAACGGTAAAATATCGCCCATTCCTACCCCTCAGACAGAATATTGTCAGAAGAGTTGAGTATTAAATGTATTTACTGATGTCTACAGGCTATACAGCAATAGATGCTCAAGGTTTTTTATTTTGTTTTATAAGTGCACCCCTGTGTGTGTTTGTTGAACAGCCGCCTCCTTGGTGAGTTGACCTAGGTAAAAAATTGTTAAGATATTACTTTTTCCCCCCCTTCTTCTGGTTTTTGAGTGCTAAGGAGTTCCCTAATTTGGGTCACATCTGCTGGGAGGGGGTCAGAGATATCCTACGAGCACACACGGTTCTAATTTCCTTATTTTCCGAGGAGGATTCTTTAGTGATCTGGGTGGAAATGAGATGTCTGCTTTTTTTGCCAGGAAAGCAATCAGGATTTGTATTAGTAGACTCCGTCGCAGTGGGAGAGGGAGCTATAACTGGCATATCCCTTGATGTCACATCCCTGTTCTCTGCTGACCCGGCCCTCACTAAAAACAGCCTTTTAGGAACCCCTCAGGTTCCTCGGGAGGGGGACAAAAGATAAAGGTACCAGTATAGTCAAAATTGTTGTTGGTCAATGTGATTTTAGGGCTCAAATGAGGCACCTTGGTTTGTCAAAATGTCCAAAAGTACTGCAAGTATAATGTTAAAATCAGTTTAAAATGGACAGGCTGCACTAGTGGAGAAGAAGGCATCAAGTCATGAATTTGGATTTAGCAGCACTTTGAAGTAATGAGGGCCAGGACCTAACTCAGATTATACCATCCCACTTCTAGCAAATGACCACATGTACTTTTGGTGCAAGGACATCTATCAAGGTCCCAGCAGTAGCCTGTAAATACTTAATTTCCCTGGTTCATGTAATTTTTATTGGTCATTTTGGTGCTAAATTTGCATTAATAAACTCTGAGACCTAAAATTGATTCATGGCTTAGTTGTTTTTCATTGGATGCATATGATTTCCCTGAATGACCCGTGTTCCTGGTAGCACAAGTGGAGATGTAGCCATACTCTTTCATTTTCAGCCAGATTAAATCTTTTCATCTAGGCCAGGGGTCGGCAACCCGCGGCTCTAGAGCCGCATGCGGCTCTTTAGCGCCGCCCTAGTGGCTCCTGGAGCTTTTTCAAAAATGTTTCACCTTTTTTTCCTTTTTTTCCCCTTTTTCTTCTTTTTTGCTTCTTTTTTTTCTTCCTTTTTTTCTCTTTCTTTTCTCTTTTTTTTCTCTTTTTTTTTCTTTTTTTCTTTCTTTTCTTGTTTTTTTTGCTTTTTTCTTCTTTTTTTCCTTTTTTCCCTTTTTTCTTTTTTTCTTAATTTTTTTCTCTTTCTTTGTCTTTATTTTCTCATTTTTTGTCCTTTTTTCCTTTTTTTCTTTTTTCTTCTTTCTTTCCTTTTTTCCACTTTTTTTTTCTTCCTTTTTCCTTTCCTTTTTAATCTCGACATTTCGTCTTTTTTCTCAACATTTCGACTTTTTTCTCGACATTTCCACTTTTTTCTCATCATTTGAACTTTTTTCTCGAGATTGTACTTCAACATTAATCTCAACATTTTGACTTTTTTCTCTAAATTTGGACTTTTTTCTCCACATTTTGACTTTTTTTCGACATTTCTCCTTTCACCATTTGTCTTCATTCTAAGGCTGATACAAGACCTTTCATTTTTTACGGCTCCAGACATATTTGTTTTTTGTGTTTTTGGTCCAATATGGCTCTTTCAACATTTATGGTTGCCGACCCCTGATCTAGGCTCACCTAACTGAGATTCTCAGTACGCAGGAAGATTGAATCAAATTAAAAAAACTAATCTTCTGATGGAGATGTTTACCTAATTTGTCTCTCTCTCTCTTCTTTGTTCTCGTCTTTTTCTAATAACAAACCCTTTTAATTGGCCTTGCCAGTGCCAAGAGTTTGAGAGTTGATCTTCATTGGAAAACGGAGGAGAAACAAACTGTTCTCAGAAATGACACCCACTTTCTGCCCACCTCTGGCCATGAGCGTGGGTGGGGCCTTTCCCTGCCCTGTTGTGGTTTTGAATATTTTGGGTGTAGTCAGGAAAGCAGTGATGTACCAGACTAATTCTTTTGGCAAATGTTGATCCTGCTAGCAGAATCTGATGTCTGGTGTAGTGATCTTGGTTGGTCCTTTTCAGTAGAAACGCTGGTTTTAGATGCATGGCCTTGATGCCGCGTTACATCTGTCCCACTGATTTATACAAGCTTCTTGTTTGTGATCATACATGAGGGAAGTGAACAGATTCCATCCAAATGATCACTTTTCTTCCTTTTTTATCCATCTCTTCTGAGCCAAATTATAGTCTTTTCTGGAGCTTGTCTTTTCTGTCAGTCCTTCTACTTTGTGGTCCTCCCCTAAGCCAGGAATGCTGTGGCTGCTCTGTGTTGGTCCCTGCTGTCCTGTGCTGTGTGGTGTGGCTCTCCTCAGCGCTGCCAGCCGCCCAACCTGACATCATTCTTCCAGAAACAGGAATGGACTCTGCATTTAAGCTCATCCTTCCTGTTTCGCTTGTCTTTGCTGTTGAAGACAAGGACAGGCTCGGGATTCGCTTGGAATGACTTGCATTCGTCCGTTCGATCATCATGAGACCACAAGGGTGATTACATTCAGGAATGTTCACACAATATCAGTCCTATCAGTGCTTTCTGTGTGTGAATGTAACTGTGGGTTTTTGTGTTTTGTGTCTTAATGCTAAACATTCATACCCCTCTTGATATTAAACCCTGTTCAGGGAACAAATATTGAAAAATGTATTTAAAAAAAGTATGTTCAAATTCAGAGCCTGGGGTGGTTTCCATGGTTACCCAGAAGCGTTGGCATGGATGCTGCTAGTGTAGTGTAATGCTGTAGGCTTTGAGGTGTGAAAGGTCAGCCCCGATTGGACTGCTCTTCTCCCCCAGATGTCTGAAAACGAAATGAGCAGACAACGTGTCTTTGTTTTGGGGCCCATTAACAGCCTGCCGTAAGGCTCCTGTTTTTTTTGCTCCCATTGTCTATTATTTCTGAGTTGAATATTAACAGGCTTCCCCGTTAATATCATGGGTATTTGCCTCAAGATGTTGAGGATCATGCGCTAGCTCTTATTAAAAATAAGTGGCCTATATCCTGCAAAAAATACCAAACGGGAAAAGTTGGATATCAAGATTAATCGTTGACTTTTGCTTTTTTAGGAAACTGTCAGTTTCGTTTTGCGAATTTGAGTGTACGAGAGTTGTGGAGTTAGTAATATAAGACCTGATGTTTTCCCTCAGGCTGCTTTTAAACCATTACCTTGATAAGCATTTCCAGGGTTCCTCAACCCGACCTTATCCTCGACCTGGTTAACCTTTAAAATTCTGCTGCTCTGGCGATGAACAAAAGGTCACAGGACAGGGCTCTCGCTTGACCACTGGGGAATCAGAGAAAGAGCCTTACATGATTACTGAATACTGTTATCCTAGTCTTGTTTCTCTAGTTGTTTCTGTACAAGGGTTTACATACATTAGGGCTGTTCGATTTTGCCCAAAAATCAAATCTCAATTTTTTTTCTCTCAAAATCCGATTTTCGATTACGATTATTTTGTGAATTGACAAAAGGCAAAGAAATGATTTCAAATATGCTGTTTTTTTATTGAACATTTGCCCCATTGGGCTTTAAGTGCAAACTTTGCTCTTATTAAACCAAAAATGAATGAATAAAGTGCAAAACTCTGTAAAATAAGTTGAAAAAAAGTTTAAAAAAATATCATAAAATATAAAGTTTTATCTCTGAAAAAAAAAAATCAGCAAATCAGCACTTGCAAACATACAGTAAGTTATATTTCCAATTAAATAGAACAAGACATTTTCCAAATAAACTAAACTGGGTCTTTGCATGCTAAATAATAATGCAACCCATGAAGGAGGTAGAGGTGTGTAATGGGGCACTTGTCGCAGGTATTGAGAGGTATTTCCATCAATCATTAATATGGTATCAATCATTAATATGTGTGCAGACAAGGTAAAAAAAAAAAAGTGAAAAATCGATTTTACGATTTTCATGTTTTAACATCGTTCTAATTACAAAATCGCGATTACGATTTAAAATCCATTAATCGAACAGCCCTAACATACATAGAAACTTAAATTCGGCTTCACATTCTTTTTGAAGCCGAGCAAAAAGATTGTGACACAAGAAGTTGGGTGAATGACTAGAATTAAGGGCATTCAAATGTTTTGAATTGCCAAGTGCACAACGGTTGCTCTTAAGACACGCAAGTGCTGCTGATGCCTATTTGTTTTCTAAATAGTGATGCTTACCTACAATATATCAGGGTGGAAGAAGAAGGCTTTTATTTCAGCACTTACTTAAATGAAACTGAGCCTGTGCTCGGAGTGCAGTTATGTCGAGAGTGCTGATGCTGTTGACGACCCTCATGAGCTTTCAGCCAAGGTAGGCCTTTCACACGCACAAGCACTCCTGTCTTTCAGCAAGGACACCCTGCCCGCCTTTCACGGTTGGCACAAAGATAGTTGATCATAACTAGATTTTGTGTCATGGGCAGGAACACTGGCAGCATTTTGAGATTTGGTCACGTGCAACCTTGAGTGTCTTGGCTGATCTGAACTTTTTCATTTACGGTAGTCTCTGAAGAGCTCACTTTTCTTTGCAGCCCACCTGAGTTCTGCAGATTTGGGTCTCAATTTGTAATTTATGATGATGATTAGGAATGGGCGATATTTTACCGTTCACGATGTACTGTCAAAAAATTTCCCCACGGTAAGAATTTGTCATCTCGCGGTAAAAACGATAAATTCCTGTTGATGACGTTTTTGTGTAACAAACTGGTTTGGATTTAAAAAGAGTGACGAGGAGCAAACATGATCTATTATATGCAGAGTCTGCAAAAACAGAAGGAAATGGTTGTTACATTTTGATATAACGTTTGACTATTAGGAAAAGAAATTGCAATAGTATCTAATTTGTGGCATGTTCCAACCACAGGTTAATTTGCACATTTTATTTATATTAGAAGAGGTCATCACTGATAGGATTTTATTTTCAGTGAACTTTTATTTATTTGTCCTGTTTCTTTATCAAGTTGTATTTTTTTCTACTTTGTGATTTTATAAGCTAAGAAAACTTGTTTTGGGGGCTGAATGTGGTGATAGATTTATAGTTAAAAAGGTGAAGTTGAATTGGTATTTTTTTTAATCGTCATTTTTACTGTTATCGGGATAAATGCCAGAAATTATCGTGATACATTTTTTAGTCCATACCGCCCATTCCTAATGATGATGATCACTGTGATATGTTTGAATAATACGTTAAGCTTCCTCTGCTTTCTCTCCTGCTTTCGGTTTGTCCTCATCTCCTAGTGTAGTGTATTATGTGTTCCCAACCGTGGGAACCACATAATCTTCTGATTTCAAAGGTTGTCAAGAAACTCCTATTTTGATGGCCCGATGCACCCTCGGTGATATGCCTCAAGGGTAGATGTGCATACAGTGGATAAGGGTAAAAAGGCTAATGCTTCATCCTCTCTCTTATCTCCTTCCAGTGCCAGAAGACCTCACCCCAGAGGAGCAGCAGGAGCTGGAGAATATCCGCCGGCGCAAGCAGGAGCTGCAGGAAGACATTCAGGTAAGACAGGAAGATGTGAGACTTTCTCTAGATACATGTACAGATCTGTGGTTCTTTGTAAAATGGAAAGGTATAACCACATAAGATGCATGAATGCATTTCAGTATTAGTGAAAAATATAAGAAGAATGACTCACCTGTGTAGTATAGAAAAACTGGAGCTACATTTTGAGTGACTTGAACTTTTATTCATAATTGCTTGAAAACAAAACCCCAAAATGTGCTCATTGGATCTAAATGAAATGACATTGCAGTAGAAATGACCAAATAAAGTTATTTTGGGGGTTGGGGGTGTGGGGGTGTTACCACACTCCGTGTCCTCTTTTCCAAGGAGTCTTTCCAGTCCTGTATTCCTGGTGGAATGTGAGGCATTTCCCATCAAGTGCTC
The DNA here is from genome assembly GCF_033807715.1 of Cololabis saira. Taxonomy (NCBI): domain Eukaryota; kingdom Metazoa; phylum Chordata; class Actinopteri; order Beloniformes; family Belonidae; genus Cololabis; species Cololabis saira. Next base: position 18,011,833 of record NC_084607.1, on the reverse strand, counting down.
ACTTCCCTCGCAAAAAATGTCTGTTGTAGAGCCATTTGTGTGCTTCGTCAACATCACAAACACCTCCATTTATGGATGAGTTTACCTCTTTTTGGACTGCGTTTTAAATGCAGTTTTGAATATAGCTTCAGTGTAAAAGTAAACAAGCGAAATGACCCGACATACAGTGAAGCCTACTTCCTCCTGATTTCCAAGCACAGCCATATATTCAAATCAGCTCTGCAGAATTTCCCTATGGTGGTTTATTAGATTTGTCTGACCGTGATCCATAGCAACTATCTTTCCTTGCTGTGGACTTGATCCCAGTGCAAATCTTCATTGATTCAAGAGAGCTGCCCGGGTTAGCGCTGTCACTCAGTAGACATCAGTTGTGTGTAGGAATGGGAGATATTTTACCGTTCACGATAAACCGTCAAAAAAATTCCTCACGATAAGAATTTGTCATCTCGCGGTAAAAACGATAAATTCCCGTTGATGATGTTTTTGTGTAAAACTGATTTATGGTTCTGCGTTAAATGGAAGGAAGGAAGGAGCCTAGAAAGAAAGAAAGAAAGAAAGAAAGAAAGAAATATATGAGCCTGAAAGAAAGAAAGAAAGAAATGAGCCTAAAAAGAAAGAAAGAAAGAAAGAAATGAGCCTAAAAAGAAATAAAGAAAGAAAGAAAGAAATGAGCCTAAAAAGAAAGAAAGAAAGAAATTAGCCTAAAAAGAAAGAAAGAAAGAAAGAAAGAAAGAAAGAAAGAAAGAAAGAAATGAGCCTAAAAAGAAAGAAAGAAAGAAAGATATCAGCCAAGAAAGAAAGAAAGAAATGAGCCTAAAAAGAAAGAAAGAAAGAAAGAAAGAAAGAAATGAGCCTAAAAAGAAAGAAAGAAAGAAAGAAAGAAATGAGCCTAAAAAGAAAGAAAGATATCAGCCAAGAAAGAAAGAAAGAAAGAAAGAAATGAGCCTAGAAAGAAAGAAAGAAAGAAAGAAAGAAAGAAAGAAATGAGCCTAAAAAGAAAGAAAGAAATTAGCCTAAAAAGAAAGAAAGAAAGAAAAATATGAGCCTAAAAAGAAAGAAAGAAAGAAAGATATCAGCCAAGAAAGAAAGAAAGAAAGAAATGAGCCTAGAAAGAAAGAAAGAAAGAAAGAAATGAGCCTAGAAAGAAAGAAAGAAAGAAATGAGCCTAAAAAGAAAGAAAGAAATGAGCCTAAAAAGAAAGAAAGAAAGAAAAATATGAGCCTAAAAAGAAAGAAAGAAAGAAAGATATCAGCCAAGAAAGAAAGAAAGAAAGAAATGAGCCTAAAAAGAAAGAAAGAAAGAAAGAAATGAGCCTAGAAAGAAAGAAAGAAAGAAAGAAATGAGCCTAAAAAGAAAGAAAGAAATGAGCCTAAAAAGAAAGAAAGAAAGAAAAATATGAGCCTAAAAAGAAAGAAAGAAAGAAAGAAATGAGCCTAAAAAGAAAGAAAGAAAGAAATTAGCCTAAAAAGAAAGAAAGAAAGAAAGAAAGAAAGAAAGAAAGAAAGAAAGAAAGAAAGATATGAGCCTAAAAAGAAAGAAAGAAAGATATCAGCCAAGAAAGAAAGAAAGAAATGAGCCTAAAAAGAAAGAAAGAAAGAAAGAAATTAGCCTAGAAAGAAAGAAAGAAAGAAAGAAAGAAAGAAAGAAAGAAAGAAAGAAAGAAAGAAAGAAAGATATGAGCCTAAAAAGAAAGAAAGAAAGATATCAGCCAAGAAAGAAAGAAAGAAAGAAGGATAAATTCCCATTGACGATGTTTTTGTATTGGTATTTTTTTTATCGTTATCGGGATAAATGCCAGAAATTATGGTGATAAATGTTTTAGTCCATACCGCCCATCCCTAGTTGTGTGTAGTTCACACGGGGGGCAGTCTGTGGATGACTCCACTTCCGCTGGCCCTGATGAACTCCGGAGGTGTGATCCATCACCTCTGTTTTTATTTATCTATTATGACCATCCACCACCTTTGCTGCCCTTCCCCCCCCGCCTCTAACAAGCAGCCCTTCTCACGTCGTCAGTGGTCTGCACGCTGACCCCTCTCCTCCTCTGTGACTCCCACACCACCTCCTCCTGTGGTCCCCCCACCACCACCACAACCCCCTTTCTCTTCTGTATGACCACAGCCTTTGTTTGTGGAGGCAAGCATCTGAGGAATGTGTTGTGATTGCGCAGGCCTTGAAAACACAGATGTTCCCTTTGTGGTTTGGACTTTAGAAAGTTAGTGTCATTCACAAGACACATCACACACAATACATCATCTCTGTCGCAGGTTATGAATCCATTGACTCGATTATTATAAACTTTGCCACGTGACAGAAGCCATATTGTGCCCTTATGTAGGGCTGGGCGATATATCGAGATTTTAATATATATCGATATATTTTCAAACACGATATGGTACGAGACAATATCGTTTATATCGATTTAAATTTTTTTTTATTTTATTTTTTTTACATTTTTTTTTTAATGATTTTGATATAGCTTATTTTGTGACAAATTGACTTGAATGTTTTATTTGAGATTTGCACAAATGTTTTGTTATTTGCACAACTGTCAACCTCAGTGGAAAAGTCTGCCTGTTACTGTCTACATTGTATTAATTGCACAGTGTATTTTAATTTAATTGTTATGCAGGAAAGGGATATTTGTTTTATTTTATTCAAGAAGCATTTTTATTCTATATATGCAGGCAGTTTATTTTTATTTCATTTGTTTTATACATTTTGATATTGTGCAGACCTCTGTTAATAAAGGAACCTTTGTGACATTTGGCACGAGGCTTTGTATTAAAACTGACTGTTTTTTTAAGGGTTTGCCTCAGAAAATAATGAAGCTAACAGAGATGCTAACGGAGATGCTATGCTATAATGCTTTGGGGGAAACCCCAATTAAGGCACAGAAAAAATATCGAGATATATATCGAGTATCGCCATTCAGCTAGAAAATATCGAGATATGACTTTTGGTCCATATCGCCCAGCCCTACCCTTATGCAAGAATTTCTCAATTATTCCACATTTTCAGCCAACTGCTGTCACTTTCCTCATCCATTCCCCCCATCCCCGTCGCCTTCACCGTGCCAGTATGGCACCAGCAGGCCTGCTACGATAAACTAAATCTGCCTCTAAAGCCATCAATCATTAAAACGCCAGACAGAATATAATCTACTTATACGCTTCTTCATCTGTTTGTGTGGAGGTTATCCCCTAATATCCTCTGCCTAGTGAAATCCAGGTTGAGAGGAGTGTTAGGGAGAAAACACACGCAGACAAATTGTCTGGTTTGAGAGTCGTTATTTTTTAATTCAAGGAAACCGGGGTAAAAATATAATATCATGTATTATTATAAAAAGAGACATGGATCTTTGTGTAATGACAAGCCCATCGGCTTCTATATAAAAGGGGATTCAACATCTCTCTCTGCGATTTCATTGGACCTATTTTGCTTTTATACAACTGCTTTCCTCATTGTTCGTGTTTGTCACGCTCGTCCATGCTTCAGTGTCGTATTGCTACAGACATTTTACTCTTTCTCTTGTCATACCCTGAACAGTTTTAGACTTATACTTGTTTTTTTTTGCAGCGGCTGAAGAATGAGATAGCAGAAGTGACCAGTGAGATTGAGAACCTGGATTCCACTGAGGAGAGGTAAGAAAGAAAAAAAAAAGAAAAAAAAGCACCTGACTTCCCTCCATTGTCGCACATTTCCCGGCCCGTTTTGCCTAAGTTGCCTCGTTGCTTCTCCTTCTATTAACTTAGCAAAATGAAGCTGTCAATTATTCATGTTTGATGGCCGGGCCGGGCCTTCCATCACACCAAATACCCTACCCAAATTGGCTTTGCTTTTAAGGCATTTTAAATGTTTCATCAGGCACACCCCCTTGATGGTAGGCCTCATTGAATAATGCAGTGGGTGTTCAGACAGAAGCAGACAATAGATGGTCTCAGGAGATGGACAGCTTGGGTTTGGCCTACTGGAGTGATTAGAGATCCTATCGGCAACTGGAAATATCTGAACCACTCTTTTGCATGCATGTGAAACCCATTAAAGATCAGGGTACCCCATACTTCCATCGTATCCACCTATTACACATTTTGTTTGTTAACACTATTCAAATGGGTATTGGCCTTTTGCAGACTAAAATCAAAGGGGATTTTTATGCCAGTGAATCGGTAGGGGAAGATGATGTTTGACATCTTGTCAACCGGGAACAGAGACGTAACCATGGCGATGGCAGACTTCAGGGGTGCACTTTGACCCCTGAATTATTCAAACCCCGAGAAATGAGACATTCCCATGTGCGGCTTAACCTCTTTACATGTCACTTTATGAACACCTTGTCATCACAGTAACACCAGCCCTGCCAAGAAATGATAATGCTGAGGACGACACTTAAGCTGAAGACATTTACTGTGGTGGGCTGAATAAATCACACGGTGGTCCATTGTCAATATGTGACTTGTATGAAATTAGGTGATTGCTTCCTTGCCTTTTGTTTGGCTTTGTATTGTATAATAGGATGGCAATTCTGTTAGCAGTGTTATATTTTCAATATAATTTAAATAGTAATAAAAGTAACCCCTTTAAAGTAGGTGTTGAATCTGCAAATAGTAAACGATATAGTCTTGACAGTTTTATGCATCATAAGCCATCTTCTGACATGTGATCAACCAATTAAAAATGATTCCTAATAGATCATTTACATTCCTGTAAAGCAGCCAGAGGTGGGTAGAGTAGGCAAAAATTGTACTCAAGTAAAAGTACTGTTACTTCAGAATAATATGACTCAAGTAGAAGTAAAAAGTAGTCATCCAAATAATTACTTGAGTAAAAGTAAAAAAAGTACTTGGTGAAAAAACTACTCAAGTACTGAGTAACTGTTGAGTAACGTCTGATTTATTTTTTTAACACAACCATTCAAACAGACAAAAGTACAAAATAATCATCTTCAGTCAAATTAAATCAATAAAATAATAAAATAAATTAAAATTAATAAAAAAATAAAAAAATGCTTAAATTAAAATAATCTTAAAGTAAATTCAAGTACTTTAATAAATAATAAAATAAATAAAATAATAACAGAATAAAATAATACATTAAGCACAAGTAGCACAAAATGTCAAGCCTTTGTACTTTTCTTTTTTAACCAGGCAGAACTAGAACAAACATGAACTCATGGAAACTCTGTGTGTGTTTGAGTCTGTGTAAATGTGACAAAACATGCAAAAACAAACATTTTTCCCAAAGAATCACTCAGTGATGTCATGAGATTGACGGGTACACGAATAAAAGGGATAAAAGAAAAGTAACAGCTCAACGTAGCCTAATGTAGCGGAGTAAGAGAAACAGTTTCTTCTTCACAAATCTACTCAAGTAAAAGTAAAAAGTATAGTGATTCAAAACTACTCCTAAAAGTTCAAAATTTCCCAAAACTTACTCAAGTAAATGTAACGGAGTAAATGTAACTCGTTACTACCCAGTTCTGAAAGCAGCTAAGCTTTCATCTCAGCATCAAATCAACAAGTAAACAAAACATTATAGAAATATATGTTTTCTGTATGCAACATTGCAGTGAACTCCCATAGCACCACCTTAAACTGATTCAATCCTCGTTTGCAACTAAGAGAGCTCTGACCAATCTAATTGTGGAGAAAGAATAAGCATCCCAGATTGTGTGGCCTTGAGATGTTGGTGATGACCCCACAACCCACAGGAGTCGCTGCGGGTTGGTATGTGTTGGGTTTTTAGCCAGGTGAACGCCTCAGAATCTTGGTCGCACTATGTTGAGGAAGAGGGAAAGTGTCAAAGTAGCATCTCTGTGAGTTAAAGGCTTTCTCAGCAAAACTTTACATCGTAATAAGATGAGCAGTGACACTTCGGCTGTCTGTAGTTTGGTGTGCAACAACTAACGCTGTGTATTCTCATTCTTCAGGAAAAATATGCAAAGGAATAAACAGGTGGCCATGGGCCGTAAGAAATTTAACATGGACCCCAAAAAGGTATGTGGAATCCTCACTTTAAAAATGTTTTATTTTATTTTAAAGATGTTGTGGTAAGCAGGATGTAACTCTGGGTTCTTGTCTCATCCTCAGGGGATCCAGTTCCTGATAGAAAACGAGTTGCTGAAGAATACCAGTGACGACATTGCTCAATACCTCTACAAAGGCGAGGGCCTCAACAAAACAGCCATCGGAGATTACCTCGGAGAGAGGTCAGTCAGGACAACGGCTTTTTTGTTTCGTTTTTTTCTCCCCACTGTCTAACTCTTTTATGCTCTGAGCGTTGATTCACCAGAACTCAACCATGTGACTGATTTTTTTTTTTTTTTAAAACATGAAACGAAAGAGTACATACTTTCCCCGTTGCTTTGTTTCCTCTTAGTCAGACACACACCCATCCTTTCCCAAACACTGATTATTGGTTCCACATTTAAATTATCCTCTCAAGACGATGACCATTACTCAGCAGGCTCCATCTGTCTTTGATTATCTACTCCTTCAAAAGTCGCGTGACCAGAAGGACTCACGACGTGGGAATGCATGTGTTGCAAAGCAATTAAGGATGTCGCTGTAGAGAAGAGACCATTCCTGTTTGAGCGAACGTGTAATGCAGCAAAGACTGAGCTCAGGGTCTTTCAGGGGTTTGCGCTGGTCTTCTATGAGCTTAGACCAGGGGTCGGCAACCCAAAATGTTGAAAGAGCCGTATTGGACCAAAAACACAAAAAATAAATATGTCTGGAGCCGCAAAAAATGAAAAGTCTCGTATAAGCCTTAGAATGAAGACAACACAGGCTGCATGTATCTAAATTAGTTAGAACTTGGGGGAGATTTTTTTTTCATTATGTGCTTCGAGAAAAAAGTCAAAATTTCGTGAAAAAAGTCAAAATGTCGAGAAAAAAGTAAAAATTTCGAGAAAAAACTTGAAATGTCGAGATTAAAAAGGAAAGGAAAAAGGAAGAAAAAAAGAGAGAAAAAAGGAAAAAAAGAAGAGAAAAAAGAAAAAAATAAGAAAAAAAAAAGAAAAAAAGGAAAAAAAAGGTCAAACATTTTTGTAAAAGCTCCAGGGAGCCACTAGGGCGGCACTAAAGAGCCGCATGCGGCTCTAGAGCCGCGGGTTGCCGACCCCTGGCTTAGACCCAGAAATGGAGTTGATGGATGTTCTCTGCTGGGTTTTCTATCAAGCTTTCTGGGAGCGTCTGGAAGCAGGAGGGCATCAATGAGAGGGTGCCTGGGACACCGTGGTCATTTGTCCACTGAAAATGGTGGTGACTGGATATAACTGTAAGCTCCAAGGAGCCTTTTCATGATCCCAGCGGAGAGATCATTTACTCTGAAGGACTTAAAGGTCGGGGATGATGTCATGATCTAGATTACATGATAACTTTACGGGGGTGGGGGGGGTGTACGCTCTCCTCTGCTGGGTGTGACACCCGTTGTATCACATCCCTCTGAAGTCCATTTGAGCCTGATTAAAAAACCTGAGACGTCCCCAGACACCTTTCGGGTGGTTCCTCTGATATCTGCACTTTTCACAACGGAGTCATAGATTTAACCATTTTATCTGTTTGGTTTTTATATCTTTTTTCCATTTTTGTGGATACATTTTCCTTGTTTTGTTTCCCTTAGAGATGACTTTAACATCCAAGTCCTGCATGCCTTTGTGGAGCTTCATGAGTTCACAGACCTCAACCTTGTGCAAGCCCTGAGGTAAGACGTCATCCTTGAATCTCTTGGGCTAGAACTTCATAACTCCCTTTTCCAGTAAATCATATGTGATCAAGTCAGCTTTCAAGAGTCGCCTCATTTGCAGTTTGCGAGGATGCAGCTGTCAGTTTCAGCCTCATAACTTAAAAAAGTTCAGCCTCTTCACAGTGGAAGTGAGACTGTTGCGGACTGTAAAGTTGTGTCCCTTGACAGGCAATTCCTCTGGAGTTTTCGACTGCCGGGAGAAGCCCAGAAGATCGACCGCATGATGGAAGCCTTTGCTCAGCGCTACTGCCAATGCAACCCTGGGGTTTTCCAGTCCACAGGTGCCACCATCACGACACAGCGCTGCACATTTCTGTGCGGCCAAAACTGTCTGGCCAGTTGAAACAAATACAATGAATGAACTTCCGCTTTATTTAGACAATGTGGCTTCCATAGAAGGGAACTGTATTTGTATAAAGTGGGTCTGTGTGCCCTTTTGCTGTATTTGGCATCTGTTAATGTATTTGGACAGCACTCACTTGAGAGTCTATATGTGGAAAAACCCTGAAAGATGACCAATTTTTACTCAGTTAGGTGGTACTTCATGAACAAAAGCACCCTTTAAACATCGTTTTTCACGTTGCACTCGGATCTAATGGCAAGTCAATGAAAGTTGTGTCTAAGCCGCGTTATTTAGCAGACGCAGAGTCTACTCGGTGTCTGGCTTTTGGAAAATGATGCTCTTTGCAGACAGACTCTTACATGGGTGCAGATGGGTATGAATATTGCATAGGGCTTTTCAGGCCTAACGGTCCTCATAAAGTGCTGCTGTGTCAGCTGTGAGCTTTCCGTGGTATCTCCAAGCTAATGCATGCACTCACACACGCACACAGAAATAAACATTCATACTTAATTGGTCAGGTGCAATCTGCCCACTCTTGTCAAACGAGGCTAGATGTACAATATTTGTTAAATTGTGCTTCAACGTGGCTCGAAAAGGATTTGGATTTTATATTTAAATGCTTTAAGCACTGGCACAGTCTTTATGACATGTAAATCTTATTCTGTTTTTGTTACAGACACCTGTTACATCCTGTCATTTGCCATCATCATGCTCAACACCAGCCTCCACAATCCAAATGTGAAAGACAAACCAACGGTGGAGCGCTTCATCTCCATGAACAGAGGCATCAACGATGGGGGAGACTTGCCCGAAGACCTGCTCAGGGTGAGTAGCACTTCCAAACTCTGCTTCTGGAGGCCTTCTCTGTTTGTTTACTTTCAAAAATGCTTCATATTCCTCTCTTACCTTTGCCCTTTATAGAATTTGTATGACAGCATCAAGAATGAACCTTTCAAAATTCCTGAAGATGACGGAAACGATCTCACACACACTTTCTTCAACCCAGACAGAGAGGGATGGCTGCTTAAACTGGGTGAGTGACAGTATCTCGTCTATTTAGACTTAATCGGTCCCACACAGTGGTAATAACATTGTTATTACAATAATTTCTCCCATTGAAGACTTTATATCTGTATTGCAGCACATGACGGCGGATAACAGGTGTCTTCCTTCCCGGAGGTCAATAGCCTGTGAAAGTGTTAGCGTGTGTGTTGTGCATGTGTGAATAGGTGTGTGCGGAGTGGATATGAGACATCTGAAGACGCCTCTGTCTGCTTTAATGTATTATAAATGTGTCTTGAAAACAGACAACCACATGTGGAGCCAGTTGAATAATTTATTTATACACTCGCCTGCACGCTTGCACACAAATACTGACTGGAAACTTGTGAGTCAAGTCAGGTACCATCTTAAGCAGCAAGTTTAGTCTTTGATTTGGTTTTCAATGGTAAAAACTTCCAGATGGACAAAGTTTTAGTTATAAACAGTGTTAAGTTTGGCTTTTATTGTTTTTTGTTTTTTTTTAACTTAGCAGCACTTCTAGGCTGCCTCAGCCTTGGCATTTCTCTCATGTTTAAATCATCTAATCTTTGAACACACGCAAGTACGAACTTGTTTGATTAGAAAATGTTCCACAGGACTCCAACCAGCTCAAAAACTCAACAACAAAGAAGCACAACCTTGGATACCCCAACGCTTTAAATTTTGTTTCCTCTGAGATTTCTCTCTGTTGTACAGATTCACAGTGAATTTGAAAACATGAATTAGTCAAGGTGAATAAAACCTTCGAACCACTGTGAATCTATCCAGCAGCCTGTACGAAGGAAGCGAAACATTACTTTACTCTTTCTCCAGATCTGAGAGAAGCAATCATGGTGGAAGGTCAATTAACCTTTATAACAGAAATGGATCAAAGTGGAGGCGATCTTTCATGTAGTGCTTTACATCCACTTTCACAAGTCCACGTTGAGTAGGGCTCCCTCTGGTGGACTGACATGAACATGTCCATGTGAAAGCTGTTGAGCAGTACATCAAAGCCTCACTGGAAGCAGATTAAAAAGGTCTGTGGTGCTGTAATTCTTTATCATTTAATTTGATTTATGTTTTCTTTCCTCTTCGTTTGTTTGTTTGTTCCCATGATTTTGGCTGTTGTCTTTCCTCAGGAGGTATGTACACCTGCTCTTCCCCAACGCTAGTCCATCTCTCAGGTGCTTCTGGTGGTCTGCCATGCTCTTGTTCTCTTCCTCATATATTTTATTTTGAAATTCTTTTTTTGGCTTGTAGGTTTTTCTTTTGTCTCTTCATTGACTCATTTGAACTTCAGATGTTTGTCTCTTCAGTGTCTCATTGAGCTGGTGGTTCGTCCCCACTTTTTTTGATGTTTGTCGGGCGGTCGCCGGGTGCATTTGCCGCCCGGTGGGCTCGACGCTTTGTGACCGCTCAGCCGAGCAGCTTAGCCTTTTTTCTCTGTTATGCTCTGGTGGTCACTCTCTTTAATCTCCTATTTTGTTTTTTTGGAAGCTGCATTATAGCTTTTCCATTCAACGAGCGCAACAGTGGACTTTTCTATTTGAATTGATCCTGAGCCAGTTAAGGATTGGATAGTTGCTGTTGCATGGAAAGGATATGGTGCACCTTTTCACAAGCGTAGCTCTGCTCCTTATCTCATGCTAGAAATGGATCTGACGAGTGACAGTGTGGCCTGTTGTGCTGGACTGGAATGGATCAAAACTGTGGGAGAGAAGCGCGGCCAGAGGAGCTTTTCCAAAACAGATTTGTTTATTGCGTTTGGATGTTTAATGAATTCTTTACACGTCAAGTAGACGCCATCAGGGAATGTTTTACACTAAATGTAAAACATATCAGCTGAAAAAGAATTCAACTAGAAAACAACTTCTAAATCATCACAATCACTTTGTTCCCAAAGAACAAAGCCATGAACATTTAGATATGATTTATAAGAGTGTTGTACCGGCCTCGGCTCGCCCATCCTCCCACAGTCCAGTCTTGCATGGGGGAGTCCGTCCACTCAGCTCCAGTCCGACCCAGCACCGTCCACACACCCCTGCAACAATCTGCTGGGACGTGTCGCCACGTCCCACACATTATTGCACGGGAACCTTCTTTTTTCTGTGTGACAGGAACCGACTTGTCCGATTTTAAACCAATCACAACCTTGAGAACCAGCCCAATCAAGTCCTCGGTTGTCAGCTGTGTGATTCTGCCATGCCATCTGTGTTTTCTGTTAGTCTGCTTCTGTTTTTCTATTGCAACGCGCTGACGAGTGGAGGCCCGGTGGACAGCCGCAGATCTCCATCTCTGTCAGTTGTCCATGGTGTCTGTAGATACTAAGCGTAGAAGGAAGAACTGACTTATCACGATGTCTGTGACATGGCGAAGTATCATATACAGCATCGCTGCTGTTATATGATGATATAAGTGTGTTCTACATGTCTGTGCAGAAACGTCTCCTAAAATGGTGGAAAAGAGGGTTTCACACTGTAACTTTTTACTAACATTGGTGGTGGGACAGTCTCGTCTAGACGAGGATTATATCTGTGTGCTGTGATCAGAGAGGTAGCCCCTTCCAGCTAAGTGGACACAGCTTATATCTGAGAAACTACATACCCAAGCCCAAACAGGAAATTCAAGTCTGAGATGCCTTCGGAGAAGCTGAGCATTGCTCCCGGCCCGAGCTTCCCGTCTCAGTCCGTTGGCATCCCATCCTCGCAGAGTTAATCTGCGATCAGGTTTCCACTTACGCAGGACGTGTGGGTGACAACGGAGCTAAGATGTCAACCAGAGATCAGCGAACTCTGAGTTAGGGCTGGGCGATATGGACCACAAGTCATATCTCGATATTTTCTAGCTAAATGGCGATACTCGATATATATCTCGATGTTTTTTCTGTGCCTTAATTGGGGTTTCCCCCAAAGCATTATAGCATAGCATCTCTGTTAGCTTCATTTTTTTCTGAGGCAAACCCTTAAAAAAACAGTCAGTTTTAATACAAAGCCTCGTGCCAAATGTCACACAGGAACCTTTGTTAACAGAGGTCTGCACAATATCAAAATGTATAAAACAAATGAAATAAAAATAAACTGCCTGCATATATAGAATAAAAATGCTTCTTGAATAAAATAAAACAAATATCCCTTTCCTGCATAACAATTAAATTAAAATACACTGTGCAATTAATACAATGTAGACAGTAACAGGCAGACTTTTCCACTGAGGTTGACAGTTGTGCAAATAACAAAACATTTGTGCAAATCTCAAATAAAACATTCAAGTCAATTTGTCACAAAATAAGCTATATCAAAATCATTAAAAAAAAAGTAAAAAAAAATAAATAAATTTAAAAATCGATATAAACGATATTGTCTCGTACCATATCGTGTTTGAAAATATATCGATATATATTAAAATCTCGATATATCGCCCAGCCCTACTCTGAGTTAACCAAAGAGCCCCGAGTGGGTGTGACACGGGCCAGATCTTAGTCATCACTCACTCCACACGTTCCCCATTCAAATCTTGTATATTAAACTACATTTATGGACTTCTTCAAATAATGTAATTTATTTGGTTCATTAAGTTCAGTGAGATTTGTAAACTTCATATCGATCCCAGCTTTTTCAGGCGTATCCCTCTGAGTCAGCAAACAAGGGAAGAGAAATGAGGCCAAGTGGGGAGGCTTGCCAGCTTCCAGACACATTCAAGAGATGTAGCTTCATTGTATAATATCCTCATTATCTACTTCGGGTAATGCTCAAAATATGTGGAATTTGGTTTTTAATGGCCATCTCCGGGTGTTGGAATGGAGCTGGGAAAACAGAAAAAAGTGAATATAGTTATAGAGTCAAGACGTTATGTGGTGATGGGGAGTGCACAAGGGTGAAAACTGCTTTGGATAGTCTTCTGGAGCCTTCATCTGTCTGTCTGCCCATACATCTGTCTGCCTGTCTGCTGCTCGACCCGGTGTTTTGGTGCGTGTTTCCTCTCTCATCGCCTCGTTCCCTTGTTGAGCCTCTGAACTCGGCTGTTTACTCCACAGGAGGACGAGTTAAAACGTGGAAGAGGAGATGGTTCATCCTTACAGACAACTGTCTTTACTACTTTGAGTACACCACAGTGAGTACTTATTTTTATTTTTTTTTTCAACCCAGCTGAATTGTGTTGAAGCAGGATGGTCATTGGCACATTTTCACGCTTGTCCAGGACAAAGAGCCCCGAGGAATCATCCCGTTGGAGAATTTAAGCATCAGGGAAGTGGAGGATAAGAAGCCAGTGAGTAGTACAGCTCCCCCCACTGGTCAAACCTGAGATTTAGTTTTCCTTTCAGAAATTGTTCTTCCAGTTGTTCCTAACCTCAATCTGTTTAACACCTGCAGAACTGCTTCGAGCTTTTCATCCCTGACAATAAGGACCAGGTCATCAAAGCCTGCAAAACGGAGGCTGACGGACGCGTCGTCGAGGGCAACCACACCTTCTACCGTATCTCTGCCCCCACTGCTGAGGAAAAAGACGAATGGATGAACAGCATCAAGTAATTTAGTTTCTCTTAATCTATAAACCAGTCATGATACAGTTTGTTTATTTGAACGTAAGGTTTCCAGGCGGAGATGGTTAGATGGTTTTAAATGATGAGATTGTGTCAACCCTCAAGCTAAAATCATAAATGCAACATTTTCACAAATTAGCACCATTAAACACGAACCAGAAAGGCTTTTAGAGCTAGCCTCAGGGAAGATTATTGCTGCGTTACAGCACCACCAAGGAAAACCTAAAGAGCAACTTATCAACCTCCAGAAAAATCAATGATATTGTTCCAATTATGTCCTAGTGGAAGGTACTGTAGTGGTGTGATTTTACTATTTGGACCAGCTGCAGGGACAAAGAGAAAGTTGCAGCGAGGTAAATGTGGATCAATTCACTTCCACCTCTGAGGCAGCAAACAGAACAACGGATACGGAAACGTTTACTGTGGACGTTTGATTCTTCTAGAAACATAATGGCTGTTTATGAGTGAACTAATCACCCCTGTCAGTATCGTTTCCCTCCATAAATTACTCCTCCACTTCCCAAAACGAGTGGATATATGTCAATTGCCTGAATGACCACCTTCTTTAAGGTCAATTTCTGGCGTTTCATCGTATATCCGTATTTTTTATTTTTTTTTAACATGTTTCTTTATTGGGTAATCCATGGAAATTATATTACACAATAAACATTTCTTTTAAAGGGTTCGACAGAATACCCCGTTTTATATTTTACCATACACACTCAAAAAAAAAAAAAAAAAAAAAAATAACTAATTAAAATTAAAAAAAAATAAATAAATAAAATAAATAAGGACACAAAACTTAACATAACAAACACCCCAAAACACACACACTGCAAAATACGTAATTATAAAAAGGTCCCAAAGTAAGTACCGATTACCAATCAAACTCTGACTGAAGACAATAATAATAGGAAAAATAAAGTAATAAACTAAAATACAGGACACGCAAAACAGCAGCAACAAAAAAAAAAAAAAAAATTAAAAAAAATTAATAAAACAAAATAAGATAAATAAATAAAAATTAAAATAAACTGACATAAGAGGAACCCTAAAAAAAAATGAGACATGGTTAGCAATATCATACTTCTCTGTAATTAAGTTCAATCAGATTAAATTCATCTTCCAAGGATGCCAAAGAATTAACAAAAGAAAGAATAGGTTCCCAAATATAAGAAAACTTATCAAAGCAACCCCTAATACCGTATTTAATTTTCTCTAAATATAAAAATGAAATCAGGTATATTTCCGTAAAGAAAGCAATTTGGAGTCAGTTGCAAAGTTGCAATAAAGCATCTTAAAATGATTTGCCGTTATCAAAAAAAAGGCTGTAGTTTTTTTGATTTATATATGTAAAATAGTTTGTCTGGAGTACTTCTGAGTTCTATATCTTTCATGGACATTTTTCTTTTGCATCTTTGTCAACAGAGCTGCCATCAGCAGGGACCCCTTTTACGAGATGCTGGCGACCAGGAAGAAGAAGGTTTCATCCATGAAGAGGAACTAAAGCTGCTTATCTCTCCTAACGTTGCACTTGACAGAGCAGAGGGCCCGGGACTCTGCTCGGCCCACCTGGGCCGGCCCTCGGGCCGCGGCGGAGCTCCACCTCAGACCTCTCCGGGGGATTCCTCAACGATGCATCCCAGGACTGGCTTTGGGACTCTGCAGGCCAGATGAACAGGAAGCATGCTGGGGCTTTAGATAAGAGTCAGGGTTAAAGCCTTCTCTAACCTCCTCTGAATGTCTCTCTCTTCCTCTCTCACAGCTTTGTATGTTCTCTCTGTCTCAGGCGGAAAGGGGATCTTGCTGTTTAACTCAGCAAAATCCCCTTTTGAAGATGCTTTAAAAACAGTCCCTATATACTGTATGTTGTAGACGAACAATGTGCACACGCTCATGCAGCCCCAGTTTGCACATGTTATTTTAACTCAGCAGGTCTGAAAAAGTGTGGCACACCGACCAAAAATTCCTCACTGTCTGAAAGAAAAGCAAAGAGCTTTTATTGATGTGCTTTGTTTTTTGTTTTTTATTGTTAACAGCTTTTATTGTGGATTAAAATGGTCTTTCAGCGGGAGACCATTGTGGGAGGTATGGTTGGAATAATCAGCCAACGGTTTTTATAGAGGACATTTCTGTCACAAAGAGTTGCCGCTCAGGAGATTGCTAAAACGGATGCTCAGAAACGTCTTTTTGCTACATAGCAGTCATGCAAAGAGCAAAGTGCTCAACTGGACCGGACAGTTTTTTTTGTAAATGTGAATCTGCAGTGATGGTGTGAGCTTGTCTGGAGACGGACTCCGCGGTGGTCCAACGCGCATCATTCATTGAAAAACATTGTCCCAGGGATGCAGAAAAAGAATGGCGGTCTCTATCGGCGTATCATCTACGATGTCTCCAAAACTTTTCCCTGCCCCCCCCTACTTTCCTCTCCTCTGCCTCAAATGCAACATCCTTCACGATTACTGTATCATAGAAAAGTAATTTAAATGTCAAGACAACTTACTTTACTGCTGCACAGTGCCTGGTGCCGTACTGTAGATAAAGTGTGATGAGCATTGCTGCTGGTTAGCAAGTGTGATTGCATAGATTGTGTTTATGGTTTTTATTTTTGATTTTTCTGCTTCTTAAACTCATGTTCTTTGTAGTGACTTTTTTGAAAGGGTAAAATCAAACACATGTCAACCTCACTGTTCATTGTACAATACTTTGCGCTTCAAGTTGTTTATGTTTAACATAAATAATGTTCATATGTTGTTGGGGGGGGTGTAAAAAGACCGTCGCCTGCAAAAAAACAAACAAACAATGGGTTGTCCCTCATCTCAGGATGTTTAAACAATGAACAACTCCTTTTTGTACCAGGAATGTACTGTGGTGAAGAAAGAGAGGACTGGACAGCTGACTGGTCACGTTGCAACCGTGACACTTCAGCAAAAGCAAAACTTGTGCCGTTGGTACATTTTTACAGATACAGTCTTAAGTTGTTTTCCCTTCCTTTTTCTATTATTCTTGTCATATCGGTCTCCGCTGGCCACGATCTTCGCTCCCTGTCAGCTCTGCTTCCGGCTTCTCTTCCTCTCTGCGCCCTGCTCACAGAGAATTAAGTAAGAATGATTAGCAGTCACACATTTTGACAGTATTTGTTTATTTATGGAAGTTGTACATATTTAAATGTATAGTGGGTATTTTGTCCTCTTTTATTTTTTATTAGTTTTTCCACTTTAATTTGTTATTCAGTTACAATCTTTAATTTCAGATTTCTATCAATGCCATTTAATCACTTTGAAATAAAACCTCATTTGTCTCAAAGCTGACTTTTATTGAATTTGTTTCCACAGTTTTATTGAAGTGCAGTTTTAAAAACGGTCCAGTAGGTGGCGGTATGTGGCCAAGACATTAATCTGACAAGACAATGTAGCAACAAACATTGAGTTAATTTTCCCCCCCCTTCCCTCTTCTTTCACTTGGTTAATTACACAATTATTTTCAAATCAATCCCATATTAGGGATTTGGAGATTTTTTCCTTGCCACTGTTTGGCTTTAGGTTTTTCTCCTACAGGAGTTTTTACCTGCCATTGTTTATACTAATTGCTCGGGGGTTTATGTCCTAGGTCTCAGAGAAGCGGCTAGAGACAACTTGTGTTGTAATAGACGCTATATAAATAAAATTTAAATGAATTGTCTGCTCTACGTATGTCCACGGATACTAGTACTTCCACTTGAGGGCACTTGAACTCTGATAAATTCTCCTCATTCATTAACCCGCCTGCAATTACATTTGATTTATTTAATAATAATAAAAAGGTCTGTCCTGTAACTGTATAAGTGCCACTTTTATTTACTGTTGCTTAACATTTCCTATAACTTCACAGGCTCACTCTTTTCAGGTATTTATGGTGCAGATGCTGGGGCAGCTGGGAGAGGTCGATATTTACAAGTGAATATGTATCATATTCAGAGATGCCTGGAAAAACAATCAATAGAAATGACTTTCTCAATGGAGCAGACATGCAGGAAACGGTTGCCGTCCCCTGCAGTGTCAGAGGAAAAGCGAAGACTAAAATACAGTAAAATGCACACACACTTTTGAGTTTCATGCATACTCAGCTCGACAACTTGTGGTTTGTCTTATATCAGACAAATATCAGAAAAAAAAGAACTAACTTGAGTCTCATGAAGGAAACAATTGAATGTGTAGCCCTTTCATCCTCCGTCACCATGGAAATCAAGTTTCCGTTTTACAAAACCCAGCTTTCAGACCCTTTAAAATTAACTGCATTTTTTTGCCATCATCTCCCCCTTTTTTATGTTTAAATTCATCCTTTTTCCGCGCACACTTCTTTGCATGAGGTACAACAGACGATTGTCTGGTAGTGAAAGTCAATCCTAAATTTAGAGAGCTATTTATAGACCCGCAGGTCAGGATTGGGTCAAGTGCCGATGGGAAAGATAAATTATTCTTGCTGTATTCATGATTCCCAAAAGTACAGAAACACCCATTTGTTCTCAAGACAGCAGCTGTTTCTAGGTCAGATTAACCAGGTAAAACCGAGTGGTTGCAGAAAGAGAGGTGTCGGTCTGGCAGGAGGCCAGTTAGTCAGCCGTTGGTGTCGATGAGATCCAGAGTTCCTCTGAAGAAGAGAGACCTGGCAAGCAGGATTCTTATTATCCGTTGACTGAACTTTATGGCCCACATGGAGGAAACTATGAGCTGCACCTCACTAAGGCTGTTCCTGAAGTCAAATATGGAAGGTGGATTAATGGGATGTTTTTCCATAACACAGGCCTGGAGACGAGGAAAAAAAACAACGTGGAGTAATCCTTAAATGAAAGCATTTTCCACTTGCTTTGAACTCAGGGGTCTAGTTTTCCTTTTCAGCAGAGAGCAAACCAAATCATTTGCAGGAAAACACGGGAGTGGCTTTGGGCAAAGAGAGCAAAATTCCTGGAGTGACCCAGACAGAGACTGGACTTGAACGCAGCGGAGCATTACTGGAAAGAGCTGAAACTGTTGCTGCACTGGTGATCAAACAGTTCAGCCTAGTAGAACTGGAGAAACTCCTGAAATGTGTTCCGAGTAGGATTTGAAAGCTGCCACTACTTCTGAAGGCGCTTAAACCAAATACTAAGTCAATACTAATAACATAAATGCAGAATCTGTGTTAGCTTTGACTGTATTGAGAACTCTCTGGTGTTTAATGAGTGGGGAGTTTGTACTTTCCTGTCAAATTCAAATATTTAAAGGTTTGTATATTATTTTTGTTGACAAAAAGGGTATTTTACGATATACTCCTTTATGATTTATGACAAATTTGACTCAAAGGCACTAAGAGACTCCTGGAGAAACCAGCCTCTTTCAATCCCAGTTAAACATCCACTCTAAATACTAACATATGCTGACACATTTTGTACACAGTGTGCTTTAGACATCCTGTTTTAATGAAATACGGTCTTAAAAAGTCACGCTTATATACTTGAGTTCAATCAAGTTGAAACGTGTTTACCTGACTACAGAAAACGGCAGCAAAAATGGCTTTTGATGCATCAAAGATGAAAGATTACACGCTTTCCTTCAGTTTTTACCAGCCAAACCAAACTATGCCTGAAACAAAGCTTGAATGAATCACTGCTTAATTATATAATATTTTCCTCCGGGCAACTGCCTGCAGACTTATGTGAGAACATGGGTACAAATTATCAGGCAATTTGCTCCAGATGTGCACCGAAATGACATGCGAGTAAGACATTTGCTAAACAGGATTCACAAGTGTCATTTGCTTTTTTGAATGAAAATAGTGGTGATGAAAAAGCAGCATTGATGTGTTTGATCATCTTTGCAGAACCGTGTCTCTTTCTTTTTCTATTTTTTTTTTTCGCAGTGAAACTGGATGAAAATTGTGTTTTTTTAGCAGGTAAGGAGGGGAGCATGTGTGATGGGAAATGAGAGGCACGTTGCCACAGGAAGAAAAAAAAAAAAAAAGTGTGAATGTGTGGTGGTTGCGAAGCAGCTGCAGCAGATGCAGGGAAGTCTTTGCGTTTGATAGACTGCATTGTTCACACGTCCGCCACGTGGATGAGCGTAAATGTGAACAGACTGTTTTCATGTGTTGTTTTTTGTCTTTTTTTCTTTTTGAGGTTGAGGTCTTTGTACGTGATAAAGGAAACATGATACATAGGAGGGGAGGCTTCATCCTTCCTGACCCAGAATGAGATGAACAATAACAGAAGAGTGCACATGCTGTACTGAAAGGAGATCCGTGGAACAATCTGTTCCCAAGCTAAACATTCTTTAAACAAACATTATATCAAGTGTCAAAGCTCACCTGAGGACTGAAATATGCAAAAACCTCAGCACTCAGCAGCCGTGGTGTGACGCAGGCCTGCTTCTCTGTGGTTTGATGAAAGTGGGCTAGTGGTGGTGAGGTAGGCCTGAGCCTACATCAGCTCTCATAGGCCAGGCAGCAGGATCCTCCATCTCCTCCAGTAAGTGGAGACATGTGAGACCAGTCAGGCTCCAATTAGGCCCAGACTGTTTCCCAGAAGCGCCGGAGTCCTCCCCCTGCCACCCGACCCACCGCGGCGGGAGAAGGGTGCACCCCACGGTGTCCGTGGCTGACCTCAGCTCGCATGACGGCAGGCTTTTCTTGTGCGGTCTCATGCAGGCAAAGAATGTTACACACAGAGAGGCATGCAAATATACAATTACTGTCACGCAAGCCAGTAAAAAAGAAATGGAGCTCAGCCTGGTGGACGTTTTCACCAGTTCACAGCTGCACAGAATTTGCTTTAAGGGGTCTTCTGACTTTCAGCTTTTCCTACTTTTTCAGTTGATGCTCGAGAGCCGTCAAGTGAATCATCACTCATCCGAGATGTCAAAGTCCATCACATCTCAAATAACCGAAACAAAGAGAAAAATAAAAACTTACAGAGCGACGGTCTGCAGCCCTTTGCAACATCTTGCAGTATTTTAGGCATTTATACACATCAGGTGCTGCGCTGGCAGATGTATTGTTACTTTACAGGAAGCATAAATCCTGCTGAGATCATTTCAGGAATCTCCCGCTCGGCTAGGGGACAACGAGTTTATCCTCGGGGCAAGATTTCTGAGAAAGGGAATTTAAAAGAAGCCACAAGATCTCTCATGCACCTCCCCCCCTACCACTATCTCCTATCTCCCATCCCACTTCTCTGCTAGACGCACTCACATATACTGTATATGGACGCTGCAAATTTGAGGAACTGCAAGATGTACACCAGTCAAATGTTTAAATTAAAGTTTGTAGTGTTTTTTTAACTTTCAGTGGCATTAGTTTGAACTTTTGTTTGCTTACAAAATATTGCAAAATCAGCTAATTAACTGTTGTAATGATGGGTATTAAAATTCCTGAGGTTAAGCTTAGCGTTCCCTGGAAATCCAGCAATCATATATGACATTTTAATGATAAAACAGGGCAAAATTGAGAGTCACATTTCGGTTTAATCATTTAAGGCCCACATTTTCATTGAGCTCCCTAATATTCCCCTAAAAGCTGTGTATCCATTTAGTCTGTAACACTGACCCAGATACTGAATAAGAGCAACGAGGAAATGCAATATATTATGTGAACAAACAAGTTCTCCCTTCTGTTACCGTCATTGTAACTGAAAAGGGAGCACAGACGGCTTTATGGGCCATAAACAGTTAATTAAAGGACCTGTAAATAATTGAGCTGAATGACAGTGGATGAACTGCACTTACTGGCAATGCAAGATTACAAGAGAGAAATGATGCAGGCACCTTAAACGGTTGTTTCTGACTGGAATCAGTCAAAGGAATTGAATTTAAGCGAGAAGAATTGAGTTGAAAGCTAGACATTGTCTGTGTGCAACACTGATTCAATTTACAGAAAAAAAAAGCGAGATATTTTCCTTGCTTGCATTTTTTTTTTCATTTTTTTTTTTTTTTTTTGGGTGAACTTGCCGATCAGGGGCAACAACATGGTAACTGTGAACAGGACAGAAGGCTGTTTGTCCCAGCTGAAGAGTGAGAATGCGCGTGTGCGTGTGTTTTTTTCTTTCTTTCCTGCACATTTGTTGAAATGTGGGTGGCTCCCATTCTGGGAATCTGAGGTTGTTTTCTTTTTTTTTCTTTTTTTTTGGTAGTGAAAAAAAAAAGCACACTTTGTCCAGTGGGATTTATGGCTCTTTATCTTACGTCTTTAGAGTACCATCCTGTTTGTTGTCTCACGTCAGCCGCTGCTTATTCTGCAGCTTAATAATTCCAGGCGCTGGAGCGTTGCAGAAATCTTAGATGAGAAGGACATGACTCTTGATATGCTGGAGCGGTTGCTGGAACAGGCACATTGTTTGTTTACGCACACACTGAGTCCTGGGACATGCTGTACCTTCCTTCCAAGATTTTTAAGTTAAGATCAGGAAAATGAGGGAAAAAGGAGGCCATGGTCTGGAGCTGCTCCAGAAGAATTTCCTGTCTACAGGGAGTGCCCCGCTAGAAAGGGACTAAAGGAAATGTGTTGTTTGGGGGAAGGGTCCTGATTTAGGAGCAACTAACGTATTCTTTTATCATATATTTAAAAGCTGCTGAAGATGTGAATTGCCTTTTAGAGTTAAAGTCAGTCCAAAGCAATTAAAGTCCCACTGGGACTTTTTTTGTGCAAAAATGCATTCAAGAAATATGTAGGGGAGGCCGTGCAGACAGGATCTCCCTCTGTTTGGCCTCTTGGAGACACAGAGTTGTTGTTTTCAGACCCACAAACCTCAACGTGTAGGAGTTGCATTTCTATGAAACAGGACAAAGGGAGAAATAGGACCGTTGATGTCGTCTCTGAAACAAAGAGCTGTAATAGAGGAAGAGTTTCACTGGAACTGAATGATAACGCAGCTGGCATCTCATTGGTGATGTTAGAGAAAATCAAAGAATGCTCCTGTGACGCTGAACAGGAACACACCTGCAAGGGTAACAATAGGCTCCATTCAGCATAGCCAGTGGCCTTCAGTCCCTTTGTACCTCTCCGGTATGACATCATTCTGTCTGCCATGACGGGAGTTTGTGCAAAGTCATGGAATAATAAATGCATATGGAGTCATTTAGCGACATAGGGAGCAGTCAGGATCAAAGTTTTCCTCTGGGTGACTGTCCTGGGTCATATCCTCAAACATCTGCAGCTGAATCAGGCCTCTTTTTTTATTCGATAATGAGAGGCAGGAAAGCTGGAAAGGGGAAGGGCGGGGAGGCGGGCGACTGGCAGCGAAAAGGTCATGGGTTGGGAATCAAATCCACCTTGACGAGCTGTGAGGAGAAGCAACCGCCCTCCGAACGGGATCCCTGAGTCAGGCCGGTTAGATAATGAGGAAAAGGGAGTTTATCAGCGTTTGATGTGCAGCTCTTTTAGAATTGCAGGACATCTTTTCTGGTTTGCACGTATCATCAGCTGGTATCAGCGCCCATATTTAAATAGTAACCACAAAACCAGCGTGTGAACTTAGCACATATGCTCTAAATTTATCAGGAAATGTCAGGCTTACCGGCACAGTGCGGGCTCAAATTACTAATGTGTTATAGGGGAAGTGTGTGTTTCTACATTTGCATGAGTTGATGCAAATGGAAAACCAGAGAATGTTATATTTGCATACAAATAAACTATTTATGCATATGTGCATGTATCGGCTCACTGCACGATGCCAGTGCTTTGTACGTCTTGGCACTGTCACTTCATTTGAGTGCATTTGACATGGTGTTCTCAGTAAACAGTATCCAACAGCCAAAATGCTATCATAGTGGGGACAGATTTATCACCATCTGCCCAATGACATCAGCCAGCTATTTCTGGGATTTGTGGGAATCGAAGTCCATTTTGAATATCCCGATTATGTCACTGGCTCCCTTTGTCTCCAAGTATCTGATACTGATAAACGGGCAGCGGTGGCAGAAGCGGGCAAGCCTGCAGCAGATAGCTGAGCTGCACCGCATCAGTCATGATATCCTCACTGATGCAATCTGAATGTTTGCAGCAGCTCTCCCTGATCTGGATGTGATCGCTCTGGCTGCTCGGTGGAAAACGTAGCAGATGTCCGCTCTGCAGAAACAGCACTTACAGTGCGCTGTCAGGGCGCTGTGATCTCACCTTTGTGTATATTTGAAAAGCAGATGAGAATGTTACCCCTCTTTTTGCAACTCAAGCACTGATATATATTGGGGCGGCAGTAGCTCAGGTGGGAGAGCGTGTTGTCCAATGATCAGAAGGTCAGCGGTTCAAATCCCGCTCTGTCCCAGTTTGCTGTTGTAGTGTCTTTGGGCAAGACACCTTACCCACCTTGCAGTGTATGAATGTTGGTGGTGGTTGGAGGGGCTGTTTGGTGCGATATGGCAGCCACGCTTCTGTCAGTCTGCCCCAGGGCAGCTGTGGCTACAAAACAGCTACCAGTGAGGATGTGTATGGATGAATAATGATCTCTGTATAGAGCTCTGGGTGCCTTGAATGGTGCTATATAAATCCAAGTCATTATTATTATTATATATCAAAGAACTTGGCAAATATTTTAGAATCACATGTTTCAAAATTTTACCAACATTAGGTTATTATTAAAGGAGCTGTATGTAAGAGTAATAATAAAACGAATCATAAAATGACCCCGATATGTCAACAGACATTTAAAAATCATGTTCATTTCAAATACTTATGTCACTGACAACAGCACTCAAGCCAGGATATTCCAGTTTAAAAAGAGGAGTTGCAGCCCTCAACTGATGTTTATGTTGTCATTTTTTGTTTTGGCCTGAAGCTCCACCCTCCACCTATCTCCCAATCACCAAGTCAGTATTGTTTCGGCATCAGGGTTGCCAGCTCGGCTCTAATTATCGCAGCCATGGCAGCCTACGTTCCTGCTGCATTCTGCAGCCTACCTGGCAACCTCTGGTCGGGGGGAGGAGGGGGAGGGTACACGCCGCTCAACAATATTTTGAAAGTGACTGCAGTACCAGTTTTGGCCATTTCTTACAGACGGCTCCTTTAAATATGAGGTCAAAGCAAAGATTTAAGCTTGGAGGATTTGTTGGCGAGACTGGAGTGGCAGCGGATGTTTGTGCCTTTCTAGAAAAAAAACAAGTTTGTGATGCAACATGATGGTCTACTTTGAACTAATTGTAGGTAAACACAGCTCCTTTTAACAGTAATAATAATGGTTTGGTTTTATATTGCACCATTCAAGGCACCCAGAGTGCTTTACAGAGACCATTATTCATTCATACACATTCTCACAGCTATGTTTTTGTAGCCACAGCTGCCCTGCAGACTGACAGAAGCATGGCTGCCGTATCGTGCCAAACAGCCCCTCTGACCACCACCAACAGTCATACACATTCACACAGGGCAAGGTGGGTAAGGTGTCTTGCCCAAGGACACTACGACAGCAACTGGGACAGAGCAGGATTTGAACCACCAACCTTCTGATCATTGGACAACCCGCTCTGCCACCTGAGCTACTGCCGCCCCCAATGCATTGATTCTAGTTTCCATGCTATTCATTACTTAAAATATATTATTATTATCCATTTCTGTCAACAGACTCCTTTAGCTCTTCCATAGTAGAAATTCAAGCAAGAAAAGTTGGTGAACTTTAGAGGAACTTGTGGACTGAAGTTGCTCCACACAGTCTCACAAAAGTTAATGAACTGTTACTAATTGTAATTTTCTGATTTGTGTCCTGGTATACATTTTGCAAGCATGTGCAGATATAAAATAAGTGCCGATCCTGGCTTCTGAGACTGTACTGAACTGTAGATTTATTTTGCAGGATTGACATTAGTTGCCAGTCCTGTTCAATGCATCACTCGCTTTCTGTTGCTGTTTACTTCTGATTTTGCCCTCTTTTTGATTAAGTTTAAATTGGACACATTTCCTTTCTAGCTTACTGAGAGATGACTCCTGCCCTGTGTCACATGAAAACAAGATGTGAAAGACATGAAAGACACTTAAAGTAGACTGGTGCACCAAAATAAAGAAGAAAAATAAACCTTCCCTGATTACTTCACATTTTGCTTTGAAACCAAAATGCTTTGCTACAACTGGCCAGGTTTCAACCCTCTACTGTATGTCATTAGTGACTATTGGCTTCATTTTCATACTTAACACACAAAAAAATAGGACTTCAGTGTCAACCATCTCATCTAATGCAAGTGTGAACTCAGATTAGATTCTCCAGTTTCTGGTTTGCCAAATAATTGCAATATCTTTCTGTTATTCTCTTTCTCTTTTTTTTTCAGTCATGGCCCCAGCCCTGACAGTAGAGTTAAAGCAGAGGTGTTCACTCTCGAATAGCTGAAATAAACACTTTAATTTTAATTATCTGAACTCAAACTTTCCAGTAAGTGTCTTATTGTCATGTGCATCTATCACAATGTGACTTGCAGTCGAAACTAATGACACACTTGATTCCACAATGTCATTGTTACATTTGCGTCTTTTTAACTTCTCCCTCGGTGCTCTGACGGTGCAGTCAAACTGGCTGAATCACATGTTCCCAGACTGCACGTTTCCTGAATTCAGTCTAACATGTCACAATATCAGAGTGGTCACTCTGAATTTGCGTAAGCTACCTGCCATTTGGAGAGAACGGGCCCCAAAAGTCCAGCGAAGGTCCATCTGGAGTTAATTGTTGTGAGTCAGGCTCAATAATTGCTCCGGCTGTTGTTCCCAGCTTAGTGTCACAGCCAAATGAGCCGTGCATTCTTTCAGAGGTAACTGATGTCGAAAGCATTCCTTTTTACCATCTCATTTGTGCACTCCATTCTCATTAAAAACGTTTGTCATCGTCTGTATACAAAAATAGCAGGACTGGCACAACCCCAGTCAGGTAATGTGGTGTAAAGGTAAATACCTGAAGCCAAACAGTTGGCGGGGCCGGGAACTGGAAGGCTCATTAAGAGATTCATTTGTAATTTGCTCACGAAGCATTCTTCACCATTTATTATTGGAGAGTTGATGGTTTTTCTGGGGATAATAATCTAATTCAACAGATGGATCAATAAAAAAGTTTAAAATCCCCACAGTTCTGGTAAGAGGTAAACATGGGATCTCCCAAGAGTACCGGTACATGTGACCGTCAAAAATCAGCTAAAGATTTTCTGTGTGTGAATAGTAACATTTAATTTGGTCTCATTTCTGCTTTTATCTCTTCCCAGAAAGCAGGTGTGGCAGCCATAAATAGATACCATATGATATGAAGGGAGGGGTTAGAGTATTGTGGAAGAAAAACATACATCAATTGTAATGAAATGCTCTTTTAAAAGGAGAAGCTTTAGCAGTTTGCTGGTCTGGAGAATTCAGGTGTCTCTTAACACAATACCGATGTGGAAAGACATCAGCAATGAGCTCAGAGAAGCAACCGTTGCTGAATATCAGTCTGGGAAGTGTTGCAAGGGTATTTCCCAGCTATCTGTGGTTCATGATTCTACAGAGAGAAAGGTAGTTCGTGTGTAGTAAACAAGTGGAACAAGAACAAATTCAAAACACATACCAGTCTTTCCAAGAGAGGCTGCCTCAACAAGTTGTCCTAAAGTTCAGATCATGTAACATCCAGAGACAACACCCCAGGACTACGGTACATCTCAGACTCAACAGGCCTCAGCTTGCATGTTATATATTGAAGTTCATGATTAGGAAGAAGTCCAAACAAATATAATTTGTTTGGAAGTGTTGCCCAGGCAAAGCCTCTTCCCTTAAAAACAAAACTGAGCAAAGCAGCACAAACATCTGATGCCAGTTGCCTAACACGGTGGTGGAGTTATGGTGACTGTGGCTTGTTTTGCAGTCTGAGGACCTGGGAACCTTGCAGTTATTGGGTGGACCATGAATTCCCTTTGTATAGAAACGTTTTCTTTGTCACTTTGTCTTTATTGGATTTTCAGGTTATTACAACTGCACATTTTTACCAGATTAAATCGATAATCTGTATATTCACTGTGCATTAGAATAAGCCATCTGCAAAAACAAAATGCAAAAAACAAACAAACAAAAATAAAAAGTAGAAAAACATGAACATAAACTTGTGGGTAAGCACATTCATAATCTATCCAAAAAAAGAAAAGAGAAAAAAAAAAAGTCTGCATCCTTATGCTTTCTCTAGATAAAATGTCCACTTTTGCCATCTCTTCTCAAATAGCCCTTCCCTCAAACCCAGGATATGGGTCAGTCTTTCCATCGTCCATATTTCTTTCATAATATCCAGCCACTGTTTTAGAGTAGGAGATTCAGGTTTATACCAGCTTCTAGTAATGGTTTTCCTAGTAGCTGTAAGGAGAGTCTTAACCAACCAGCGATCCTCTGCCTGCACTACCGTTGTAATGTGACACAAGTATAAGACAGTACATGTCAATGGAATCTCATATCCAAGTACTTTTGTCAAAACTGAATGTACATCTTTCCAGAAATATTTCACTTTTTCACAATTCCAAAAAATATGTGCATGATGTGCATTTAAAGAACCACATTGTCTCCAAGCAAGGATGAGATGTCGATGATTTTTTACTTTGGATCTTAGGCATTTTTCAAATATTTCAAATTAAAACCTCTCCATTCTTGTGAGCTTGTATGTTGGAATATACACATGTCATACCATTCTTCTGATGAAATTTCCACATTCAATTCTTTTTCCCATTTCGATTTCAGATATAATGTTGAATTGCCTTTGCATTCCATGCAAGACTCTCATAAAACCTGGAGATCACGTTGGTGCATTTACTGTTAGGTTTATATGCACTCAGCATTACACTTATCACTGAGTTTATCTCCTGATAAGGCTCCATCTTCACTTCCTTATTGTAGTAATCTCTGAATTGTATAAATCTAAACAAAACCCTGTTTTGAAGCCTGAGCTTGTCTTTTAAAGTTTGGAAACTCTGTATAGGAACGTTTTCTAAAGTCAAATGTGAGGCCTTCTGTGTGACCGCTAAGGCTTCGCTGAAACAGAGTTATTCAACAAGACAGAGACACACCAGCAAATCTACAGCAGAACAGCTAAAAAAAAGAGAAGAATCAAGGCGTTGAAATGGTGACCCAAACTTCAATGAATCAAAGAGATTTCCAAAGAAGAGTGGGCTGAATTTCCTCCACGAGGATGAAAATAATACAGAATAAGATGACTACTTTTTATTCCTGCTTGAGACGGTTTCACAAGCAGTTGAATCACAATGTATTTAGTTTGTCACGCATTGCTTCTACATTTTGATGTTATTTTAATATTTGATGACGCAGTTTGAAATGCCCTGCCTGTTTGCTCGTCTGGCGCTCTATTTACATAAAACTGACGAAGGTGGTAAGTTTCGTGGAGTCTTGGCCAAGTAAACCCAAAGGCAGGCTTAAATTTCAGAGGTGAGCCAGGGCTGAAGTAAGCAGGAAGTTAGCCAATCTAAGCAGTGGGTCAAGGCAGTAGGCTTCCTTTTCTTTTGTTCTCATAGATGTTTCACCTTCAATCCAGACTGCATCCTCAGTTCAAAGGAAGTGACAAAAGTCCAGTTGCGTTGCTTCACACCTTAGGGAGCTACCGTGGCCTGTACGACTGAGAATCGACATCATCTCACAGGGGTGAGGTGCAGGGATGACCAAAGAAGAAGGACAACTGGAACAGGAGCTGGAGGAACTACCAACAAACAGCTTCTACCCTCATGCAGGGGAAACAGCCACTCTGGGTGTTGGCCATGTTAGGGTTACAACAGTGGTGAGGGTGTGGCAGGCGATGTCCCAAGAGCAGATGCAATTGGACATGCCCAGAATGTTGACTGCACACCTAGGGAACGTTTTGTTCCAGTTACTTTTTGAGGAACTTCGATGTATTAGAATCAAACCTACAATGAGATCACAATTCTTTCCAAACCAGTCAGTTGCGTTTCCAGTTTGCCTCTGCTTTTATTACTATGTTAAACATAGTAATAAAAGGAATACTGCAATGAGGGGACTCCAGGACCAAACATTTCCAGGGCCCGTAGATACAGCGTGTGAAAATGATACCATGCGTGACCTTTGGCTAAACCAGGGGCTCCTGGAGCCTTTTAAAAAATGTTTGACCTTTTTTTTTCCTTTTTTTCTTCTTTTTTTCTACTTTTTTCCTTTTTTCTCTTTTTTTCTTCCTTTTTCCTTTCCTTTTTGATCTCGACATTTAGGAATTTTGACTTTTTTCCTCAACATTTCGACTTTTTTCTCGACATTTCGACATTTTTCTCAACATTTCCACTTTTTTCTCGACATTTCCACTTTTTTCTTGACATTTCGACTTTTTTCTTGACATTTTGACTATTTCCTCAACATTTCGACTTTTTTCTCAACATTTCCACTTTTTTCTCGACATTTTGACTTTTTTCTCAACATTTCTCCTTTTGCCATTTGCCTTCATTCTAAGGCTTATACAAGACTTTTCATTCTTTGCGGCTCCAGACATATTTGTTTTTTTGTGTTTTTGCTCCAATATGGCTCTTTCAACATTTTGGGTTGCCGACCCCTGGGCTAAACCAACACTCATCTGATGACACTATAAAGGAAAGACAGATTTAAGAGGTTAATGCTTCTGATCTCATCAGTAGTTATTGACTTAGTCCTGATGTTTATCAATTTTAATGAAAGAAAGAACAACAGAAATCTTTTTGTTTTTTTTTTGTCTTGAAAGTGTTGAAGAGATGTGCGTCAGATTAACTTCTCATACGCATACCACAGGAGGCCCATCAAGGATCTATATTTTAATTATAATCATATTTATTATTTCAGATTTGATTTGGTTTCCCTTTTTGAGGTTTGAAATGACTTAAAAGGTGATTTTTCTTGTTAAGCTGCAACAAAACTTCACAGTGGAGTTGAGCAATCCGTATGATGAATAACATCTCATCAACACTTCTGAACAAAACGTTCTTAAGAGAATTCCTGGCATCCTTTCACACGCGACAAAAAAAAGCCTCCACAACAATTCCGGTCGATACAAAATATCAGATTTTTTTATTCTTTTCTCTCTTTTTCTTTAAACAATACCATCATTGCATATTGTAATTTCTTTCTGTTCTAAAGAATGGACTGTTGCGGTAGTCCCATCATTCACAAGAACACACAAAACATGAGTTTGACAGCAACACAAAAAGAAAAGGGGCTGAGGCAGAGCATTACCAGGAAACTGTCACTGAGCAACTGCTTATCACACAGAAGTGGTCTTTTCCCAACAAGCAAGAAAGTTTTACTGTCACATAGCCGAATGTCAACTTCTCCGAAGGACACACTTTGTCAATAAAGCCAGAGAGGCTGCAGGTACGGGCAGGAAGTACTCCTGTGTATGATAATAGGAACTAACAGGAATTAGATGGACTGAAATGATAAGAGGTTTCCAGCACATCAGTGATAGTTCTGGAGTCAGGATGTATCTGAATCATGTAAGGGTTCTATGGATCTTGAAGTTAAAAGGGTTTCCTAGGACAAAATGTTAAAATAAATAAATTCAGTATTAAATATTGGCACATGAGACTATAAGACTACATTTACTTGTATTGTTCAGTTCATCATTTCATCATTTCAGTCGTCCAGCTAACAGCGGGGCCTTTGTGAGGGTCAAACATTGCATTGTAAAGGGAAATTCTGCTGGACCCAGCACTTCCAAAATATTTTGTCAAACAATACTTTTACGCTTTTCACTCCTCTTTCCAGTCAAAAGGTATGCCTTTTTTCTTTTCTTTTCTCTCTTTTTTTTTTTAGGCCCCGATCCCCAGTCGGTTTACGGGAACCATGAGCTAGAGTCAATTTCTGAGTCAGTGTGGGAAAATCTGCCCTTTTCCACCAAACAGTGGTTTAGACCGACTATCATGCAGGGCCGTGTCTCATCCCCTGAACACCATACAGCATTTTTTCACGTCATCCTTAGCATACAAGTGGACAAAATGCTTTTACTTGTATGTGTGTGCGTGTTTTTTTCAAATTATGACGGTATAGATTGATTAATTGTACGGAAAAGCATGACTTTCACAGCTAATCTTTCACCGTAAGGCCTTGTATGTTAAACTGGGTTCCCACAGTGTCCTACAACCACAAAGGTCACCTAGTTTCATGTGACTAACCAACATTTTTGACATGAGGGAGTACTTATAGTCCCTTTTCTAAAATGCCTTCCTCTTAACTTCAGCTAATGTCTTTCTGTTCTAGTCAATCTAAAGTGTAATTGACTGGGAAAATTATAGTAGGCTCCACACTAAAGCAAAGTCGGCATGCTGTAATAGTTTCATAGCGGTTTCTTTGGTAAAATGGTGAGTTAAGACACAGTGTGGGGGGTTTCTCCCTCCCAGCTCCAGTTAACTAACCGGTCCTGGTCCTTCTACTGACTCTTATTATTCTCCCAGGGGAGACCTTGGACGCTAAATAGATGCCTCACGGTGATGTCACAATTGATTTTCTGGAAACAAGCAGGCTGTTACAAGCCCATCCCTAGGGGATGGGCTTGTAACATTCCCTTCCCCCAAACCAAGTGGTGGTCTGGATTAGACAACACCTGACTCACCTCTGTGGACACAGCTGGCTCTCGCCAAAGCCTATCAGAGTTTGCAGCGTCAGGATGTTGCCCTTTGTCCGGCTGCTGGTAAGGTTTGGTGCAGGAACAAAACATTTGTGTCAAGTGTTTTCTCGAGAAGTTTCTTGTTTCTTCCGGAGTGTTTGGCTTCCCTTCCCAGGAATCAGTGTTAATAAATGATTAAACGGAAGGCGAAATATTTCATGACTCTAAAGCCAAGAGCCAACAGTTATCCATAGTTTGATAACCACAAAACGGTTGTCGACTGTCACGACTGAGTCATCGGGACAGGATTTTAGACATATGCTATGAGCACTATGTCAGTCACACTCATGCTGGCTAAGATAAGCATCACTACGAACACGCCTTCCTTTATAAGGCTTTGTGCTGATATAGAAATTTATAGGGAACCGATGAAGGAAGTTTGGTGACAACCGTAAATTATTTTTTTATGGAGTCGTGTGATGTACTCATGAGATGTTAGAGTTGACAGCTGTCGCAGCAAGCTGAACTTCAGAGAGGAGTACATTTCAATTATCTAAAACAACTCAAACCTCATACATTTGAAGCAGCAGGGGAAGCAGCAACACCCTGTGACTGTGTGGGCTCTTTGTTAGCGCATCGTGCTCATTTAGAAATGATTATACTGAAGGAAGCTTTGACATTTTCTATCTTTGTTCTTTTTTTTGGAGAATCAGAAAGGATTCCTGATGGGGAACTAAGAAAACAGCTTATCAGAATGAGGAACAAAGAAGAGTACATTTTCCACAAATTTCATAGACGTTTCAGCAAACCCTGTATTAGAAACATTTAAACTGCATAAATTTACACTGGAAAGTTGTTGGTTTTTTAAAAATTTTCTTCTGGTTTTTATACTGCAGAACATTTACATTGCAACACTCCGCATCACCGCATTTCCCAAACCTAGTCTGCGTATCTGTCTGAGTCAAAAGAAATACTGTAAACCTATGTGTTTACGACCCATCGCAGTAAAGTTCATTTCTGTGGTAGTTAAAGTTATTTGCCATTGATAATCTGTTCATACACCAGTGTTGACAGAGACAGCAATAAACACTTGCATTAGCAGTGAGATGAGATCAGCTGTTGCGGTTGCTGCAAAAAAAAAACTGTCTCAAACAATTCTGTCTCAATATAGGTTCACTTTTCTTTGTGACAGATTGCATCAGAAAAGCTGCACACAAGAGATAAAGAACTTTGTTATGGTAATTTCTCATGAGGTCATGCTCTCTTCTTCACAGAAATACTTGAGTGTTGCAACAACAAAGCTTCATGTGCTGCACATGCAGTACTGGAGTTGAGGGGGGATGGCATCCCCCCCTGAAATAAAAACAGTCAAAATCATCCCCCCCTGTAAAACTTCCATCCCCCCTTTCCATCCCTTATGTCATTTCATCAATGAATGAGGTATTACTGCTATTTCAACAGTTAGAGTCATCACCAGAAAAATAACACCAGAAAAATAACTTATTTGACCATTTTCACCTGTTTCAAGTACATTTTCACTTGAAATAAGAAGGAAAATCTACCAGTGGAACAAGATTTATCTTCTTATTACAAGGAAAAAAATCTTGTTCCACTGGCAGATTTTTCTACTTATTTCAAGTGAAAATCTACTTGAAACAGGTGAAAATTGTTGT
This sequence comes from Cololabis saira, assembly GCF_033807715.1. Taxonomy (NCBI): domain Eukaryota; kingdom Metazoa; phylum Chordata; class Actinopteri; order Beloniformes; family Belonidae; genus Cololabis; species Cololabis saira. Next base: position 17,977,997 of record NC_084607.1, on the reverse strand, counting down.
TTTTTCCAGTGATGAGTCTTGTTTTAAGTGTAATGAGATGTTTTTTTACTAAAATGAGACATTTTAACTAGACATAAGACAAATATTCTTGTTAAGATTTTGAGTTCTTGCAGTGATCCATTTTACTTATCCTGTGAAGGACAGAGTCATATTGATAAGTTCAGAAAACTGTTTTTTATTGTGTTTTGATGTATTTGATGTAAGCCCAGTGGATATTTAAAGCTTACAGAAAGCTGCATTTAACTGCTGCTATGTCATTCCTGCAGTATTTCTGCAGGTGTTTTGGTCAGTGCTATTATTTGTAATATATTATATTATTTGTAATCAGCACGAATTATCTGTCCCCATATGATAAAATCCACCATCCCCCCTGATTTTTTTTACAACTCGAGTACTGTGCACATGTAAATAAAAAAAAAAAAAGACCTGTCAACAACGTGGAGGTCTGGAGAGGGGCACATACACCTTACTTTAGAAACATTAAAACAGGCATTACATATGTCCAAACAGCGCAGGGTGAGCTTTAACAACGTCAGAGTAGTGTGTAAACAATAACCCGTGGCCCTTGGATACCAGTTCCCCGAAATGTAGCGCCCTCTATGGGCGGACAGTAGTCAGCATGTGAGTCCAGTTACTATGAATTTCTCAGAAACTGGTTACACAAACGTTTCCAGTGAAGACTCAATCATTATCTCAAAAGGAACACTACAATCCGAAACTTTAATCACTAATAACCTGTAAATAGTTGCTGTTATTAAGTTTATTAAGGGCTCTGTTGTTCTAGTGTTTTAAAAAAATGTGTTTTAGAAACAGACTGAAAGTTATTAAAGGTAAATAAACACTGCTTGGAACTCCTCCTTAACTTCATTTGGGGAACAGCAAGGGGGAGGGCACTTCTCATAGCAGGAATCCTAAACGAAAAAAAAAAGAAAGCTTCCTGTCAATCTGCCAAGTGAGAAGCTTTACTGGAAAGAGGAGGCGGAGACTGGTCGTTCATAAGGACTGCTCTCCCCCTCCGACTTCACTTTAAACTCTCAGCTCGCAGGAGGAGCATAGGTCTTTCAGCTCTACAAATCTGGAGCTTGTTGTTGCCACTTCATTAAAACTTTCTGCAATTCCCAAGCAGACGCATTTGGATTTTAATTGCCAGTTGAGAGGACTGTTGGAAGGTGAGGATCAGTCTTTTTTTTTGTTCATGTATCCGTACCGGTTCTGGAACAAGAGTTTTAGAACTTGTGTTAGTCACATCCTGGGATGTTTACCTTGACTGAGGTGAGCTGTTTCGGAGAAAGCCGGTCGCGGCATGCAAATTGCGCAATAAAGCCTGAATTATGGGGTCTGCGTTAGATCGACGCAGAAGCCTACGCCGTAGGGTACGCGGCGACACGCACCGTACGGTGCACCGTACGTTGGTGTAACGCGGAACCATAAATCAGCCTTAAGGCGCACGCTGCGTTTACTGGAACTGACCGTATAGTGGCTCATTCCCGAGGGCAGATTACACACGCAAAAGGCAAGAGTTTCCCCGAAATGGCTGCAGCTCGGATGAGGGCATTTTACTCACACTGGCAGTCAAAACCAAAACTCCTTTCCAGCATATGTGGAAAAAAATATATTTAAAAAGAAAGCCGAGTGGTAGTTTTTCCCATCACCAAAGATGTTTCAGTGCTGATCTAGAGAAAGTTTATAGTAAAGCTTTTAGGAGGTGGGGAATACGAGTACGAGTATTAGGGCCAAACAAAAAAACAAAAAAAGGAAATTACGAGAATAAAGTCATAATGTAATGAGAATAAAGTCGTAAAATTACGAGAATAAAGTCATAATATTACGATAATAAAGTCGTAAAATTACGAGAATAAAGTCATAAAATTACGAGAATAAAGTCATAATATTACGAGAATAAAGTCGTAATATATTATAAATATATAAATATAACTTCACAAGATGCTCAATATTCCTCATTTTAACACAGGGAGAAGAAGCTCTTCCTGTTAGAGTTCTCATAAATTATATGCTCATAATATTACGACTTTATTCTCGCAACATTACGACTTTATTCTCGTAATGTTACGACTTTATTCTCGTAATTTTACGACTTTATTCTCGTAATATTACGACTTTATTCTATTACGACTTTATTCTCGCAACATTACGACTTTATTCTCGTAATTTTACGACTTTATTCTCATTATATTATGACTTTATTCTCGTAATTTCCATTTTTTTTTGTCTTAGTTTGGCCCTAATACTCCGTCGTAGGGGAATGATTAAGTTGAACAGAAGAATAATTGTTTTGTATTTGAACTATGAAACTGATTTTCTATTTCTTTTTTTCCCTCTTTAGGCGTTTGATCTCCAGACAGACTGAGATCTGACCTCCTCTTGCCCGCCCAGACAACATCTGCTCTTCTGTTGCACCCAGTGCCCCCCAGGCCGCCTAGAGAGTGGGCACAGCGCCATGGTAACTCACAGCAAGTTTACCTCAGCGATGAGCAGCAGCCCCCTGGACTCCAACATGCGGCTGCCTTATCATTACAAGACTTTCACGTCAAAGTCGCAGTACCAGATGGTCCTGGCAACGCTTCACAAGCTTCAGGAAAGCGGCTTCTACTGGAGCACCATCACCGGTAAGGATGCCAACGCTCTTCTGGCAGCCGAGACCACTGGTACCTTCCTCATCCGGGACAGCTCTGACAACCGACACTTGTTCACCCTCAGTGTCAAAACGGCGTCGGGCACCAAAAACCTCCGCATCCAATGTGACAAGGACTCTTTTTACCTCCAGACAGACCCTAAGAACATTAACTCTGTCCCTCACTTTGACTGTATCCTTAAACTGGTCCATTACTACATGCCTCAAAGCAAAGGGAACACTGTCTACTACATTAATTCTGGAGGGGAGAGGATCCCTCTGGAGCTCATCAAACCTCTCTCCTGTACCCTGTCCTCCTTACAGCACCTGTGTAGGAAAACAGTCAATGGCCATTTGGACATTTCTTCTAAAAGAGACCACCTTCCTCCCCACCTCAAAGACTTCCTGCAGCAGTATGATGCTTGTATCTAAAGGTGTGGACAGATGCTCTTGAAGGGGCAAAGACTTGAGAGTGAAGAAGAAACGAGATGGTGCCGGCACAGCTACACGGAGGACACGCACACTCTTGTCGGGGGAGGAATAATGCAGCAGAGAGGACGGACTTTAGCCCCTTTCTGAGCATGTGAAAAGTAGTCGGTTTGGCATTAGGAGATGCGAGAAGTTCTCACAGAAATGGCGTCATCAGTTTATTAAAATGTCAAAAAAACAAGAGGAGACACTGGATTCCGATGGTTCAGAGATAGAAAGCACCATTACAATCAAGTGGTTTCTAAAGACAGATTACTCCGTCGTCCTCCTGCCTCACTGATGACGTACAACTCACTAAAAACTGAAATGAGGCCCACAGTCAGCTGTCTACAGTGTGGTGACGCATAGTTCCCTTTGCTGCTGCTAACCAACATGTTATTAGGCTGTGAAGCTCACACACACGCAAGCCTTAGATGACCATCCATTAATCAGAGTTGGACTGGCACTTACGGTCAGACTGACCTTTTTTTTTTTATTTTAATGGGTGATAACCTTCCCTCTTTTTCAAATCCCGGGGTCTTCAGCCAAAAGCCAAATGTTCCCTGGAAATTCACAGAGGATGGAAACAGAGGAGTGCTTATAAGTGGACACTGTTTGACCTTCTGGCTGGGGTTTTTCTCAACAGCTTGGAGGTACGAGAGCTGAACATAGTAATCTGACATTTATAACTTATTGAAGAGCTGAAACAGAAAAAAAGGTGTGTTAATGCCAAAATTTGCCAGACAACGAGGTGTTGAAAGACCAACATGACTGAATCCTGGAGGATGTCATATGAGAAAGTAGTACCACTGCTGAGTTATGCCAATAATGAGTCAACCCATGTATGGCTTCAGTGGAGAGCAACAATGTCCTGAGAGATGTGGTTGCATTTGTGGCACAAACCGAATCATGAGTGCCTCCAAATGAATGTATTACACATGGTATCTGTCTTTTCCTAACACGGAAAGCAGTCAAAATGTACTTTACTTTCCTTAAAACAGTGTTTACATGATAATAACATTGGTAAACTGTTTTTTTTGTTTTTATTTTGTCCTGTCTTTTATAAAGATGTATTTTTGCCAGCTGAAATTCTGGCTCTGAATGCTTGAAGATATGAGAAGTTTGACAAAGCAAGTTGACACAACTTTGCACTTATTTATATTTCTGTAAGCATTTCATTAATTTATAATAAAGTGCTATTTTTCTATGAAATGAAATCTCATTGTGTGATTATCCCCCCCATCCAATTTATTTAATTATTTCAATAACTATAACATTTAGTTTTAGTTCTCAGAAGTCGTGTTCATATCATTCTTAAGTTGATACAGAGGTCAGGCCACAGGTTCAGCTTCCTGGAGTTCATGATTTCCCCTTACATTTTACTGAGCATCACCTTTTACCCCAGATGGGAAACCACAGATCTACATTACTACGGCTTTAGAGACACAACCAAAACAAATCTCTAATCAGCATCTAGAATCGATAGGTTTAAAATTTCCCTTAAAAATGATACATTTCTAATGAAGGCATTACGAGCTGAGAGGCTTCCAAACAGAAGAAGAGTTTTGTTGTTTCTTCAAAATGAAAGAGAATTTTCTCCAAACAAAATACACCAGAAACTAATTATACACCTTTTCTAGGGAAGTACAGGCTGAGCTCTCTGTTCTTGTGTGAGTCACTGGATTCTTTGTTGTATTAGTGTGATCTAACAGGCTCACACATGCACCAATTGTGATGGGTACCATTCAGATTCAAATGAGTGTTTAGTTCCCTGCAGATAGGGACCAGGTACAAATATGTCAACATGTGTGCCTCAATGCATAGGAATTCAGATAAATGGCATGTTCACTCACCTGTGGTGTGCCTTTGTCGAGGTTATAGACTGTTGTATAATCTGTTCTCTGGAACAGTATGTACTTTAGTTTAAAGAGCAGAAGCGTCAGGGATTGCTCGTACAGTAGGTGTGCTCACCTGAGCTTGGGGTTCCAACAACTTCAAGCTCAGCCAAAACCGTGAGCTCCGTGCAAGCAAAGCTTCTAATCAGAGAAAATATTATTCTTCCTGTCGCTCTGCATCACAGTTGAGGTTATTTTGGGAAAAAGCACCTATTTGTGTGCAAGAATGTGCAAGTACCTCAGTTAATCTTTTCTAACTATAAATAAAAGCAGGTTATTGCCTCTTCCAACAAACTTTCCAGTATATTTGGATCACTGTCATTTGTATCTCATTATATACACTGCAAAAACCCATTTTTAAGAAGGTAAAAAGAAAAAGAAACCCTTGATTCAAGAAAATGAGTATTACTTTTTGTGTAGTGTGGCTGGACTCTTTTTCAAGTTGTAAGAATTCTAGTCAATAAAAATGTTCTTAACCAATTGGCAGATATATTTTTGCTCACAATAACAGACTTCACAAGATTTAGGGAATATTAGGCATATTTCTAGGGGTGCTGCTTTTGCAGTGTAAAAGGCAAACAGGCGTTATGGTGGGCAGAATGGAGGCTTTGTTGTTACAGCTGAAAGATTCCCAATTCAAACTCCAACCCAGGCAGGGGCGGATCTACAGCTGCCCCCCCACCTGTCCCCCCTCTTGCCCCCCTTATTTTAATGTTCTCAAAAAGATATTTAAACAAATGTCTACTCTGCTCAAAAGCCCCCAATGCATTTAAATAAGGCATACATATTTTTAAACTATAAAAGGCCCATAAAATACTCAGTTATGCCGCTGCACATGCAGTGTGTGTGACGGACCTCCTGCCCGTTCTGCTGTGTGGATGAGACGATGCGGGCGGCAGTGGTGAGAGCGGGCTGCCAAACGTCTGTTGGCTAAATAAGCTTCCGCAGCCCACAGGTGATACTTTCACTCAAGTTAAGCCCCTCGCCTGTAATGAGCTGGGATAGGCTCCAGTAGACATCCGCAACCCTGCAAAGGATAAAACGGCTTTGGAAAATGGATGGGTGGAAGTCAAGTTACATTTATTTATTTATTTTTTTCTATATATTTTTATCCCGGTTTTTTTCCCATTTTTACCACCCCGTGCTCCTACCTACTGACAGTCCTGGGCATTGCCATCCTCTACCAACCCCGGGAGGGCCCTGCACTGAGCTCAGGTCTCCTCCTTAACCTGAGGAGTGAGCAGGCCGCATCTTTTCACCAGACAGGGTGGGGCTTCTCCGGCCGAACGTAGCGCGTGGAAGGATCACGTTATTCCGGCCGGATCCTCCCCACCCCATCTGGCGCCCCGGTTGGCCAGAGGGGGCATGTATAGCCCAGGACTGTGTTACATTTATTTAATCAAGTAAAATTTCAACCAGGAACCAACCGCTGAAGGCGACTGTTCCTGTTAATCGATAGCTTAAGAGAAGTCTTATGTCTGAATTGTTGGTGTATCACAGGGCTATTAAGTGTCACGCATGGAGCGTGAGACACGCATTTCAACAAGTTCACATGCCATTTATCTAGGGTTGCCACCCGTCCCGTAAAATACGGAATTGTCCTTTATTTGAGAAAAAAATGTTGCGTCCCGTATTGAACTAATACGGGACACGATTTGTACCGTATTTTCATTAACTTTTACACCATATTCTAGTTGAATTATTGAAATAAATTAACCTTTACACCAAATTCTAGTCGAATTATTGAAATAAGTAACTTTTACACCATATTCTAGTTGAATTATTGAAATAAATTTACTTTTACACCATATTCTAGTTGAATTATTGAAATAAATTAATTTTTACACCATATTCTAGTTGAATTATTGGAATAAATTTACTTTTACACCATATTCTAGTTGAATTATTGAAATAAATTAACTTTTACACCATATTCTAGTTGAATTATTGAAATAAATTAACTTTTACACCATATTCTTCACCTGTAGGCTATATTATACATCTGGGCTGGACATACGTAGCATAGGAGGATATTTCAGTTGCTAGTATGGCTGGCTGTCTGTACAGTCATGCAAGTTCAATGCTATTAAAGCACTTTAAACTTTAAATCAAAGCATTTTGTTTTTTCATATAAAATAAACACATTTTTATTCAGTTTAGAAGTTTAGGGGCTTTTTTTTGGCTGCTGCGCTGCTGAAATCAGGGCGTCCCTTATTTCTATTTCTGAAAGGTGGCAACCCTACATTTATCACATGGAGAAATCTTCCAACAGCATCTTACAAACGGGTCAAAGGCAGCAGGCTAAGGTGGCTACAGCTCAGAGCAGCAGCCTTGAGTTACTAATCAGAAAATATATTTTTTTGTTGCTAGATGAGGTCTGAATTTCAGCCTCAAGCACTGCATCCCCTGTAACGGAACATTTGACAACAGAAATATTACTTGTTATTTTAGCACAAAAGGGAGGAGCAACCAAGAGAAGCAGGCAGAGTAAAGGGATACATGAAGAAGGGAGAATGGAGGAGAATTCAGGAAGTTCAGATGGGATGGATGACCAGAGGAGCAACAAAGTGAGGAATAGGATGAACAAGACAGCAGTGGTGTGAGGGATGAAGACAAGAGGGTATAAGTTCAGAAAAAGGGACATATGAGCTATGAGGAGTAAAACTATGGCAGTGAGTCAGAGGAACAACCCTCAATTTCAGCTGAACCATTTGATATGTTTTCCTTATCTATTCAAAATTCCAGCAACATAATATATGAGATAAAATAACATGCTTTAAAGCAGCACTATGTAACTTTTCCACCTTAATATCATATTTCCAGGTTCATTGTGATGGTACATCAACTTCCAACAGGTTTAATGACACCTCTGTCATGGTCTGAGGGGTCTGTATCGCCTTCACTGGCACTATGTAACTTTGAGGTGCATGGTAGGAACTCTTCCACACTAAAAAACTACACATTTTTACGGCTTTGACTGCTTTACAGCATACGTCACTTCCCCCTCCTTCCCGATTCGTAGTCGAGATGAAAATGGGCGGGGCGTGGAGCGCAGAGCTCAGGTTGGTGGTGAGCTGAACGCAGAGCTGTTAGCCAAAGTTTTATCTAATTTTTCTATAGCTATACGTTACTTGCTTTTACTGTCTGCGTAATTACAGTGACTTCAACAACGAAAAAAAATCAAACTTGATTGATCAACAAAATATGTTGATTGATTTATAGGTCAGTAATTATCAGAAAGACATAATGTTTTTGTATCTTTATTCTCACACTCTGCAGGACTACATCAGATCTGGAAAACTTCCAGAATCACATCCTAATGTACAGTATGCAGTGGTTCTCCTACACTCCAGCACGCGGACTCTCCCAGCACGAAACAAGGATGGAGACAAGATGCTACTGCTACTAGTCATTGTATTTATTTACAGTAACTTCTTACACTGTTTCATAGTTCAGTTTTTATTATCAGTTCATTATTTTTACTTTATTTTTCTACTTCTTTATTTACACTTGTTTACTTTATTCATAGTAATTTATCCTGTCATACAGTTGTTCATTACTGCTACTGTGATACAGATTACTTATTGTTTATAATAATGTATGGGATAACTGCTGTCACTATGCAAACAACAAAGATCAAGAATATTTCTATTTTCTGAAAGGTGTGTAAATAAAAGTCTGTCTTGTTTTGCACAAATGTCTTTATTTTAAACACACACAAAAACAACTGTACAGGAAAAAATGGAACAAAAAAAAAAACAATATCAAAATATTTGCAGTAATCCTCATAAAAGGTTCCATTCTACAGAAGACGGCGAACCCTGAAACCCATTGGGTCTGGAAAGGTGTCTCTTATTTTCCAAACACCATTTTGCCAGAGCACAAACTGGCGATATGCTGCGTATCGGTTATGTCTTTGTGGGGGTTCAAACTCTGATGATGCAGAGGTAGAGGTGTTCTCAAAAACAGCAGATTCCTGATAAAACAAGAGACCGAATTGTTATGATACAAATGTAAATGCAGAGTTCTATGTTCAATAAGAATCAAAATTAGAATGTTTTCACAGAAAATTAAGGGCAGTAGAGTACAGCAGGTAAGTATTTAATTTAGGAGTACGCTTCAGTAAACAGTAATGTTTTTAGGCCTGATTTAAAGGAGCTGACAGTTGGAGCAGACCTCAGGTCTACAGGAAGTTTGTTCCACCGTTGAGGAGCAGAATAACTGAACGCTGCCTCACCTTGCTTGGTTCTGGTTCTGGAACCACAACAAACCAGATCCAGATGAACCTCAGGGGTCTGGGAGCTTCATAGGGAACTAACAGATCAAACATGTATTTTGGTCCAAGACCATTCAGTTCTTTGTAGATCAGTAGTAAGATTTTAAACTCTATCCTTTGACTCACTGGAAGCCAGTGTAGCGATTTCATGACCGGTGTAATATGGTCCAGTTTCCTTGTGTTTGTAAGGACTCTGGCGGCAGCGTTCTGGATCAGCTGCAGCTGCCTGATAGATTTCTTGTTATGGCCTGTAAAGATGCCATTGCAATAATCCAACCTACTGAAAATGAATGCATGAATACATTTTTCCATGTCTTGTTTAGACATAATCCCCTATAATTCTAGTGTTTTTTAGGTGGTAATAGGCAGATTTAGTGATAAACTTTAGATGGCTATTGAAGTTCAGGTCTGAGTCAATAATTACTCCAAGATTTCTGGCTTGATTCGTAGCTGTCAATGACATGGAGCCAAGGTGAGCGCTGATATTTTCCCTTTCATTTTTAGGGCCAAAAATGATCACCTCTGTCTTTTCTGCATTTAGCTGGAGAAAATTCTGGCACATCCACTTATTGATTTGATGAATACAGTTACTCAATGAGAGTAGGAGACTGTAGTCATGTGGTGACACTGAAATATAGAGTTGTGTGTCATCGGCATGTATGTAAGTATGGTAGGAAATGTTATGATGTTCCATAATCTGAGCTATGGGTAACATAGATGTTGAATAGAAGCGGTCCGAGAATGGACCCTTGAGGAACCCCACATGTGATCTTGGTTCTCTCAGACTCATGGTTTCCAATTGACACAAAAAACGATATACGCCAAAAAGCGCACCCCCCCTTCATCTGATTGGTCTATATTTGATAGTTCCTACTTTCTGCCATAACTTTTGAATGGTTTGACATAAAGAGTCGTGGGGGGTGTCGTCGGACTCGGTTTTGAGTCCTTGACCATAATTGGTTCAAATTAGCCCTGCCGCTTCTTCTGATTGGTCGATATTTGATAGATCGTATTTTCGGCCATAACTTTTGATTGGTTTGATATAGAGAGGCATGGCTGGTGTCATCAGACTTAGTTTTGAGTCCTTGACTTTTATTGGTGAAAATTGCACGCGCAAGGGCCCGTTCATCGCTGCTTGCAGCTTTAATTGGCTTTATTATAGGATGATCTATCGTCTTTTTTTTTTTTTACCTTGTCTGCACACATATTAATGATTGATACCATGCCGGTAAAAACTAAAGGCATATATATGTGCATTATTACTATATTTAATATATATACATATATATACGCATACACATACATTTTTTTTGGGGGGGGGGGTGACATCCACTGCCAATCCAGGAAGCAGGAACACACGGAGGCACACGTCAAGCACTGGAAATCTGCAACAAAAACCACAAACAAAACACAAAACCGACACGGAGCCGACCAAAACACGAGCAGCAATCGACCCAAATCTCGAGATCTGATCACAGTCTGAGCTAAGCTACCGCTAATTAACCCCAAAAACTACAGAGCAAGCATGCAGGTGAACAAGCCAGTGTGTATGTCTATAGCCCCTTTCACACAGAGATTCCGCAATATTGGTGTAAAGAAGTCCTGCCAATACGCCGCCTTTGTTGGTTCACACAGAACCATACAACGCCGGCATAACGCCGCTCCCGTCTGTAAATTCACACAGCATGCCGGCGTTCCGCAATCAGAGGCGTGACGACAGCGTCAGCGTCTAGTGGCATGCCGGCATGCCGGCTGTGTCATTCACACAGACCCCGTTTCGGCTCTGTGACTACCTCCGCTGCCGGCTTATTGGTGGGGCCACTTGGCCCCCCCATTCCGCCTCCGTGACTTTCACACAGAACAGCGAGGCGGCTTAAAGGCGCAACGTTCCCGCCTCGAACTGGCTGTGTGAAAGGGGCTTATGTGTGTGTGTGCGTGTATGTATATGATCATGCTTGTGTGTATGTGTGTGTGTGTGTGTGTGTGTGTGTGTGTGTGTGTATGTGTGTGTATGCGTGCATGTGTGTGTACATGTCTTTGTGGCTATGTGTGTGTGTGTGTATGTGTGTGTGTGTGTGTATGTATATGTTTGTGTGGCTGTGTATGTGTGTGTATGTATATGTATGTGAGTGGCTATATGTGTGTGTGTGTGTGTGTGTGTGTGTGTGTGTGTGTGTGTGCGTGCGTGTGTGTGTGTGTGTGAGCGTGTATATGTATGTGTAGCTAAATGTGTCTGTGTGTGCATGCATATGTGTGGCTATGTGTGTGTATGTGTGCATGTATGCATATGTATACATGTATGTGTGCGTGAGTGTGTATATGTCTATGTGGCTATGTGTATGTATGTGTGTGGGTATGTGTGTGTGTGTGTGTGTGTGTGTGTAGGTGTGTGTGTGTGTGTGTGTGTATGCGTGCATGTGTGTGTACATGTCTTTGTGGCTATGTGTGTGTGTGTATGTGTGTGTGTGTGTGTATGTATATGTCTATGTGTGTGTGTGCGTGTATGTATATGATCATGCTTGTGTGTATGTGTGTGTGTGTGTGTGTGTGTGTGTGTGTGTGTGTGTGTGTGTGTGTGTGTGTGTGTGTGTGTGTGTGTGTGTGTGTGTGTGTGTATGTGTGTGTATGCGTGCATGTGTGTGTGTGTAATAGTCCTATCAAAGCTCCATCTGAAGTGTATCTATAGTGCACGACATTGAGAAAAAATAATTTACTTTTGGTAAAACCATCATCTTAATGGTGGCAATTCTTCCCATGAGTGAAATGGGAAGAGAGTTCCATCTGGAAAGATCATCTTCTATTTTCTTTAAAAGCTGAACATAATTTCATTTTATTTTTCAACTCTGACAGCCTAGGGGAAATATTTATACCTAAATATCTAATGTTCCCTGTTTTTTAGCATTGGCTATATTCCTAAAATTGCAGTTAACACACAAAACAGTGGATTTAGACCAATTAATAGAATAGTCAGACAAAGATGAAAATCCCTCTATAAGTACAATTGTGATAGCTGTGATAGTGAAGTTTGTGAATTCTGGAGGAAGAGGAGTACGTCATCTGCATAAAGACTTATTTTGTGCTCTAATGCTTTGCATTGTATACCTTTAATATTTTGATTTTGTCTAATAGCTGCGGCTAAAGGTTCAATAAATATTGCAAATAGTGAGGGAGAGAGAGGGCAACCTTGCCTAGTGCCTATTTCCAAGTTAAAGGTTGAGGAGATTTGATAATTTGTCCTTACACGTGCCTTGGGCGAGCTATATAATATTTTTATCCAGTCAATAAAAGATTCGCCAAATCCAAATTTATGTAAAGTTGCCAATAGAAACTTTCATTTTACCTTATCGAATGCTTTTTCAGCATCTAAAGATATAATAGTAGTTTCCAATTTGTTGATATTTGAATAATCTATAATATTAAGTAATCTACGAGTATTAGTAGAAGAATGTCTACCTTTAATAAAACCTGTTTGATCCAGATGTATAATAGAAGGGGTGACTCTTTTCAGACGTTCGGTAAGAGCCTTGCTGATTATTTTAAGGTCTACATTTATCAATGATATTGGGCGATAGCTCGATGGGAGCAAGGGATCCTTATCTGGTTTTAATAAAAGACTAATATTAGCAGAATTCATATTTAATGGCAAGCTTTTATTCTCCCTAACATTTAGGATCATTTTATAAAATGTTGGTGCTAATAATCTCCAAAATTCCTTATAGAATTCAGCTGGAAAACCATCTGGGCCCGGAGCTTTATTATTAGGCATACGGTATGTTGGAGAGCTTCATGGAGTTCTCCTATTGAGAGCGGTGAGTCTAAATTCGTAACCTGCTCCTGATGTAACTTCGGCAGATGAATTTTTCAAAGAAACTCGTTGATGGATTGGTCGGATGGCTCAATTTGCGATGAGCATAGTTTATAGTAAAAGTCTCTGAAAACTGAGTTTATTAAGCAGCGATCATGTGTTACTTCCCCTGATTGGTCCTTAATAGATGATATGGTTGCTTTTTCCCTATTTATTTTTAATTGATTGGCTAAATATTTCCCCGATCTGTTGGCGTGTGCAAGTTTTCCAGGCGAAGCCTTTGTACTAAAAACTGCGTTTTTGCGTCAATTATTTTATTTAATTCTATTTTAGTTTTCCTTATTCTATTCAGAATATGTTCGTCTGCAGAGGTCCGGAAGGCCTCCTCTAGCGTTTTAATTTCACATTCTAATTCTTTTGTTTTTAAGTCTTTTGTTTCTTTCGTAAAAAAAATAATAAAGTCAGGGTCTTTAAGCAAAGATGTGTTAAATCTCCAATTTTTAAAGGATGGTACACTCCCCCTCTTCCCCAGAGTGAAAGTAACTGGTGCATGATCGCTGATAATAATTGGGTGGATTTGGGATTCCGAGATATCTTTCATGAGAGAGCTACTGACAAAAAATAATCTAACCTAGATTGTGAGTGATGCACAGCTGAGAAAAAAGTGTAGTCCCTTAGAGCTGGGTGAAAAGAACGCCATGTATCGCAAAGACCCAGATCATTCATATATTGCTTGACAATACTTGCTTACTGCCAACTCCTGTGTCCGCCTGCATTACTGAGCCTGTCCACTCCAGGGTCCAGTACCATGTTGAGGTCTCCTCCGATGATGACTGTGTTGTCTAAGTAAGCAGAAAGTGAGGTGAAAAAAGAGTGAAAAAACGAGGAGTCATCAACATTTGGACCATATACATTAGAAATACATAGATTCAGGTTTTGAATTTGCAAAACTAATATTAAATATCTACCCTCTAAGTCAATGTATGTGTCCTTTACAGTGAAATTTACTCTCTTATTAATTAGAATTGCTACCCCTCTTTGTCTGGAGTTGTAACAGGCTGAGAAAACATGTGGAAACTGTGCCCTGGCCAATGTATCTGCTGAAGCTTTAACTAAGTGGGTTTTTTGTAGTAGGACAATGTCTGCCTGCAGGGTTTTTATCTGATTAAGAAGTTTTAGTCTCTTTGCTCTGTTCCCGGCTCCATTTACATTCCAGGTTACGAACTTTAATTTATCCATAATCCAATCATTGGAAGTAACATTATATGTAAATGGTAATGTTGCATGAGGGACTGTTGCATATGTGTGTGCCATGTTATTCTAAATGTATGACATGTGTATTTGTACCAATTTACCAAACAGAAAGTGCAGCAGAGTGGGACATAGAGGGAAAAAAGAAAAAGGGAAAATGTATAGAAGGAATGGGAAAAGGGGGTGGGGTGGGGGGGAGGGAAATAATTCTAATCATAATAAAAAAAAGAGAAAAAAAAGGAACGACCGCCAGTGTGCGCCTATGACTTACTGAGACTAGCAGAGCAATAATAAATAATACATTAATATGTGCCGGAAGTGTTTATGAAGCTATATCTAATCACCAAGTGTTTATGAAGCTATATCTAATCTAATCACCAAGTGTTTATGAAGCTATATCTAATCTAATCACAAATTAGTGAGAAAGTGAGAGAAAAGTAAATTTGTACTCATCATTTAGAAAAGCCAGGGAGTGATGTCCGGGTCACGGTACAGTTGTCCATTCACGTACAGCTTGTCCACGGGGAAGACAGCACGAGCTCCCTCCGTCATGAGCTTCTTCCGGATCGGGAGGAGGACTCGGCGACGGTCCAGGATCTCCCGGGGGAACTGGTCGTTCACGGAGAACGGCAGTCCGCGTAGCTGTGGTCCCCGGCTCCTCATCTATCGTCTTTATTGCAACTTCAGTGAAAGCATCCCCCCATCTTTACAACGACATATACAGCAACATCACAAGAGCAGTTTTCCAGCTGCTAACATAATGGATGAACATCTCTCTGCTACAGTATAACCTATAAACAACATAATTACAGGAAAGAACTCCTATTTCACCTGCTTCCATTTTACTCTGAAACATTGGCAAATAGCCTTCTCTGGCAAGCTTTTGCTGTGTGAAATGTTCCATAACATAACGTATATTTCTTTTCTTAGTAATATACTGATAACAAAACAAGGACCTTCTATTGAAAAATACTTCTATGGCTTGGGTGTCTGAGAAAACATCAAGACTACTTTAAAATTTATTCTGTACAATATTCCAAATAAGGTTTAAGAGTAGTTATTTGGAAATAGTCCACTGGTTTGAGAAATGCTCTTAATCACTTTTATGGTTTCTGTTTTATTTCAAAGCGGTAAGTGTATAATGATGTTGGGTGTGTGTTATGCACCATTGGAGTGTGTTGATACCAAATAAGTGCCGGCTTCTGCAAAAGTGCATTTTTGTTTCCCAGTAAGTCTGAACTCCATGTACACACAATACATTAAATGTAGATGAGGAAGCATAAGGCATACATTTGAATGACTCAGCCTACTTTCGAGTGTCCTAACAGTTTTATGTGAATGTGAGCTGTCCTTAATGCAGTTCATCTGTCTGTGATCTCAACTCTAGCTGTGTTTTATGATAATAGTGGACAAGTATCATTATCAGTAGGGTTATAAATGCATTTGGTGCATGTAAGGCTGTAAAACCCTTCTGGGCATGACATTAGTCCGATTATCTGTGGAGGACTAAATAAAGCACACAGACTTGGCTCAGGAGAAATTCTCTGGTAGTTTCTGGTCATGTGATTCCACAGAAATGCTCTGAAGACTGAGTCTAGTGGTTACGCCAGTCTCACATTTGTCATCACAGCACACCCCGGAGCCATCGCTGCATCTAAGGCGGCGATCTGAAACAATTACAGCTCTCTGGTTTTTCTCAGGAAGTACCCACATGTCCTCTACAACTGCAATCAAACCTGTTACACAGTTGACATAAAACATAGAACAGATTAGGGGAAGGATTTAAATAAAGGGCATTTGAGATGTGAATGCTTTTTTTAATAAGCTAAATTAGTTACATTTATGCAACTCAAATGTTCCAAGATGACTTTTCATTCGCACTACCCTTTTTCATTGTTACCTGGCTGAACTGAGAAAGGTTCACTGTATGTAATTTTGGCATGACATTTAACTTGTCAATACAGTGGTACCATAAAAATGAGGCTGTGTCTTTCTAAAAATTAAGATTTTCTTGATGGGTTTATTGTCTTGTAAAATTGACAGAAAACATGACCAGCAATCTGGAAGAAATCCATCCACTTTGTTGGCGTGGTTATAATTAGGTGGAGGAAGAAGGTGTTGGAAGGTGTTGTACCTCTGGCTTTATCGTAGCCAGAGGTACAACAGATAATATGAGCACTTCCATTAAAGTACAAATGAAATCAGTGAAGTAAATGGTTGCCTGTTTCCTGTAATTAATTTCTTCTCCTGAAAAAATAAGGGTCAATGTCCAGTATTAAAGGTGATTTTACTACTGGCAAAGTCAAAAGTTGAAAAGCTACACTTTTCAAATGCAAGTAGGCCAGAAAACAATAATCTTAACAACAAATAAGTGGGTTTGAGCTGTCTTTTTGCAATGAATAAAAGTATACTCAGGCAACGTAGCATTTTAATCAAGAACACTATGTACACTACTGTTATAGAGGGGAAGTCTAATCAAGT
Source organism: Cololabis saira (assembly GCF_033807715.1). Lineage (NCBI taxonomy): Eukaryota > Metazoa > Chordata > Actinopteri > Beloniformes > Belonidae > Cololabis > Cololabis saira. The sequence goes on along the minus strand of NC_084607.1, from coordinate 17,961,189 downwards.
AATATAAGTAAGAAGCCCCTATGCGTTGTATCAGAGTATTGATGCCTGAGAAGACTGCAAAGCTGTTTGCCTAGTTTAGATAAAAATAAAAGATAAAGAGGCTTTTTTCTCTCAATATGCTATGACTTGTTAAGTAATTTCTCAATAAAACTGGCTCTGTCATGTAAAGCATTTCATTATATGAATGTGTGGCAGTTTACTACTGTTTTATAGTAGATCAAGTAATGAAGTGGCGCATCCCAGTTCTGACTTGTCAAAATGTTTTTTTGTCACCAAGGCATATAACGGGGTCTATATTGTTCAAAATGAGCCGTGAAGCATTAAACAGAAACTGGTCATAGCATAAACATGCAGTAAAACTTAATGTTTTCCATTTAGTATCACAATTTATTTCACATGTGAGAGGAATTTTTTTAAGGCAAATGTTCATATTAAGCTCAACACACACAAGTTTAAAGTCCCTCTTGGAGTAAACATATATTGTGGAGAACTGATGTAGTTTCATGTTGGTTCACTCAATTTCCCAGAGAAGGGAAAGTCATGAATAAAAGGTTCCTCTGGTAAATGCTAGTATCTTTATTGTTTCTGATAACTGAAGTACTGGGAATGTAAAGAAAAAGGATGGCCAACAAATGCTTAGCTAGCATTCAACAGCATACTTTTATGAAAGTGAAATTAGTTGAATTAGGTGAATTAGGTTGTTCCTGTCCTCTCTTGTGGTTTGGTGCTTTCAGACCAAATATTTCTAGGGGCTTCCTGAAGGAATCTCCATGGTTTGCCTGGTAACATTCACACTACTGCTGCAGTGTTGTAACAGCCAGATGGAGTTGACATAGTAATTAAAATCACGTAAATTCTTGGTTGCATATAAGTTTGATGATTAACCCCAGGATTTACTGGTGGCGCATTACTGTTTCGGTTTTGCTTTCAGAGACTAACACTTGGCATTACTTGGAGGATGTTTTACTGATTTTATTGTTTTCTTTGGGAAGTATTTAGTGGTGTGAATTTACATTCAACCAACTATCATGTTCTTTTGTCATCAGAACAGTCACTGCACTGTTGTTTCAATCACAGTTGTAGAATATACCATTCCCTTCTTGCTGGGAAACAGACCTTAGAAGAAAGGCTCTATCAACCATCATCAGCTGCAGTTTCTGTAGTGCAGTTGCAGAAAATAAGGAGGAACTTCCTTCTACATTTGCAAGAATTTCGAAAGATGATCCTGCTCTCTGAAAGCCCCAATAGTTTACCTTCTTGATATAGCAACTATGACTGTTAGGAGCAGATGTTAGGACCCAAGTGCAACACAACGTCAGGTGGTAATTTGAAAGTTCTCTAACTGTGGTCTTAATAGGCAGATAGCTCCAGGAACCAAAGGAAAACAGTGCTGACTGGCAGGCTAGTGAGTGCTCTGGAACAGGCACACTATTCCTGCGTCGGTTCGATGATGCCGACAACACCGTCGAGGGGCGAGCTGGAATCATGAGGCGGAAGTAGTGTCAGGCCATCAGCGGGGCAAAAAGTCCAGAGGGAGCAGACAGAAGGATTGTCGTGGACGGGCAGAAGGTCGGGGCAGAGACAAGGAGACGTGTGTCACGTCTGGGGGTAGGTGAGGACCCAGATGCAGGAGAGAGAGGGAGGCTGGAGGCAGGAGTTCTCAAAAAACACAAGGGTTTATTCCATGAAGGGTAAAAACAAAAGCGCTGCTTGGCAGGATCAAGATTAACTCACGTATACAGGGATCGAAAACCAGGAGCACATGGAGGGAAGAACAGTACGGACCGACTGGGAACAAAGGAATGACGAGACCAGATATACACAGGGGATATCGAGACACGGCGAGACACAGGTGCAGACACAATCAGGGCAAATGGGAAACAGGAGGGACAGAACTGAAACTCAAACTGGGGGGAAGTGTCAAACCCTGACACGTGTTCAGATGGCAAGAATAAAGACGAAGGAAAGAGTCACAGGCATGGTAGTTACAACCATATATCCAGGCGCTCTTTTAAAATTAAAGAAGGAAGTAAAAACTACAGCAGCTTAACACAAACTGTTGAATACAGGAAAAACAGATCAACACTAACAAAACCGAATAAACCCCCCCTGCTGCAGGGGGACACCAACATGATCCACTAAAGGCACTTTTGCACTAGTCTCACTTCAGCCCGGCTTGACACGGCTCCACCCGTGTGTTTTCGCACAGCCAGGGGAGAAGTGGGCAGGTTGGGGTGAAGCTGCTGTGACGTACTCGATTGCGCAACCGCTTTGTTCATGTCGGCGCTGATGAGAAATCAGCTGGAGCCGCGAGCGGCTGAGAAAAAAACAGCCTGTCTACATCGCTTTTTTAATTTTTTCTCGACAGCCACCAGGTTTATGAACATCTGCACCTCAGAGTTGGATCACCAAACAGACGTTTTGCGCTTTATAATAAAATCGCCGCGAGCCGCGGGTCGCTCTCGCTCTGACTCCCGCTTCCTGATTCAAACGTCTGACGGCCCCGCCCCCCGACCAATCAGTGGCGCGGAGGGTGGTGACGTCGGAAATAGTCCCTTCTCAGCCCCGTATAGAACCTGGCTGAAATGGTTACAGAAAAAAGTATCAGCTTGGAGCGGCTCTACCCGTCTCAGCCCTAGTGCGAAAGCGCAAAATGGGGCCGTGGCGGGTAGAACCGAGGAGAAGCGATACTAGTGCAAAAGCGGCTTAAGCGGTGCTCATCGCCCCTCCGTCTGTTTCCTTTCTCAGTTAATAATGATAAGTATCTCATAATTGTTCTCCACTGTTCTTGTAGTTTGTGGTGCTGGTCTGCTCCCTCCTGTTCTCTTCTGTGCATGTTTGCAGGCCAGAGCTTCAGGAGCTGCAGGCTGACCTGCAGTCCCACCCTCTGATCATCCCACTGCTTGCTTCCACCTGACTGTATAGATGTCTGGTAGATGCCTGGTGACATCCTGACCCTCAGTCCCGCCCTCCGACCACCTCAGTGTCTGCTGTCTAAACCCTTTATATAGTTATCCCTGTAGTGCACCAGCTAACCAGTGTGTCTGTGTCTCTCCTTTATCCGTTCTTCATTCTCTGTCTGTCCTCTCTTTTCCTGCTCTGCCCAGCTGGTCTCCGGCAGGAGGGTCCCCCCTTATGATCCAGGTCCTGCTCAAGGTTTCTTCCCTCCTAAAGGTTTTTTTTCACTTTGTATGGAAGTGGTACGTTTTTGGCTTCTTACTTTGTCCCCCACTAGCTACTAGCTACTAGCTCCCCCACTCATTTGTATACCCTCTTACGCAATAGCTTGGTAGAGTTTTGCAGCACATAGCGCATGTGTGGTACGTAAATAAAGTGACAACATTTCATAGTAAGGATGACGATAGCCTGGGCACCCTCGGTTTAATTCATCTACCTTCATTCTGAGTCCCGTGTTCCGGTCTCTTACTATCCTTCATTAAACATACAGACCTTTGTCTTGTTACCTAATCAGCTCCTGTGTGTATGTTCTGCTGGCCCATAACATTTCACATATCACATGACATTCCTCTTCCCGTTGTCACACAATTACCTGAAATCAATGGCTTTCTATCTATTGATGGTTCTTTCATTGGAAGTAGCTTATTTTATCACCCTTGCCTCATGACAAAATGTGAAGTCATGAAACAGATAACTCCTGTACTGATGCCAACGACACATGACAGCAACTCATCCAGGAAAAGGATATTTAGGTGTGATACATTATAAAAGTGTTCTTTTTAAAGAAGGCAATGTGACTATCAAGCAGAAGATCCAAGTTAAATTGAATTCCCCGCCTTTTCTCTTTTAAAGGAATTTCCCTTTAAATATAATTTCTCTTGTAGTTCTCTCTTTAAATTGCTGTTTTGTTGTTAATTCAAAAGTATACTTAGTCAAGATTAGTGTGTGTATGTGTTTATGTCAATGGGCCAGAAGCCCAGAAACACATTCTTGTTGCATGCATGAAAAATAGTCTAATTATAGTAAGGTAACATTGACTAGATGTTGGATGATGGTCGCTTGCCAGCACTACATAATTGATTATGTAACGTTGTCTGACGTTGCAACCCGTATCCAACCAAGGACCAATTTTAATACAACATCCCTGTGTCAGCTGACTGGTCTGACAGTCAGTCAAGCGGAACGGCTTCATCATTTACCAAAGTCGCACTACAACATTTTGACAGTTTTTGCAGCACAGTGTACCACATATAATTGATTTGAGGTCAGTAAGCACAACAAAACTCATGTGGCGCACCTGATTATATGGCGCACTGCCGATTGTTGAGAAAAATTAAGGATTTAAAGTGTAGTGTATAGTGCAGAAAATACGGTAAATAAATACAAATCTTCAGTGACTTGGGAATGCTACAAGAGGCTGCATATTTTTCTCTCTCTCTTTCTCTTTCTCTGTGTGTATGTGTGTGTATTTTAGCTCTTTGACTTCATGACGTGAACATACAGTGCTGTTTTGGAGCCCCGACTACGTTGTGGAGAAACAGTGAAAGCCTGATTCCCGCTCATCTTTCCAGTGTCTGAGTCTGTTTACAGTTTAGCTGGTTGCTATGAAGCCCTTGTCAATGAGCTCCAGATGCCAGATATCTGCGCCAACCAGGAAGAAGCTGTGAGTCATCACAAACCGCAAATCCCTCCCACTGAGAGTCTTCTTCGACACACTAACCCCTGCTCTTCCTTCACATCTCCAGATTTACCGTCAACACTCTGCTCCTCTATGCTATGTCTACCTATTAAACCTTGTATTCACACCTCTACCTTCAGGTGTTTCTTTGAACCTGAATTCTTTACCACTGCACCAACTTTCAGCAGAATGTTCTTACCCTCCTCTGCTATGCTTCGTGGAAGACGCTTTCCAAGTACAGAGGAGAAAAAAACAAAACAACATTTTGGACGTGAGAATGCTGCAGAATTAGATCTCATTTATCACAGATCTCTAACCTGGAGATGGAAATAACACAAAATGCTCAACTGTGCATTCATAAATCTCTATCTTCATCAATTATGGCGGACAAATGTTTGCATAACGGCAACGTATTGACACGTGTTTCTAATGTTCATACCCTCTCATGTTTGTGATGAGTTTTGAAAACCTTTTGAAACACTTTTCAATCAAAGCTGTGCACATTTGAGGGATTTGCATCTAATATTTTATATAGTATATATATAACCAACTGTTATCTGTACAGAAGTCATGGTTTTGATTTAAAAGCTGATTGCCCACTAATGCAGAAATGTTACTGTGGCTTCTGCTGCAAACTTGCAATAACTTGCAAAAAAAAAAAAAACCCACAATCAGGCTGTGTAAGTGTGAGCTTCCACAAACCCACATGTGAGATATCGACAGCCACCAGGTGATGGTAATAATGTGCTACGCTAGTCTGCAGGTGCAAAAACAAACAAAAAGTGCATGTGTTATCTGATAAGATCATTTGCACTTAAAACATTTTGCATATTTGGTTTTGCTTTCATTTAATTAGAGCCATGAAGTTAGAGAAATACGGCCAGTTCACATAAATAACCAATGCTTTTTCTTTCTCTTCTGCATTTACAGAAAATAAATTGCAGTCAGTTGTAACTGCCGGGCAGGTTCTGAATGTAAACAATGTCAGCTGAATAGAAATCTGTTAACAGTCCTTTGTCAATGCTGGGAAACACCGTCTGAGTCATTGCTGCACACGAAGTAGCCTATATAGCAGCAGGCTCGCCTAGACTTAAAATTACATACCGCTGATGAATGCTTACTGCACAAGATACTTCACTGCACTGTGGAAAAGAAGGATTCATCAATAACTGTATGAGAAAACGTGCACCGCGGGGCCTTTAGGAGCTGTGCTCAAGCAACGCAGAGCAGACAGAGAAAAATGGAAAATGCGTGGCTTCTATCGAACATGTAGCTGTTCTCTGTTCTGGTGATACCCTGACTCACTTCCTGATCATCTTATCTGATGGGGAAATGCTTCAAACTACCAATGTGTATTCTCCACTATATCAGTACCTGTCATTCCAACTAATTTATGACACTCAGCCAGTGCACTCTACCATTATCAAAAAATCATTTTCAAATTGTTTTCTTAGCCTACATGAAAAAAATCAGTGGCATTCTTTGTTCTATAAATATTCCACACACGTTGTTATGACAGGTTCTGTCTCTTGTACAGTTTCCTGACAACTGTCAGTGTTAGTGTAGTGGAAAAGGGTGTGTCTGTGCTTGTGTTTGTCACTGTGTGGTACACGGTGTGCTAGCGTTTGTCACGTCAGGAAACTCGCTCTCTCTTGCACTGTGACGTAACTGGTGAATGTGCTACAGCCGCGCTTGTGCTCCTCCTACTCACATGCAGAGTGGAGTTGCTGTCACCATAGTAACCTGAAGTATATAGAGACGAAACAAATCCAGCACAGCTGCTGCTCACATTAACAGCAAGTGGGATTTTGGGCTCAGTATCTCTATGGACAATGTTTTAAAAAGGAAGTGAAGTTTGGTTTAGTTCTAATTATTCTCTCAACAAAGAAAATGTTCTGTTTCCCAAATATCTCACTGACAAAGTAATACCAGAAGATTCAACAGTTTTACGTACTGGCTTTATGTAACATGGGTATGGCAGCATGCTCAAAAGGGTGCCACAGGTCTGAACAGGTTAAAAAAAGAACGGTAACTTCCATCTTCTTTTGAAGCTATGGTTTTGACCAGAATTTCCCCAGAGAAGTAACAAACTTCCAGTGATTTCCTCTAACTTTTTAAAGGTATAAACTCAGAAAAATTAAAAAAAAAGCAGTTCCTGTGCTGCTTGCTCTTTCAGACCACCAGTACAGGCCTGAAGGAGGCCGACAGCTGCAGCTGTCTGTCTGGTGGGCAGTGTACCATAACAACCAGAAAACAGCAGCTGGCAGATGCAACCGCGTCACAGGTCCTGATCAGGTTCTTCCTCAGAAATGTCCTCTGAGCGTATTTCTTTATAAATGAATAGCTGTTAAGGCTTGTTTCGGTGTATCAGATACAGTTATGTACACTATGCGCTCTGTTCCTAAATGTGCTGTGCTGATTGGTCCGTTCAGATATGACATATCACATTTGTACGGCCTTAGTAGTTTGCATGGCATTCATGTCTGTAATCTGTGTAAAACATCTTAAAGCTTCACTTAAAAGTGTTTTCAAATAAATATTGTTGGACTGAATGACAAGCTCACTTGGATGACCAAAGCTGTTTTGGTTTACGTTAAGCCCCGCTCACATATGCTGTCCTGCTGTTGTTAATGCTGTAAATAGCAGGAAATCTTCTCCTCAAAGTATCTGCCAGACGCCTGCAGGCTTTCAACCTGACCAAACAGTTTTACTGTATCTGGTGATTGGCCCGTATGCCTGCCTGTTCCAGGTACTCCATGGCTCGGTTCTCACTATCTCTGTATATGACATGTAATAAAGCCAGCAGTATTCAAAGTAAATTTTACTCTGAATTAGACACCTGTTTTTTATCAGGTGAATTATTCATTATGTAATTCTTCTCTGTAAATGCAGAAATGATAAAGTGATTTACTGTGTTACAGTCACTGTTCCTGCTAAAACTATCTGACTCTCAAGCTTCATGAGTGAGAGCTAAATGTTCCTATCTGTACTTGTCTGTCAAAGGAACACAACCCCGCAGGAAAATCACTCACAAGTACATTTCAATTTAGAAATTTGGCCAAATTGTCCGACTAATTTCTTGTGTTTCGTGCATAAAACATCCCAATTCAATCATTTTGAAATGTTAAATGTTAAACCCTATGCAGCAGCAACTTGGTGAACAAATGTGCTTTTACTCACCAAGCGCTTGAGACACTTGATTTTCAGCATTATTTTGTGTGAATGAAATTTGTGCTGAACAATAACTAAAGATAACCATTCAAGAAAGAATGCCCCTAGGTGCGTGCATGTAAACTATGTACAGTATGCACACACGCAAGTTTTTTCTGTAACAGTAACGAAATTGGAGACATCCTGTGATCAAAATGAGACACCAAGTATCTCACAGTGTGACATTTTAAAGCATGACAATGAGATATCTCTGCAGTTATCATGCATTGCAAGAGAGCAGGACAAAGGATGGAAACACAAGGGGAAATTGCAGCCCATAAATAGAAACAATGGAGATCCTGTTTTGATGAGCGCTCTCCTGCTCTTGCTTCTGCGTTGGAACTGAGCAGAGGTCAAGCATTTCTCAGCTGAGTTCTCTATCCACACATCTATTGTTTGATACCTGCTTCATCGAGATTGGGACATGGATTGTGATAAACAGTCTGCATGTGGAGTTTAAATGTAATTTCTGGCAGCAAATGCAGCTCCTCCCTGATGTGTTTTCGATCTGTTAGTCCACTGTGTTTTGGGAGAATGGGTGTTCGTATCCTTTTTTTTTTCAAAGAAAAAGGAAAAGAAAAACCCTGGTGTATGCCATTGCACTTTGGGACACGAGAATACCTCTTTTTTGGTTAAGCACAATGAGTCAAAGGTAAAGCAGCTGCAGATAAATACCCTTGCTCTTTTTTAAGAATAAGCAGAAACTGTGCTGTTGTGTTTTCTAATCCTTTTTGGAAAATCTAATAGAAGCTTAGACAAGTTAACAAACCTCTTCACCTTCTCTAACTTTCACCCTTTATAAAAGGAAATAACAAGTTTAACCTTCCATAGCGCTGTACACTGAGGGCACGCCAATCTCTCCTACTAACTGAAACACTGGACGGAGAATGCTTCAACAACAGTTCCAGCCTCTTCCATGGAATTGCAGCGGGAGTGCCGTCCAACACTGTTTCCTTTGTGGCAGCCGGCCACATGAAAGACGCATGCTGGATTCAAAGAGTGTCCTACTGTTTACCAGCTCTTACAGCTCAAATTCAAAAGTCACTATTACTGTATGTACGGACTGGCTCACATAAGCAGGATTTTTCCAATAGGCCAATTTGTTGATGTGAAAACTCAACAATGAATGTTATCAGGAAAGTGTTACAGGGTGAGGTTTTGGACCCAAATGCAGCACACGGAGCACACGTGGTAGTTTGTCTGGTTTGCTTTATTACCCTCAACAGGGATGAGGATCAGGCAGCAATCGTGTCAGGTTCGGAAGACAAGATCAGGCACCGGAGGACAGGAGACAAGGCAGAGTCGAGGAACAAGCAGGGTCGGCAACGGGAGGTCAAGACAGGGAATACTGGAGGGTCTTGCATCTACAAACAGAGTGTGATGATCTGGCAGTGAGAGTGCAGGAGAGAGGAGCTTTTATGCTGTCCAGATTGTGCCTGTCCTGATTGTTGAGGAGCTGCAGCTGGGAGAGCAGGTGAATGGAGTGAGTGACGAGGTGGCAGATGGAGTGAGCAGGAGAGAGGGGAGTGGAAAACCACTGAAGGCTGGTAGACCAACCATGACAGAAAGTTAATGTTTTGGGGTATATATATATATATATATATATATATATATATATATATATATATATATATACACATACCGCCCTGCCCTCAGGCCCTCAGGCACAGGGATGGTAAATAACATGCCATGTGTTTTTATAAGGACACGTGGCTGTGTTAAACGCGGGGTATCCACCACTGTAAAAGGGGATTGGATAAATTAAGTCAAAGAAAGGCAGCTGTGGATTTTTACTTTACTCGATTCATTAAAAAAAACTAATTTGCAAGCTCATTTCCAGCTGACCCACATTTAAATATGAATTATTGAAACTATAGCTTGCAATACCACCCTCTGGGAGTTTATATCTTTGACTTATTTTCAAATCTACCTAAGCACTGAGGTCTATTGAGATAGAAAATGAGCTCACATCTCTTAATAGAGCTATTACAAAAAGCAACTTCATGAATGAGCATGAAAAAAAGATCTCTCTAGAACTAATGTTTGCTTCTGGGAATATATTCCCATCTAGGGAGGAAAATGGAAAACTGGCTTTAAAGCAATTATATTTATTACTCATCCCAATCAAAAGAAGAAGACTGTGAAAAAGGAGATGAATATATGTTAAGTGGTGCATTGTGCAATAGTAAAAAAAGAAAAAAGAAAAAAGGGAATACTCTTGGTGTGACTTCTTTTGGGAAAATGGCACTAATCACAGGGACTGTCTCACTGACTCACTGACTCATTGCTTTGGAAACAGTAAGATCCTGAATGAGGAAATTTCAGAATGTTGCTAAGTTGCCAAATGTTGCTTGGTAACACGTTGGGAAAGAAGACAAACTTATGGAAGTCTAGCTGTACGTATTTGAATAAACCTCACATGTAAACTTTGGTGGGCGCTCTTTCCACATCTGTGAGGGTAAATAAATACACAGTTGAGGAAAATGAGCTCACAGGTTAGCAGAGGACAAGAAATGCTCAGGCAGACTTTTTTTCCTTCCTTCTTAACAAGGCTGACTCATAATACCGTCAAATTTAGAGAAAAAAGCCTTGATTTGGTCTGTCTGAATCTGTGGAAGCTGTGAGCCGTCATAGTTAAACTAATTTTCATAATAGCACAAATATTACTTTGCGTTGTCATGTTTGTGGTGTTTTTTTCATAAATATATTTATAAATTATAATATTTAATAATAATATATTATATATAATATATAATATTTATAAATATATATATATATATATATATATATATATATATATATATATATATATATATATATATATATATATATATATATATATATATATATACATGCATACATTTTGTTCACTGATCGTGCAAGGCTACTTTTTTATTTCTAGGTTTTCTCATTTTTTCCAACACAGTAACACCATCCCTGCCAGACATCACAACTTGGGAATGCTTCCTAGCCAGATGAAAATCACAACACCTTTAGGGGGGACATTTTCTGACCTCTTTCCTTCAAAAATACGTCCAGTCCTGTGACATTTAAACTGAGTGGTGAAGGTAAAACCTTCAACTTGAGCCTGTTGAGGAAGGCCACATTATGATGGCTTTCACCTTTGTGTTTTTCTTTTAAATAAATAGTGTGAAATTGCTTGCCTTGAGCACCTCTTATGAAATTCATTATTCAAGCTGTCATCGGCCTAGATGCTGGGCAAACCTGGACAGGTAGCCAGCTCATTGCAGGACCACGCAGAGAACATGTACTTTTTTGGACTTAAGATGGAAGACAGAGTGCCCTGGGATATAAACATATATATAACATATAACACATATAACATAAAGCCAAAGGAACCAGGAAACTGGGGAACCTTCAGACCAGGGACCTTCTAAATGTGGATGTTAACCACCAGACCTGCTCCCCTCATGAACTTCTCCACTCTTTTCTTTTTCTTCACCTGACTTCTTCGGCTTTGAAGTTTTTACATTTACCTCATAGTCAGTGCGTTTACATGGGAAGTTTAATTCCTCTTTAATTCAAAATTAAAATTAAATCCGATTTAAAATGAGTAAAAATCACCATGTAAACACCTAATTCTGAATGAAAATGGCTATTCCGAATTAAACTTAATTCCGAAGTAAGTGGATGGTTTATTCCGATTTTAAATCTGAATAGAATAATTCAGCGATCATTTATATGTTACGGTTAATGTAGAAAAACGGCTATTTTGCAAAGTAGCCGGTCAATGTGTAAATTAGCCGGTAGGGCGGTGAATATGTAAAATAGCCGGCTAATGTGCAAAATAACCGTCAGGGTGGCTAATGTAGAAAAACGGCTATTTTGCAAAGTACATACATTTTTAAGCTCATGGTGCGCGGACATCACATTTTTAATCATCTCTCCAGTCTCGATGCTCCGGTCAGCTCGAGCACATAGCTTGAGACAATTGTCTCGAGCTGACTGTGACATGCCGTGGCAATTATAGCAATTATTCTGAGTCCAAATCCCATGCAGTATATTCCTCAATTGAGTATTCCGAAACAAATAAAGCAAACTACAGATCACGTCATTGGCACCCCAGAATAAAGCGCCACCGAGGTGGCAAAGCGCAGTGGAGTACGCTCTGAAATTGGGCACACCTCTACCAGCCTTATAGGTCTGGGAAATGTACTCGTAAATATCCAGTGTGACAGTCTTTGTGAGGAAAGATCTATTCCCACCTCCTCTTTGCCACCTCCAAAACAGACAAACAGTAGCCTATTGCGTCTCTCTCATGGAAGGTGCGCTCCTAAACCCGAATCGCACAAACCCGAATCGCGCAAACCCGAATCGCGCAAACCCGAAGCGCGCGCATGATGAGATGAGGTTTCTCCTCCTCCTCTATTTGCACAAATTGATTAAACCAAAACAAACTAAGCAAACGTAATTCATTTGGTAGATAGAGTCCAGTTACTACACTACAGAATAGCCTACAGTTCAGTTGAATGGATGAAATTTGCGCTTCAAACCAGTCATTTACAGTCGCCAATCAGTGCAGTTGGTGCGTAACGCAGCCAATTGAAGAAGCCCATATGCCGCACATGCTTGTTGTTGACAAGGCTATTTATGGCTGTTGAAGAAGCCTAACGTTACACTCCCCGAAAAAGTGTTGGGTCTGACACATCCACATCCACATCCACGGCTACTGCGGTTTTTCTACATTTCTACAACCGCGCTGACGGTTATTTTGCACATTAGCCGGCTAATTTACACATTCACCGCCCTAACGGTTATTTTGCACATTAGCCGGCTATTTTGCAAAATAGCCGCTTGGCCCGCTATTTTACACATTCACCGCCCTGCTGGCTATTTTGCAAAATAGCCGTTTTTCTACATTAACCGTAACATATACACTCATCCTGCTTTAAATTAGGTCAGTCTGCGCTGCTCGTTCCCTTGCCCGTCTGTCGCGATGACGCTTATATTCCGTGCTGGGCTTGTTTTCGAAACAAAGTTTCAAGATGGCAGCACGCAGTAAACGGTGATCAAGAGCAGAGACGATTTATTTAATGAATAGCTTGGAGGACCTGGAAATAATTAAAAGAACAGATGGCAAGAAACATACAAATTGTGAGCTTTTCAAAGTTGTAGCGACTAAGACATCCGCTGCTAGTCTAAAACGCGAAAAACACAAGGAAACGCACGACGAGCACACAAGCCTTGGAGATCTGTAAGAGAAAAAACAAACAGACACGAGAACAGGCAGAGAGATAAGCAGCAACCATATCTGGTACCTGAGACTGAATAGGCTAGGCTACTGCGATTATCCGTCCCACAAAACTGTGGAGTATGTAGGTGAGTGAGCAGGTGTGTGTGTGTGTGTGTGTGTGTGTGTGTGTGTGTGTGTGTGTGTGTGTGTGTGTGTGTGTGTGTGTGTGTCAAAACAAAGCTCAACCTGAACTGTAACTATAGTGGAGGAGGGAGGGCACAACCCTGCTACTCGAGAGACCAGAACCCGACAAGGAAGAACCTGGAACCCAGGCCACCAGCCGCCCACGGAGGGCCAAAAGAGGGCGGGAGGAAACCCCCCGCCAGCAAGGCCCGCCCCCTCCCAGCAGCGACAGAGGGAAAGCCCGGGCAGAGCCCCCACGACCACGGGAGGGAGCAGCCAGGGAACCCACGATGATGGACCGGGACCCAGCCGAGCACCAACCACCCGGCATGGGCCGATCATGCGGCCAGGAGATCCACACCCTCCAGGCCAACGACCCCCACCCGGCGAGAGGCCAGCCTGCCCGGAGAGACGCGGCCGCCGCGGCCGCCGCGGCCGCCGACGCAGGCTGGCCGGCACCCGCCCCTACGAAAGTGGCTCCCCAGAGCCAAAGGAGCGCCCCGCTGCAAGGGCAGCGGGGGGGACCAGAGCTGGGCCCGGAGAGAGGGAACCCCCCAACAAGGAGACACCCGCTGACAACGGAGGGGTCCAGACCCAGGCATACCCATTCATCCATCCATCCATCCATCTATCCATCCATGAATATGCCCACCATATTTTAATCAACATTAGCAGTGGCTACCAGCTCCTTCAGCCGATTCCCGCTGAAATAGCTGCAGAGGTGCCAGCGTTTACTGCAGAATATGACATGTCACATGTTGATTCAATGGCAAAATCAAAAATTACTGTTGTGATTAGCTGAAGCTGAGTTAGTACAATCTGTACCAACAAATATGTACAAATTTGACACACGTTAATCACATACAGTGGCAAAGTCACATCGTAAACGCACACCTGTTCAGCCAGACTCTCAACAAAACATTTCGCCATTTTCTGACCTCCCCGTCCGGTCACTTGTGGTCAACAAGCCTGACCGGCACTAGCACCACTGGCGGATACCAGAACTTCAGTAGGAGGTGTCAGCCATGATGTGCCTTGTGAATAGCAAGTATATTCCAGCCTTAAAAACGCCCATAGACTCACTCAACAACTCAAAAAACAAATAAACAAAAAAACATCCACATAATTCTTCAATTTGTTGCTTTATATAATCTTTTCAGATAAGGTACATAAAAATATTTGCCAGCTGCTGTCAATCAACTCTGACAGACATTAAATTAAGTAAACTTAAGTAAACATGTAAAATGGTTAAAGGACATTACAGTCAAAGCTTCTTTGTCTTAATTACATACAGTGTTTGAACAAGGTGTGACTAGTGAAATGTACACTCACCAGCTTGATACACAGCATATTGAATAAAGTATACGTGGTGAGTGTATACATACACTCATCACATTATTAGGTCATACCAGGTGTCCAGTAAAGTGGCCGGTGAGTGTATATACGCCTTAACAACAACAAAAATAGGGGTCTTGTGCAAGGAGGCAGGATAAATTCTTTGCCGCCTGCCATCGAGCTCCCTTGAAATATGTAGAAGACTTGTATAAAATGCCTCTTTTTACCTTTTTTGAAAGAGGTGGAGTAGAGAACGGCGTGTGGTGGTGGGACATTGGTACGCCACTGTACACTATCTTTTGGCACCTCGGACACACAAAAACCACTTCTTGCCGCACATTAATCAGAAATCAACCTACAAAGAACACCAGTGTGAATGTGGCTTACTTAAAAACTGTGATCAGCATTCGATATTGATTTGTGGCTATAAATGGGCTGATTACTTATTGTTAGCACTGAAAGGGTCTTAACCAGTGCCACGAGATACCTCATAAAACCTTTGAATGAATAAGAGTGACTATCACAGCCTGTTCATGCGGGCTGAGTCACTATGTACACACTAGTAACTGTAAACTGGGATAAATCACCATTCCCATCAGCCATGCACTCATATCCTGCCTGGACACATTTCATTCATGTACGTAAAATAATTTTTTTTGATATTCTGTCTTTATAAAGTAATATTTTATGCTTGGTTATCATGCCCTACCCTTTGTCTACAATGACTCTCCGCATGGGAAGTACAGCTGGGAAAAAAATGTAATGGTTGCAACATCAGCCAAAAAATGGAGAAAAAAAAACAAAAATCATTGCATCAAACAGTATTTGCCATATATCATGTAACAAAGATGCCAAGATGTACAGCACACACTTGCAAAATACCTTTAACCAGAAATACACAGTTGCTCAATTTACTTATGAGGAAGTGCAGAAATAGCTGTTTCATATTAAGTATGAAACAACGCACGAGTGACGGTGATGCATGTCAGTTGTTAAAGATGAACGGGCCACTGAGAGCTGCACCTTCAAGAGTGAAGTATTTGTACTGTGAAGTATTTGATTACTGGGGGAGAACATTATGGTCTGGTAGTGTGTGTGTGGGGTTGTGAGAAATTTGTGAGAGTTTTTCATGCTGACAAAGAGGAAGTGGACAACTTTTCCAGCTGATAAGATGAAAGAACCCTAAAATACTCAATCTACAACGGTCACACAACCTTGAGGTAGCAGTCATTAACTGGAAATGGACAACCGTGATATGATGAACCTTCTGCTTATCACTTCCACTCTGATAAAGTGTGTCCTTTTGCCAAAATGGAGGCTTTATCTCCTCTAGATGAAGTAGAATGTAGATCGTGTGATGAAGGAGTATGGTGAGGGTGTCAGGGAGTATTAAATTGGCTTTAATCTTTTGTAAATAAGTACAAAAGACAAAAGTAATACAAGTTCTAAAAAGTGCACACATATATAACTTATGGATGAGATGACGAGGAAGTGGCTCCATTAGAATGATGAACAGCTCATCTGATGAATGAGGCGAGCCGACATATGAATGAGAAGATGACTAGCACAGACAGAAGGATGGGAGGAGAGGAGGGAGGGGACTACAGGGAGGGGAGGGGTGTGTTTCTCTCTTAGTAACAATTCAAGGAACTGATTGCAGCCTCTGAGAAGTGTGAGTCATTCTGTTGCAGATCAGGAAACCCTTCAGATGTTGGTCACAACTTGCGTGACTTGAGCAAATACGACTGCATTTTATGTAAAACGATCTCACTCCTCCTAACCTGCCCCCGGTTCCCTTTTGAAATTCTCAAAACTAACGCCAACTGTGCGTGGCTGTGACAGCCCCCTCCATCTGCCCCCTCCTCTGCGATCACTTCTGAACCATTGCAGTTTTGCTTTACTCTGAAATCTCACACAGGTGACTGACACATTTTCTGATTTGAAGTGTCAAGAAAAAGAAGAAGGTTACGTCTGTTCAAAAGCATCACACCCACTTCCCATAACTCCCTAGCTTTCACTGTATACCGTAGACAGCCTGAATTACTGGCTTTACCTTTGCTTTGTGTATGTATTAGGCTGAGATATGTGCGTGTGTCTCAACCCTAGAGAAGGACAAATCTGATGGATCCAGCCAACATGTGAATCATCCATCTGGAATCTGTTTGTGAAAGCCCTAGCAGACTTTGAATCCTTTTCTTTTAATGCAGATGAATTTCTCTAAACGTGGTCCTTTCTGTGAAGCTGGTTCTGAAACGGAAAAACTCATGTCTCAATCTCTGTTTCATTGGTGTGTAAGATCTATTACTACACAGCAGTGATAGGAAATGATGCCACTGGGACCCCCGTGTCTCAGCTGTGGTAATGACCCCAGACCCACCCCCTGCCTGACAAGTTTCCTCTAAACGTTGTCTTTTACCACAAAGATAAAGACACAACCAGTATCCAGTCATGACTAAATGATTCCACTGTGAAGTTTTGAGGTGTGCAATTTAACTTGAGTAATCACAGTTCTTGTAAGATTGTGAAAAATTCATTGAGGTGGTCGGGAGTGGTATGTGTGTGGTATGTTACAGAAACTCAGGTTGTAAGAAGCCCCCGCAGAGAGAATTTGACTAATTTTGGATTTGTGAATAAATAGCTTGTTTCCATGAATGATCAAATCACTAAATAAAGAGCCATATACGATGACATGGACTGAAAATACATTAATAACTTATATGGAAACTTTGTATGAAGACTGTTCCTGCCATGATGATCTTTCTTTGAGATATTTTGATGATTTTTTTCACACGTAAGATGACACCTATGCATGATTCATACAAGAATGCTGGAGTGTAAACACGATTGTAAAGTAAGGGTGTTTCAGACTAAGCTGAGAATCTTAATAAAAAAAAAAAATTGATAGCAGAGGTTTTTGATGTAGCTCTTCATCTTCATCGGAGTGTGTATTTGTGTGTGTGTGTGTGTGTGTGTGTGTGTGTGTGTGTGTGTGTGTGTGTGTGTGTGTGTGTGTGTGTGTGTGTGTGTGTGTGTGTGGTGGGGGAAGCTGAGAACACTGCAGGCAACACAAAGGAAACAGCAATAGAGATACAGCGAGATAAAATGATGTTCGCACGGCAAATTGTGGGAAGTGATAGTGAAACGTTTGAGGCTTTGGACTTCAAAGGTGAAAACCTCCTTTTTATGTTAATCTGACTCAGGTGAGTTTTGTCAAGAGGCCCTCTCCCTGCTTCCTGGAAGAGTGCGTCGTACAAATGCTTTCTTCTTTGCATTTCAGTTAAGCAGAAACCCTGAGCTTCCCATAAACTAAAGGCTTACAACATTACTAAACCACTTACCTCTTATGAAAAAAAAGGCAGGTGAAATGTTCTGTTTTAGTTGAAATAAGAAGTTTCATTTTGCAGTTATTGGTGAATGTCAGGGAAAGGAAGTCTTTGTATTTGCTAAACTTATTTTATGGTACTGCTCTTCCTGATGTGGGCTTCCTGGAAATCAGATTGATAACCTTATTTGGATGTCAAATGATACTGGTGCCATTCAAATGTCCATTTATTCCAGTAATTCAGATGAAGCTCAGGGAAATGCCTCATTCCACTCCGCTGCACATTTCATCAAGGTTCTTGTATGAAACATTTCCTGTCATTAACCTTCATATGTAAAACCTTCCCATCATGTGCATGACTTTTCTCTAATTCATTTAATCTTCCTCTTAAACAATATTCTGAAGAATGAACATTTTGAAAGAAAAAAACAAAAAACACTTTCATCATTAACACTGTTTCTCAGCAAGGCAGAACACCACAACTAGAACTTCAACACCTTAGTTGCGCTTACTTGTTTGGCCTTTGGTGACTTATGTTTAACACTGCAGAGTTAAAGGCACATTTAAGTGGTGAAACAATCCTACACCTATTATTGAATGGTAAGGAGTGCAACTCTGTTAGGGACCAAAACCATGTGAATTTAATCAGTTTTGAGCGAGAATGGAACACGTGTTCGCTAAAAAAACACGGGACGATGGAGCTACATCAAAATAAATTGATATTTTAAGCATGTGAAAATACATTAAATACAAGAGGTCCTTTATCTTAAGTGATGGTGTGGATAGAAGTGTGGAAAGAAGTTTATAAAAAGGGCTGTTTGTGCAGTATTCTGCATCCATATGTACAGTACAGACCAAAGGTTTGGGCACACCTTCTCATTCAAACAAATCGGGAAGTGTGTCCAAACTTTTGGTCTGTACTGTATGTATGTATGTATGTATGTATGTATGTATGTATGTATGTATGTATGTATGTATGTATGTATGTATGTATGTATGTATGTATGTATGTATGTATGTATGTATGTATGTATGTATGTATGTATGTATGTATGTATGTATGTATGTATGTATGTATGTATGTATGTATGTATGTATGTATGTATGTATGTATGTATGTATGTACTACAACAGACACCACATGGCTTGTGAAATCAAGGAACTACAAAACACATGAAACAACCAGAGACAATAAGAAAACAATCTTGCTTTATTAAAATATCTTATTTAATTTTTATTACTATTTTTTTGTATCACATGCACCAAAAAAAAAAGAACCTGAGGAAAGCAGGGGTAAAAAGGGTTCCCTGGAGTCAGCATCGGCTCTGCATACGAGTTCAGGGATACTGTTGCTAATGTTTCTAGACAGGATTTTATCTCAGGAGACAAAGTTTGCAGACAAAGTTTGCTTATCCAAACGGTGCCATGTGTGCGCAGGCTCCCACTTGAAAACAATCTTCTGTGGGATCTACAGTAATATGGTTGGATATGTTTACATTAGGTTCTTCATTATTAAGAAGTACTTCTAGTTTCTAAGAAGTCATTGCTGTTATCAGTTCCTTTGGTGTTTATTTGGCTGGTTATACAAACTATTACTTCATGCTGCCTATAAGTGATAACGTACCACAATGAGGTAGCTCTGTCTTTTACGATAAGGAAGTGAATTAACAACTTCCTCAGAATGACAGTATCTGTTTTAATTCAGTATTTAAAAAAGAAAGAAAAAACCCTACTGAGCCATAAAGGTCAGAATATCGAAGTGGGCTGACATCCAGAATTGGGAAAAAGATGTCATATATAACCACCAGGTCAACAGTGAACAAAGAGTCCCTGCTGTCAGAGCAGCGGGATCAGGTGATACTCGTGGAATTAGTTTGCTGAACCAAAATTAAGATGAAGAAAGACGGAGGCATAAAAGAGAAAATAATGTGCCTATATGAGGAAACAGAGAAGAAAACGCAGGTTGAACAAAAGCGAATGAAAAAATAATTGTCATCCAAGCCAAACCCGCTGTGGCTCCTTCTAACGCTGAGTATCTCTTTACAGGAAAGAATGATCACACTGTTGCCATGGCAGCCAGGTGACATAGCATGCAGGTTATTCGCCGGTCAAATAGGCACCACATTCAGCCTGCCTGATGAGGTTTGGAGACTTCCAAGCCTGACCAGCGCAGATAGACGACCCACGTCAGACAAGGCCCAGCATCTTTGCAGCCTGCATGGCTGAGGCCAGCAAGTGCTTCCAGTCAAGCGGGCACAAATACCATCATGCACATACATGTCTAAATGCTTGTCTGTATTTGGAAAGGGAGGGGTGTGAAGCTCCAGCTTGAACAGATAAAGCCTTGTGTACTTTTTCAACAGTAAAGATGTGAGTCATCATTACATGTAGCCCGGAGAGGCTGATGTGTGGTTCAGCAGACACGAAATCCCAAAATCAATTGTCCATTTATGATTTCATTCAAGGCTTAATTTCCTGTGCATAAAAAGTGTAATACAGCAATGGCAAGGTTAGAAACGTTTATCTTATTCTATGGTTTGGCATAACTCCTACATTATAGCAAATCTAAGATAAGTTTTTGATGTTTATTGATTGTAAAAAAAGGACAAAACCTTTAGTTTTTCTTGACTGCAACACAGAAGACACTTGCAGAGACTTGCTTGACTCAGGTCCTACCAGCATGTAGCATTGGGATTTCATTTATTTCTTCTGTATATGGCAATGAATCTATAGGCACCTTTATCTGAAAATACTGTACCATCTGGGAATACAGTCTTTATAAATCAGCTTGTAATTCCTTCTTCATTATAATACAAACACAATAACAGGACATGCTATAACAGGAATAACTTTGTCGAGCATTTTTAAGTTACAATTTGATTTTCAGAATATGCAGCAATGCAATTAGACAAAAAGATCACGTGGTTGAAACAAGGTAACTACAACTGTTTTTAATTTGTTCTCAATGAACGTCCAGCCAGCAATCTCCACAATCAGCTTCAATGATTGTGTTAAGATTGTTTTGAATAACCCTGGAGAGCAAAAGAGCTGCACAATGAACGCTCCAGACTCCATTTGTCTTGCCTCGTGTCCACTCTGGAGAAACCCAAGCTCCTCCGGTCTGAGGTAATGATGTAGTGTGTGCACATGGCTGCAAGAGTGGATCAAATGACAGCAAGGAGGCCGAGGAGAGACACTTCCATTTTTAATCAACTCGCTGACAGACACATCCTCCCTCTTTCTCTTCCCCTCTCTCTCCCTTTCACATTGATATATTTTTCTTTTACCCTCTCAGAGCTCAAAATAGAAATAAATTCCCATTAAACTGCACCCCTGAATCTTTATGTCGAGCTTGTTTTGTCTGGGTTGCAACACAATCTCACAGAAGAGGAGCGTTTAAGCATTAGTATCACCTATCACATGTCAAAGTGATTGTCCTGCAAAAGAGAGCGGCCTACTTTGTGTTCTTTAATAACAAAGCAGAAGAAATGCAAGAAAATTCAGTTTAACTGGCAGAAGTGGTTCATTTAACTCCCCTAACTGGCCAAAATATAAAAACTTAAGGGTGTGCTTGAGTGTAAACATTTAGGAGAACAGATGGTGAGACTCCTCAGGACATTTAACTGAGTTTTTTATCTACTGACGGGAAATGATATCTGTGCCAATGAAATGTTACCGTAAAGCTGTAGTGTATCGTTCAAAGTCTCACTGCACCAATTTGAATGAAGATAAGAACAAACTTTTACTACATTATGCAGAAGGGAAGTGCGCATGTTTTATCATGTGCTGTCTGTATTCTTCCGAAATTCAATTGAATTTCATTTCATGATGAGGAGGCAAATTTTCAGTTTCAAAGGTTATGGTTATGGAGGCTTTGATTATGTAATTCAGCTTTTCAAGCAAGAGAAGAATTGCTAATCCTGTATTTTTTGAACCCACATTACAAGGAACTGCTACAATGCTGTTCCCAAGAAGAATGAGTGGTCATGCTTTCAGAATGTCCCAATGTTTGTTATTTTGGCTGACTGATATGATACTTGGATGCTGCAGGGTTTGCAAAGTTTAAACCTCAACAACAAGTATATTAGTATAACCTGAGTATAAGCAACATCTTGTAAATATTTGTGCTTTGACTTGATACTTTTTATATTTTATTCATTGACTCCAACGTTATGTGGGAACCACTTCACTGCAGTTTTACTTTGGGGAAAGAAAATCCCATAAAGTATTACAAGCAAATATGTAAGCCATTGTTGATTGATCCAAGTTTTTTGTGTACTCAGTGCTAAATATAGTCAGATCCTTAATGAAAATCCAACAAAAAAATAGTCTAAATCTAAGTATTTAATGATTGTGTGCACTGCAACAGCAAAGTAAACCGATACTTTATTAGTTGAGGACTGTAAATGTGAAGCTGCAGTCAAATTTACCAGTCTGCAAGGCAGATGGCAGCCTGATTGCAGTGGGTTTTAGTAAGTCTTGTGTTAGACTGCAACCTCAGATAAACAATAGAAGAAAAAAAAAACAAGAAAGGGAGTTTTAGCCTTGTGGACCCAGGTTCAAGTTCCTATCTTACCAATAGAGATGAACTACTGTGGGCTCCTGATCAAAGCCTTGAACCCCATAATTGCCCCCTGAGTGCTAGAAAAATTGCAGCCCTCTACTCCCAGTGTAACTAGTAACTAGAGTCCTGAATTTAACAAGATTTTCTAAAATTAAAACATGAAGAAAAAGACACAACTGCATGTCAGATTTTGCAAGTCTCACTAAATGTCAAAGTCTGTGACAGCACAATTAGAAAAACAAATATGTTTTTTAGAACGGTTGCCAGAAGAAAGCCTTTTTTGTCTAAGATGAACATGGTAGCACCACATTGGACTGATGAGTTGTTGCAACCCAGGATTTCTGCAGAAACACTACATACCCATTATCAAGCATGGCAGTGGGAGGCTGATGGTTTGACACATTGACCTGGCTACCTCGCAGTGACAGAACTGACCATACATTCCTCTAGATAGAATTTTAGAGGCAAATGTGAGGTCATCTATCAGACAGTGGAAAGCTTGGTCAAAAATGGGTGATCCAGCAGAACAATGATCCAGTGTACACTAGTAAATCTACATCAGGATGGCTGGAAAATATAAAAAAACAAGGTTTTGGAATCTCCTTGTCAAAGTCCAGACCTCAACTCAATTGCTTTACCGAGCTGTGCGTATGCTAACGATCAAAAACCCAAATGAACAGAAACAAAACGGTGACTGATGAAATCATACAGGAAAGGACTACGTCAAGTTTCTGGTAAAGATGGGTCTACAAGCTATTCAATTCCTTTTTTTTTTGCTTCATTTCTGTTAAATAAATTGTGGTCCAGTTAAAAAGTCGTTGTTTTCGTAATGTTTTAACATACGCACACAAACAGGAATGAAAGAGGGAGGCTTACATAACCTTTAAACCTCTAGGACTTCATTTATTAACAAGTGGAATAGTTTTGGAACAACAGAGAAGCTTCCCAGAAAATGACAACTGTCGAAAATTCTTTCACAGTTATCTCATCTGCAATGTCTGAAAAGATTCAGGGAAAACATCCAGGAAGGTCTCTATCTTATCAAAAATGGCCCCTATCGCCATAATCTGAAAGATACAGAGTATAGTACACATGACAGAGTGGTGAGCTGTTAACCAATACCAACCCCTTTCTGCTGAATTCTGCTGCAACAAATGACATAAAACATTCACACTTTTAAGGCAGCTGGTCTGTGATGGGCTGCCTATGAGTCACAAAATTTAATTATTTGGAAGCAGAAGTTGCAGAAGTTCCAACAATCTTTACTCAAGCAGATACACAGATGTCTACATAAGTAGAAAAAAAACAGTAGAAGTACTAGAACTATTTCAAGTTCTTTAAATGAGACACAATGGAAAAAAAAGGCAGAGAAACATACTTTTTTAACAAAAAAAGAAAATATGACCGTTTAAAAGACAACTATTGCAGAATGAAGTCCTTTTAGTAACAAACATTTCCAGAGTAAACTATAATGCCGTATAATGCAATGGGAATAATAAACACTGAGAAAACACATTCACCAGGGGTTTTCTTACAATTGACAACTTATAGAGTTAGACTTTTTTTAATAGGCCACTGATTTGGAGTACGCTGCTGTTCTGAACTACATTTTTAGTGTTGTCTCATTTACCATCACCCAGGTGAGAAGTTACTGAATCTGAGTCTCCTTTTTGTCATTTCAGCAATGCAAGTTATGTGCTGAGTGCTGAGTTAGAGTGGGATTCGATATGCCAAAAGGGCAGAGGGGTTTCAGTAATGCAATGGATATCAGAGCACATGTGCACAGAGACCTCGAAATCTGACTGATATCATTTGACAGACCATAAATAAATGAGGTGACAAATCCCAAACGTCTGCACATCAGTCTCAGTCATTCTAGATACAAGTGACAGTATACAAAGCTGAGAGCAAGACCGTCCTTTTGAGAGTACACTCTCTGGTGTATATGTGTCAGTTTAATAATAATGGTCATGTAGCTAAACAACAGACACACAAATATAGTTATATTAAACTGGAATGAAAGAATAGCTGCAAACAACTTTATTTCCAGCTTTTCAAAGTCAAAGAGCTTTGACTTCTACATCAGGAAATGCATAATGAAAAATGAAGATAAGCAAGTTAATTCAATAACGCAATCAAATTTATGATTTAAAAAAAAATCTTTTTACTACTTGTACCTTCCATCTTACTCCAAAAGTGCCAATAAGAGTCATTGGCTCATCAGATCCAGATGGGTTGGTGTGGCAGTCTGAACTGCACTGGAAAAGCTTAATTATTTGTAACACTTGGCGAGATGGATTTTTAAAGTTGTACATAGCAGGATGCAGAGGAATGCTGAGACCCCTAAGGATGAGCAGCTGACATGTCAAGCTGTTTCTTAAGGCCTGACAGAAAAAAGGGAATCATGTGGAGGTTTTCTTGTAGCATGTCTGTAGCCATCAACAATACAATGAGGTGTTACTTCTCTGATTTAGTTTAGCTGTGACTGACAGTGTGGTTCCTTTAGGACTTGAAACGGAGTCTGCAACAGCTCTACAGAACATATTATAATGTGCCACTTCCACTTGGGAGCAGAAATATGTGAAACAGTCTGAGCTGTTCTTGTTTATGTTGGTGTACTCCTTGGTCTTTTAGCTTTGCTCCTCTGTGGAAAAGACATATGTCATCTTGGACAAAGATCATTTTTCAGCCCATAATGACATTAGTTATTGCCACTCCCAGCCCAACCAAACTTGTGCTTTCTGTTATACTTGGAAGTTTGCATTTTAAAGTGAGTGGTTTCAACTGCAACACCCACTGAAGTTGAAACTGAAACTCAAAGTCAGAGAATCGTCTCCTACCCCATCTTCAGAATACACCATGACTGCGACTCACTGATTGAATTTTACTGTTGATAACAGTCCTGAATGATTTCATCCGCATGAAGTTAGGCAGAACTTGAACAAAGGATGGCCTCCAGCCCAGGCCCGCCAGACCAGCCAAGTGAAGAGGGGATGAGCACCAGGTAAGAGCCTGGAGCTGAGGCTGGTGCTGGATGAGGAGCAGCAGCTGCAGAGAAGCGTGCAGAGAGGCGTGCAGAGGCCAGCTCCAGGGAGCTGACCATCAACAGGGACCACAGAGACAGGGTGGGTGTGATAGGACCTTGTTTTCTCCTCCTGCTAGAAACAGGCTTCCGCCAGCAACAGGGAGCCAATCAAATCCAGAACCAACAAAACCCTCAAAACAAAAACAAAAAAACAACCCAACACAGTCTACATGAAAAAGAACCGAACCAAAAAACAAATATAAGCAACGCAGAGTGATGGCAGACCGATGGACCAGCAGGGAGGAATAGAAAGACAAAACAATACACACACAAACACACAAAAGGACTGACAGGTGCAGTCCATCAGGAGAGTTTCAAAATAAAAAAGGAAGTAAGTCACCAGAAGACCCAAGAAAAACAAGAAACCAGAAAACAGAAACCCTAGACCATGACAGTTTCTATGTGCTAAATCCCTTATGCAGCAAATGGATTATAACAACAGGTAGCAGCTGCAAATACAGCGTTTGAAAAAGTTTACTTGGCACATTGGGTGTGATATCAATCTGAGTTGTGAGTTTTCTGGGGTCACTGGAAGACAACAAATGCATCATCTTGGAGAACTAAGCCTTTTGTAGGACTGCAGCCAAGCCTGTGATTGTTGATTTAATACGTTATTTGTTCTGTGCTCGCTAGCACTGGATGCTAATACAGTGTTCTGAAATTTACTCCATGAGTTTAACTTTTTCAGCACACATGAGACAAATATTGCTTGAAATAAAGCACCAAAAGGAGGAGTTTTGCAATTACGTTGGGCATTATGAAAATTAGGAATTAATGGACTTCTGGACATGCTTGGAAGCTAATTGAAACAAGGCATTGGAGTACTTCCTGCATCTTCCCACAGCAGGAAGTTAAGTTGAGGGTTACGTCTGCAATAAAAAAAAAAAGGAAAAAAAGCGGCTTTGTATACCTGTTTGTCTGAAAAATGTAAGATACACAGCTGAGCATTTGCAAAGTTATTTTACATCAATAATAATAATTTTTAAAAAGCATGTATCTCAGCTGATCACCAGATTCCACAATAAATCCACCTCCGAGGCCCAACAAGCCGAGCCACACTGAAATGCAGGACATGAGAAAAGCACTTCATTGCTACCCACGGGCACGGGCAGATCTCCAGTTACATTTAGGCCACAGTCGTTGCTGCAATAGGGGGCATGACGGTTAGCTTAAGAAAATAAATGGTTTTCCATCGGATGTCTTCCTTGTTTAACAATGTACAATCTTTTTGTTTTTGCGCAACTTGCCTTTGCTTTATTCTAATATTTGTTTAAAAGTGTGAAAGAGAAGTAAGAGAAGAAGAAGAAAGAGAGTAAGAATCAATTCCGGGGGGAATTCCGGGGCTTTACAGGAATTTGCAGAATGAGGTGTATTATAATACTTTTTAATATTTGTTGTATTTTGTTTTGACACGAGGCCTGTATTCATTCTGAAATGGGCCAGTTTAAACTAAATCAGTTTTTAACTTGAAAGAGTTCAGTAAACATGACAAGAAAAGCCCCCGAAAACCCCTTTATTAAGATAAAAAAAATAAAAAAGAACAGTTAAAAGTACAGGAACATTTTCAACAAAATAAAACAGTTTTCCTTAGTGCTTGTTCAAAATGTCCCTCGGGATTACATGTCAACGTCAATTTTGGGATGATGCCTTCAAACATTTTTCAGTATAACTGAATCTCTTAGTGAAGTCTTACCGGCAGTCGTGTGAAGATGACTTTGCTCTACCAAAGAAATGTGATTGTGAAAATGTGTTGTTCCCATCCGCTTTACTGTAACCCTTATTTGGATGGGTAATTTCTAGAGACCACTTCTCTGTTTGAGTCAGTTGTTTAAAGTAAACACAGCTGTAACTTTAGTCTTCGCAACATTTTCATATTTGGAATTTCAAGATAATCAACCATCTGTTTTATATGGAACTCTGATGTAGAATTTCATCAGTAGCAGAGTATGAATGATTGGCCTAACTATTTCCTCTTTCTCAGTAACCAGACACGCCACTCTAGACAGTGGTATTAGCAATGAGACGTTCCCACTCAGTGTATCTAGTCCCACAGTTAATCATTAATTTTTTACCTATAAAATCATGCATTTGTAGCTGAGCTCCTCTTGAGATGTGAATCACCGTGTAATAATTGAGACTGAGGTATTCTTTACCTGTTAACTTTCCACTCTGAAGACTTAAAAGAAAATCCTTTAGAATTGCATGTTCTTGCTGGTTGAGATAATAAATCAAGTGTAAGTTTACATTGAAAACAAGGGAGAAGTGAAGAGAGAATAGAAAAGTTTGGTGGTACTGGGGGTGGGGGTTGGGGGTTGTTGGCTTGGTTAGTGGAAAAAGGCAATGGAAAAAATGTTGTATAGTTTGTGTTTCTACAGCACCTGGCTTCAGCATGGAGTTCATTTGATTCAAACTTGTGGCTCCCTCTTCAAAGCCAGTCCAACTTCCAGCCTGTTTTTATTGGAAGATGAAATAGACAGAAAGAAGGAAGGGAGGGAGGAGTTCGTAAAGGTCTGGCGTATGAGGAGGACAGACGAGTTGGCAGAGCACCACCAGTGAGCTCATGATGGTACTTCTCATCTTGGCTTAACTTTTGCTCAGTCCCTGAGGGGAATAGAGCGATGTGAGACTTGCAGTGGGCTGCTTTGGCTCCTTTGTGTGATCCAGGGTGGCATGACCTTATGCACTCCTGGTCAACTCCGCAAGTGGGAAGGATTAAATGTTGACAAGTGCATAGTGACCATTCCTCGGCTTTGTTTGTTGTGGCAAAAGAGCCA
This sequence comes from Cololabis saira, assembly GCF_033807715.1. Lineage (NCBI taxonomy): Eukaryota > Metazoa > Chordata > Actinopteri > Beloniformes > Belonidae > Cololabis > Cololabis saira. The sequence goes on along the minus strand of NC_084607.1, from coordinate 17,932,886 downwards.
GGTCTACAGGAATGAACACATGCTGCACATCAGAGCAGCCAATGCAATGAGGTTAGATCCAAACTGGGACTAGCAAATATATCAGTGGGCTGATGTTTGCAGTGTACATGGGAGCAAGCTCCTGGAAACACTGCATCACTGCGTGTTTGTTTACAATATATGACTCAGAACAATTTTGAGGGAGGGATGCTGTTCATTCTGTGGGTAACAAAAAAAGGCCATAATGTGGTCTTTGTTCTGCCACTGCAGGAGATCAAACATGAAGTCAAAAAGGCATTACAAACACTAAACAAAGGGTATTTCTTTCTTTTAAGACAAATGGGGGTCAACTTCCTGCAAAAAAAAAAAAAAGAAACTGGAGAACTCTGATTCATCCTGACAAATCAGGGATTTTCGGCAAAGATTACTTCAGGTTTTGTTTGGGTGTGAGTGGATAAAGACTTAAGTTCAAATGTTAGGAAGGAACATGTGAAAACTTTTCAGCAGTTCAAATCAGATGGTATAGGAAAGATTTGATCATATTCTGTGTTGGATGGGTTCATTATAGGGAAATTTTTCTAATGCATGTAGAAAATGTAAGAAATTGTCCTTTTTGAGACCAAGAATTGTAATTATAAGACAAGAAGTGTTTGCATAGATTTCACAGGCGAAAAGTCTTTCATCAGAGAGGGATCACAACTTTACAGTAATGGAAGTGAACTTCAGGAAATAGCGAAAAGACAAATAGCCCAGCTGGGCTTTACTGGAAGCGCAGCTTTGAATTTCCTCATATGACACATGTGCTGTTTCGTGCCAGACAGCTGTGATGTTGTGATTGTATGCGGACATCAAGACTGGAAATAGAACCCCATGACACAGAAACTCTGCAAGTTTGAAAGTAAAAAAAGAGTTAGTGTGTTTTACACTTCAACTTAAATTTTTTTTGCAGACAGTCTGAAAATATATTTTATGAATGTGTTTTTAACTACTAAGTTCAAAACTAATTTAATTTTATTAAATATTTATTAATTTTTTTTAATTTATTATTAATATTTATTAATTTCTCCATTGTCCTAACCTGTTCTCCGTTGCACAAACCTTCACAAAATTAATTCAAAGACACTTCTGACTGGGACTGAATAACTTCATAACAATTTATGCTATCTATAGTTAAAGACCCTGTACATTTGTGTTATGAAGGGAAAAAATGACAATAACGAAAATATACAACACTTGTAAATGTAAAAAAAAAAAATCCAGCCAACATCATACTGAATATGTATAAATCAACATAATTTTGAATCCATGCACAGTTCGGGAGGAAAAAGATGGCCAAATGCTGACACCTAGTGTTCTGAAGGATGCCTGTCCTGCCACTTCTGTGTCCATCTGCATGATTATTTCCCCCTCTGCTTACTCCCGCTGGTTAGAAAGAAGCCACAAGGGATGCAATCACGTCTGTTTGATATTTTAATCTGGGACTTTTTCTTTGTTATTTTTTCCCATTTCCTCATGGCAGCAATGGCAATTTACAATTTACATTTTCTCAGAGACACATGCCAGCTCTTGAACACATAATGGTTAAATTTCATGGTCCCAGGATGATAAGCCACAAAGAGATGAAAGACAGATTAAAGGCTGCGATTTATTAAGTGACCTGAAAGTGTTTATTTGTTCTTAAGTGTACATTCAACCATAACTCATCGGTCAAATCCACATCTTTAAATTGTTACAATGTGAAAAACGAATAAAAGATCAAATGTACTGCCTGATTCTGCAGGTCTCCAGCTGCGTGGACTTCAGTCTCTTTCAGTTCAGTGTGGTTCCCCTGCCTGCAACATTATTATTCTATCTCCCACTGCACTCGTTGTTTTGCCTCTCAACACAACAGACTCATGGTTTCTATGGGGAAAAAAGAATGCAATAAAAAAATAAATGAATAAATAAAACAACCATCAATTAACCTACTGCACAGATCTGAGCATAGTGTCAAACAACACAACCAGAAACAAGTTAATGAACTGTAATGAACGTGAGGCAGACGCCTCCCTCCAGAGCAGGAGCAGAGCAAAACAATGAGCGACTGCTCGACTGTGGCTCAGGGGAAGGAGGGAATGTCTGCCAGCTGGAAGGTCAGTTGGTCCCTGGGTTTCCCAGTCCACATGTTGAAGAGCCCTAGAGCAAGACACTGTTTTGCCCCAGTTCATTCATCAGTGTGTAAAGGTGTGTGTGATAGAGAAGAGACAAGAATAATACGTTTGGTTCCCAGAAATGCAATGGTGTCATTTTGGTTTACCCATCATGTAAGGTGATTTCATTTTTGTCATATTACCATTTTTGGTTGTTTACTTGTTTCTTAAGGAAGCCCAGTAATGAGGGGTGTATATTGTAATTTTTCTTTTAAGATAAGCCAGGAGAGAATGAGGGGGAAAATGCTATCCAAGAGATGTCCCAAGGAAACATCCTTGTTTAATTGATTACCATTCATTTTCTGTCAGGTGTTATCTGTCAAAATATGCAAAACAACTGAACATTGGTGTGAGGAAATTGTCTTTTTGAAGCTACAGAGTGTAAAAATATGCATACATTCACTAGAAATCACCCCAGCACATTACTTACATGCAAAAGTGTTTTCACCTGAATTTGAGAAGATTTTTTTGAAATACCAATCATTGACCTTATTACATGTAATTTTAGCATGTTGGGGAAAAAAAAACTTCAGCACTCCTATGCTGATAAGGTCACTTGTTTTTCATTCATCTAAAAGAAAAAAAGAAAGACACACAAGCTCAGCTATGAACAGCTACAGCTGTCAGAAAGCTCCCTGTCGTCATATTATGCAACGCTCAGAGAAATTATAACACCCAAGAGAAAATTTTACATCAAATTCGTGATTGGACAATTAGGAAAAGTGTGCACAAATGTGGCTTGTTTGGAAGGGATGCCAGGAGAATGCCAATCCAAAAAATGTTCCTTGGATGGATGACACCAAAGTGGTCCATATATCCAAATGGTTATTATTTGATATGGGCATGATGCACATTATCTTGTCTGGCAAAAAAACCCCAACTGAAGCAAATCCAACATGCCGGCACAAACTTTCAATTCCAATGGTTGGGGGTTGATTTGAATCTACAACACAACCACCTGCCAGTCATGCAGTTGAGGATGAACTCTTCTGTACACCAAAGCATTCCAGATTCAGACCTGGGCAGCAGTTTCAGACTGCTCCCTGTGACGGAGAAATGATTCTAAGCAGAGCATCAAATCTACAACCGAATGGCTGAGGCACAGAATAATCAAAGTGTTTCAGTAGCCCTGTTCAAGACCTTAACCAACCTGAAATATTGCGAAAGAGCTGTAATACACAAATGATTGCACATCTTATTCAGCTGAAGCAGTCACAGGGTGTACTTCTGCACTTGTGTAATATGGCATTTGATGTTCCTATAAGGTTGCATTTAACCTACGGTATATCAAGGACCAGGTGCTTTTTCATTAATTTGTCCTTGATTGGGCTTTAATCTCTGGGCTTTCTTTCACAGCAACCTCTGAGATACTTAATGGTTGCATCAATTTCACTCTGCTTTACTCCTGGAGCCACCAAGAATGTTTCCACGGAGACCAAGAGAAGACTGAGCAGATTTAGAAAGTAGTCTTTTTTGTTTTGCAGGATGAGTTTAGGCAGAAAATGGCATCAATATGACAAAGTTTTGCTAAATCAAATTCGATGTCACGGTTTGTTGGGTCTCTGGAAGGTTTGCTGCCATGCTCGCTGCATAATTCTAGGAGATGAAGGACACAAGGCTTGCTGCTCACACGTAATTTACCTCATGCTTTATTTGTGTTATTTGTTGGCCTCATTAACCCTACTGGCCCCAGGTTGACACTGTGTACTGGCATTTTGTTGGAGCTATGGAGGGAGCTGCACTGTGGAGATAAGAATACGCTTGATTTCAACAGAAACAATCAGTCTTTGTTTTGTTGAAATCAGTCCAGTGAGACAGAGAATATGACAGGAGAGGGTAGGAAAGATGGAAGAAAAGTAAAACCAAACTAGGTCTTTTGATATTGTGGAGTTAATGTAGTTAATTATGCTCTTTCTGGTTTTGTTGTGATCTGTCTGATTTCAAATGAGGATGTGCTCTAGAAAACAACATGCTTAAGCTTCCAGCTGAACAAAAACTAAATAAAAATACAAAAAGGTGTTGATCATATAACAGCATCTTTAATAAAAGTTATCTAATATGGCATACAAGTGGGATAGATGGCCATGAGTTTGGATGAACATATTCAAAGACTGGAAAACGAACCACGTGGAGCTTACCAGGAAAAAAACAGATTTCCCACTCAGTCAAGTCCATGTAGGCAAACACAAGCAGGGCCACCATGCAACCTGCAGACAAACTTACTTAGAAGTCATATTTATTGCCCCACTTTTGACCAAAAATAAATACTGTCTGGGGAATGAATTAGGAAATGGCTCTATGTTTGTGACCACATCACTGTTACACTTGCCGCAGCACGATGGCGACTATATACGTGAAGTCAAATATAATCATGTTTCATTTGCCATAGGAAGTCAGAACTCGGGCCTTTGGTCAATGTCATCCATGAAAACCAATTTGAATTTGGACAAATAATAATGCATCTAAGAGAGATGCTCTTGTGCTATATTGCAAAGTATATTGAAGGATTAGACTGTGGCAACATGCCTATATGAGAGTATTGTGTATGTGTCTTACAAACATTAAACCACAGCTTTTCCTTATCCAGCTCTGGGCAGCCTTGCTGAGTACTGAACTCAGGGTCCTCGGAGTTTGTCTAAATTGATGTGTTGTAAGTTTAGCATTGGGGAGCAATTAATTTGTCACTTTCAGCTCTGGAATTTGGAAAACAACTTAGAAACTGAGTTCCAGATGCAAATGTAATGCTTCATTAGCTCATGTCTCTCAATGTTCATTTCTCAGTAACAAGTAGAACCAAGTATGGAATTAAGGCAGTTCATTCTTGGCATATTTGACTCAGTAGAAAGTACCCTGGAGGATGCTAGAATGCAGTACGCTCACTCTGCTAGTCCTGGCAACGTAGATGATAACGTCACAGCTGAGCTAGTGGGCCTCTCTGAAAAGATCAGAGGAAACTTTCATATTCATGGGTATCAGTCTAATGACTTTGTTGTTGTTGGTGCCATCTTTAGGATGCCCAGCCTGTCCTCGGTCAGAGTGCATGATGTCGGGGGCGGCAGTAGCTCAGGTGGTAGAGCGGGTCGTCCAATGATCGGAAGGTCGGCGGTTCGAATCCCGCTCTGTCCCAGTTTGCTGTCGTAGTGTCCTTGGGCAAGACACCTTACCCACCTTGCGTGTGAATGTGTTTGAATGTGTATGAATGTTGGTGGTGGTCGGAGGGGCCGTTAGGCGCGATATGGCAGCCACGCTTCTGTCAGTCTGCAGCAGGGCAGCTGTGGCTACAAATGTAGCTTACCACCACTGGTGAGAATGTGTATGAATGAATAATGATTTCTGTAAAGCGCTCTGGGTGCCTTGAAGGGCGCTATATAAATCCAAGTCATTATTATTATTATTATTACACCCTAAAATAGCCCACCCTACCACTGATGAAAAGCACCGATATTCCAATAAAATTAAGACCCTAGGATTTGATTTATATTTGCAGTCAAACGAACTGCCGACTCCCATAAAGTTTAGTGAAACTGCCAAATTTGACATTCGTGGATATTTACAACTACTTCGCCCACGATCCCTCTCCATAAGGGAAGCCCTCAATGCATTCAAAGCACCAAAGCATACTGCTTTTTTCCTCATGATGGGTTAATGATCCCAAAATTTGAGGTGAAGAAGATGTTCTTGATCACAGGAAGGGAAGGTAGAAGTCTGTCAAACAAACAATATTAACGTTAGATAATGGCGTAGGCTGTGTTAAAGGAGCCGTCTGTAAGAAATGGCCAAAACTGGTACTGCAGTCACTTTCAAAATATTGTTGAGCGGCGTGTACCCTCCCCCCTCCTCCCCCCGACCAGAGGTTGCCAGGTAGGCTGCAGAATGCAGCAAGAACGTAGGCTGCCATGGCTGCGATAATTAGAGCCGAGCTGGCAACCCGGATGCCGAAACAATACTGACTTGGTGATTGGGAGATAGGTGGAGGGTGGAGCTTCAGAAACAATACTGACTTGGTGATTGGGAGATAGGTGGAGGGTGGAGCTTCAGGCAAAACAAAAAATGACAACATAAACATCAGTTGAGGGCTGCAACTCCTCTTTTTAAACTGGAATATCCTGGCTTGAGTGCTGTTGTCAGTGACATAAGTATTTGAAATGAACATGATTTTTAAATGTCTGTTGACTTATCAGAGTCATTTTATGATTTGTTTTATTATTGCTCTTACATACAGCTCCTTTAACATTAGCAACATTAATTTGTCGGCTTTGGGTCGGTGTTTCCATTGAATGGTGTTTTTTGTAAGTCTCCGTGTCTCATCCTGTGAGACTTTTCTTCTAAACTACAAAAAAGAAAATGCACAAAAATATCTTTAGGATGATCATTCAAATGATTATTCAGCGATAAAGCCCTTACGTAATGTAGTAATGTATGATGATTAAGTGGTGTAATAATACAACTACATCACATCAATGAGGTCAAAAACAGAAACCAGATTTTGAGGGCTTTAGATTGACTGGCTTCTTCACCATGACATGGAAATGCGCAAAAAGTGTTTCCATTACATTATTGCTATAAACTGGATGATTGACACATCTGAAAAACCACCTCATGAAAACATAAAAAGGTGTTCAGGGTTTTGGGCTATACTGTGAAAGGTTCATTCATTTCGTTGAGATTTGCTGATACCACAGCTCACAGCGCCCCAGATAGAAGGCATATTGGTGGTGTAGAGATACAACCATCCTAATGATGAAGTGTTGACTTCTGAGCTGTAACTGTGATCTGAGAGAGCATAGTCATTCTTATTCTAATAATACGTCGTGCTCTGCTCTTACCAGACTAACTGTGAGTTGCTGTGGAAGGGTCTGAGGCTGTAGCTTTGCTTAGCAGCAGGCAGCCTGTGCTAACTGTTTTTCAGCTAAATGACAACAGCTTTGCAATCCCCCACAACTTCATTTTAAGGTCCTGGCTCCCCCCGCCCAACAACATTTTAGATGGATTATCCTTTCAGATTAATAAAGTGTCTGAGGTGACTGCAGGTTGCATCATTTCTGATGTCTCCACCAAGACATCATTTCTTTTTTATGAAGATTTTTTTGGGGCTCTTTATTCAAAGTGTACAGACAGGAAGGGGGTAGAGAGAGAATGGGGATGACATGCAGCAAAGGTGAGTAGGCCAGGATTCAAACCTGCGACCGCTGCAGGAGGACTGTAGCCTCAGTACATGAGCCACTGCTTAACCCACTACGCCACCGAGCGGCTCCAAGACATCATTTCTAGCTGGAGGTCCAGAATGGGACCTCTGTCTCCTGGTCTTTGCATGAGCAGTGGTCACAGGTGACAAAGCCCTGGGGTGCTGCAAGGCAACCATCATTTAGTATCTACTGTTGGAGGGTCCTGCTCAATTGGACTAATGCCTTTAACTCTAACAACAACAGCATCCGACCCAACGTATCGTAGGCCTAACATGACTTATAATATCATAATCTCGGATGAGCTAAATCAAGCTAAATAATACCTAACTTGAAAAAACTATACCGGCTTCCTGGCCTGCTCATTTCACCAGTTTGGAACATGGTGCCGCTGCAGTAAAAGAAAGAAAGAGGCTTCAAAATCCCTCTTTAGAAAACCTACAGCTGAGATCACAGCAGGTTTCTTCAGTTCAGACCCATCTGACACCAACTTTGCCAAGGTTGTTTACTTTTTCTATTTCTCCTTTATATGACTCCATTCATTTTTAAATTGGCCCTAACCTTTAAATGATTAGAGTTGGGAATTAAAAATGGATTGTGAAGCATAATTATGGTTAAATTAATATCGATGTTCACACAAAACACAAAGTAACAATTTACAGACTCGTTGCCCTCTCACAATTTCCAAACTTGTGACGCTACCGTTTGTTGGGAGATGCTGACAACATGTAATCGTGGCTGTCAGGCAGTTTGACATTATATAGAATATTTAAACACCATAAATATATTTGGGTTATTTTTTTGTCTCTTTTGAGTTTAAACAGGATTTAAACTGAAAAGTTTATTCACTCATGTCACACCGTCCATGTTCAGTTCAAGGGTTGGGCTGTCCTCCGCCCAGTTTTCCAGTGGTTAATTGGCCTCCTTTTTCATAATTCACCCCAAATAGAGTAAATTTGTGATGGAGCAAAATAATGAAAATGAGATCTTCAGCTTCAACTTTAATACAATTACTATTGATGCTCACTGAAAACGGTGCAAGTCTAATTAACTTTTCAAGTGGTTCCTGGGTAAGAAGAAACACATCTCATTGACATTCCTCCAGGGACTCGGCCCCTGCTCGGTTTATGAGACCACTCAATCCTGAGACTTCAACTCTGCGCTCCCATCAGTGGCAGCGGCAGAATGAAGCAATGTGATGTGGAGCGCGTGTCCAAAAATGTAACGGCTTTAAACAGCTGCCTCAACGTGGAGGAAATATGTTGTGATTCTAAATTTGAAGATGAAAGTGTTGGTGAATTACTTATTGCTTTCTACTTTGATAGGAAAGACAGCGAAAACAACTACACAGAAAAAAAGAAAGATGTCAGAGGAAGCGCTTTAGGCATTTTACTCTTATTTCCAATAAAATATATTCAATTTAGCACAAATTAGAACATCACATTTCTTGTTATGTTCACCTCTACGGTGTAATAAAAAACTGTAGTCTGTACATGAAAATAGCATTGAATCACCAATACACACACACACACGCACGCACGCACGCACGCACGCACGCACGCACGCACGCACGCACGCACGCACGCACGCACGCACGCACGCACGCACACACAATCCTGACCTTGCCTTTTCAACATATTGAAATCCTGCAATAACAAAACTCAAGTTAAATATTTGATAGAAGTGCTCTTCAGATTGGAAGTGGGAAAAAAAATTGTCTCAATTCACTTTGAGTTTCCAGGCCCAACAGTTTTCATTGTGCAGCTATTGAATGGGATTTTATGCAAGGACGATACAACATTACGACTTTTCACAGAAACAAAATCCATCTGAGCAACATGTTAATCTATTTTACTCTAAAAGAGAAAGAGTGTTGCCCTTGAGCGAGTAATGCATTCACTTTTCTGTAACAGTAGTGCTTTATCCATTATGATGATAGACTACAGCAAGAACACTAGGTTGGAGGCTATCGCTGGAGGTCCAACACATTTGTTTTGTACAAGACAGATAGATTACGCTTTTTAGGTTTATATTTGATGGCTCCTACCAACATTTCTGAAACATCTCTCTTGCTTTTCTACTGTCAAGCCTTAAGATTGTGGAAAAATTGTATCAGCTACCTTACTGACACTATGGCAGAAAAACACAACAGTAGCTCTAAATATGCCCCAGAATGTGCTCTGATTAAATAATCAAGGCTTTAAACAACCATGTATCTATCTATATTTAATTTTTATACAGAAATGTATCCTTTTTTTAGACTCTACCCACAGTAGAATAACATTTTAAGGCCTGTCAGAGGCTTAACAAGGGCAATTAGCTGAGAAGTAGGTTAAGGTTATTTAGCATTTTGCTACAAATAAATGTCAAAGACGTAATTTTCGACTCAAGACCATCAGAAGTAACAACTCACTTTATTTATAATCAAGCTGGTTGTTAATATATGAGAGAATTTAAAGAAACATCTGCACAAGCAAAGATTCGTATCAGGGAGAGCAGTTATGGGAAACCTAAATAAATTCTTAAAATGAGCCCGGAGGTTCTTCGTGTCAAAATTACTGCACTCTGTCAAGGACGAGGCACAAACCAAAGAATAATGGCTCAGCTCCAACTTCTGCCAGAGCGGATTGAATTATCATCTTCCATAAAGGTTTAATGAGATTTCAGTAGATGTCGCATATAATAGAGGGCTGTGAGACTGAGTATCTGTGCTTTACCCTCTCTTTTTAACTACTACTGTATCTCCTTTCTGTACCATCTGAGGCAGGATGACTGGCCTGGTAGCTGCCACACAAACAGCTGAGCAGACGCAATGTTTCATGGGCTTGGTTGTAATCATCCAGCCGCAGTGCCTTAAATCATGTTACAAATCACATTTAGGCAAACACACATTTGATCATGTAGGACCTTTCTCTGTCATGAGCATCTTGCCTTTCTTTTCCCTCAGCAGTGTTGAGCGGTGTCATTTTGAAGAAGCATATTTAGCACTGACTTAATTCAATTCTGTTTATTTATAAAGTGCTAGTTTCACAACAAAAATCATCTCAGACCACTTTTACAGAGAAAATGAACAGGTTCAATGCAGGCCCAAATAAATACAGCGTAATTCAATATAGTTCAATCCAAACATGATCCACATGCGCTCTGATTACATCCAGTTTGTTATAATTAAATTAAACCCAATTCATTTTAATAGCATTCATATTTTGCTGATCCCTATGAATCTTAAAGCAGTTCGAACACATCTTTACAGTTTTTATTTTATTTTATTCATACCTTTTCTTACCACCATAATTTGGAGTAAAGGAAGCTTTGGAGAGCTTCCAAATTAATCTGGCTTCCAGCAATACATATTTGATGTTAAATGCTATATTTTATGGTAAAAAACATAGATTTTCCCATGAGGAAAGATAGATTTCTTTAAATTATTTGGATCACCTTTCTATAATTAGGTGAAAAAGTGCCAGCCTAGTATGCAGCAATATTTTTGCCAGCATAAACAACACCAAATATCAGCAACTGTAATTTTCATAGTTTCTAACACAATAAATGTACAAATACTGAAAGTGAATTAGTACAAAGCCTCTCTACCAAACACCTGCTGTACTTCATTTACATTCAGAGGCCGTTTTTCAAGTCAATATTCTTATGAAACCAAAGGAAAACAGCTACACACATTAGTTTTAGACGTTTTGGCAAACAGAACGAGTACACAGTACAGAGCACGAGTAACCATGCAACGATGCTTCATATTATGTTATTGTTTTTAAAAAATCACAGTTTATTTGTGGAATTGGTTTGGGGAGTCACATATCTCAGCTGGACTGATATTCTACTACTTTTCAGCTGGATTTTACGATAAACATGATATGAGAAATGAAGCCATGTCTTTTACAAACGTAGTGAGATAACACTATAAATCTTACATCATCAGTTCAATGTTAACATAATAGCACCTCATTTACCTGCATGTTGCAGTAAGAAGCTGTTAAAGCTGCTAGAGCAGAGAATACTACACTACTGAAGTCATTAAGACAGTAAAGCAGGCAGCAGCACATGCACATTTTCTGTACTGCTGAAAGCAGCTTCCAGCATCCCCAAAGGGGCACTGATACTGTGCTGTATCATCTGCTCTGTTTTCATGATTAATACATCCACTGGTCGCCCGGCACAAGTTAGTAGGCAAGAGGCAAAAACTAACACTTACAGTAGACATTGCTCTGAGAGTCGTACACTCAAAACTGTTTCGGTTTCTGCATTGACTAAATGTGGAGTGCTTCTTTGCAAAGCTGTGATGTGCAAATCTTTCTCCAGCACATTGAGCAGCAATGAAGCAGCTGCAGGGAATATTAGAAACGATATCACCTCTCCTTGGGGCCATGGTTTACTGTAATATCTTATTTTGGTGGATTCCTCTACCAGAATCAGAAACATTTTCACTTAAATGAATTAAAATACACCACACTATGTAAACATATGGTGCCACTGTAGAGGAGATGTTAAAGTCCTATTTTGTTTTTGTTTTTTACAAGAAAAAGGGCCTGTGCAGGACCCTCTGGACAGACATTTAAAGGCTATATTGACAAACTGATATACTGCAAAGATAGAGAAAAGCTGCAGTGCAGTACAGTAGTTATTCTGTGACAAGTTTCATTTTAATGTTTGTGTGACCACATCTCTAACATTACTGTGGACAGGGACAATGGGTAGAAAATAACCAACCATGAAAGGCATCACGATGTGTCGACAGAAGCTGAACAATATTTAATCTCAACATTTAGTCTCCTTGTGCCTCAGCTTGCAGTTTCATAAAGCCAGCATGGTATTTTTCTGATCTGCTTAGCCTCTTACAAGCTGTTTAATGTCAATAAATATAATAACTACAATTGAAAAAGAAGAAAAAAAAAATCCAGACTGTGAAATGAAACATTGCTATAGCATGGCGATGGCTACCCCAGAGTCATAACGCCCCTTTATTTGAGTTATCCTGGCAGCCAGCATTAGCAGCAGGCCTGTTGCCACCTCAAGGAGGTAAGAGAGCCAAGCTATGGCTAAGGACCAGCCAAAAGACGCGTGGACATATTCAAGGTTCTCCGGGGACACGATTCGCTCGAACTCTTCCATGGCCTGATTGGAGTATTTGATGTAGATGCTGACTCCAGACAGGGTGAAAACACCTGTGAACATACAAACATGTGAAGAGCACGTCTGAAACATCTGAGTTTTCAAATTAGAAATGCAAATTCACATTATGGAATTGAAACGAATGCTCTCAACAGCGGACTCTTGAGCTGCATGACCACACGCTGTAATAAGCGTGATTTGTCCACACAGGTGTTCTCTGATGCCACTTTAGATGCACTCTCGGGAGATGCTGGGAGAAAGGCACGCTGCACCAGCCCATCACACAGAGAGGATGACAACCATTCATGATCACATTCAAGCCTGCCAACAGTCAACCTGGTGTTTTGAAAGCAAGATGAATACATTTTTACAATCCATTTTCCAGAGAATATTTTAAACACTTTCTTTCCCTGACACATAATATGGAAAAAAATAAAAAGAAAGAATAGGTTTTGCTGTGTAAGCCACACAGCAAAACCTATTCTTTCTTTTTATTTTTATCAGTGTGTCTTCCTCCTGCTTGGAGTGAATGTTTTTTTTGCATCATGTTGGATAGCACAAATCCCTTTCCAAAATTAGTTTTAAGGAGTCGGTTGTTCTGTGTATGAATAGATGTTATCAGCATAATAAACAGAGTAAAACAGAGTAAAATTAATGTTGACTTTGTAGATGGATGAGGTCCATCCTGAATACTTACATTATTACAGATTTTTAATTTTGTCATTTTCACAAACACAGAGGTACATACGGGAATTGGACGGGAAATTGTTGAGCTTAAAATGAAAGGTGTAGCAAACGAGAGCTATTTGCCATGCTTAAGAGTTTATTTTTCTTCTTTGAGGATAAACATTCTTCCAAGCAATCAAATTTGGCCTAATGGATTCAATAATCTTTTCATATCACACAGCAATTATTTAGTGGCCTTGAGTAGAAGCGATCATTAATCCAGAGTAACTGTAACAATAACTTATGAGCACTGTGGGTTGGGAAATCAGTATCTTAACAGTAATGCTAGTGAAATCTCATAACAATATATTTCATTTCTTATCAAACTCAAATAACTAATCTCCTAGATTCTCTATGGACGACAACTCACACACATAAAATTGATGTCAGCATATTACATTTCAATGGCTGATTCATTACATCCGTTATGGTGTAAAAAGATAAAGTTTTTCACAAAAATCCAAAAGCATTTTCTTATCCATCTTGCATAAATGTTGAATGTAAAATTGATATGAGTTCTATATTACTCATTTTGCACCAGAGTTGTTTTTCTCCCACTTAAATTGTCGGGCCTTAAATTGGCTCTAAGAACGGGAACACAAGAACAGAGAAAAAGAGGAGACCATGGCGCAAAGGACCACAAGTCAGGGCTTGGATCTGGATTGTCGCAGCAAGGACTTGCCACGAGGCGCCTACTTCACCAGCTGAACTGTCAAATCCTGTGAAGCTTCTGAAACATTTTTCTGTATCACATTTTATTTATTTCTTTTTCTGTCTTTTCTAAATCTAGGGAGGACATATTTGGCATACCATGGCACTTTTAACTGGAGGCAAAATGAAGGTCTGGGACCAATTGATTTATTTTTCTTTTCTTTGCTTGTAAATTATTTTTGTGATTCTCTTCTTTTATTCTCTTATGTACCTCTGTATGTCTTTTAATCTGTTTAATCTCTGCTCTTATCCTTGTATGCGTTACTGAACACTTTGAACTGCAGATGCGTTTGAATTACTCAATATAATAAATAAACAGATACAACAGTTACATCAGAAATGGGCTGAAAGGAGTTGAATCATTAAATATCAACAAAGCACAGCAAAAGTCATTAAATGAGCTATTCAAACTGACCTTTAGTGGAAAACACTTCACGTCTTATAATCTTCAACTGCAATTAACCTTCAATAATTGTTGACTGTTTTCTGCTTTTTTTCCCCCTCGCAATGTCAAACACAATTTGTATGTAGGCTCACCATAGAAAAGTTGTTTAGAATACAAATTGAGGAATTAAGGTGGGTTAACGACCTTCTACATCATGTAGCATTTCTACAAATATCCATTAGCACTCATAATCAGTCAGCTGCCCACCGCAGACAGTTAATTCAAGATTTGACTTTTACCTCTAGTTTACATTGCACAGCATGAAAAGCGTGCTGAAACTTTACTTTACATCTGTCGACCTGACCTAAAAATAAATAAATACCATTTCAATGAACGCAATGATTTGAACTTGAACTGCTCAGTCAAAGGATGGGACCTAACTAGCACTGTTCATTTAGGGAAGGCCAGATCTGCCAGGTCTCAGATTCATTAATATCTGTCAAAAAATCTAAAGAGATTGTTAGTAAAGCAGTGCATGATGGGAAGGCTAAGTGAGGGATATCAAAGTGACACACAAACTGAAAATTTCTAATACCAAACAATCAAGCTGAGAAAGTAAAAGTACGAATGCATCAAATAAATTGGATAAAAGCTGAACATACACTGAAGATCCATTATCCTTTTTCTGTTTACCGGGCTTTGAAAGAGACGGAGCTCAGAAAATCTTTTGATAGTGGGATGTGGACAGAGCATTTGACGCGCATGAAATTAGCCGTTGACACGGGAGGCCAGGCTAATCAGCAGAGAGGATGCAGTAAACAATAATATCCCCTTCCATTCCATTTCTGGGACATATTCATACATTTAACATCAGCCTTATTCAAAAGGAGGTTTGAACTCATTACTTTTGAATTTATAAACTATTAAACCAAATTTAATTTTTTTCCCTTGATGTTGCATCTATTGTAACTGTTCCATAGCTGAACCGTTGGCAAAGGGAAAAAGAAGCAACCTTTTTCTCTGAAACACGGCCTGGCATTACCATTCAAGGACCAGAAGATTAAGCATCCCAAAGACTGCTCTCTCTTTCTTTTGTCAACCTGAGCTCCTATTCTGTTGGGTATTCATGTCATATCAACCATCTGCAGATTGTGTCAATTACTTATGTTACATGATTATCTTTTGGATGTCTACCCATGACCTGACTCTTTATATTAACTCCTAAAAACTGGACATTTCTTATTTTTAGCAGCAGAGTATGTTTCAAGAAAGACCACATTAGATTTTCCATATAGTGATCCTTTAATCAGTATGATAGTTTTGAGCCAATTCACTCCACTTCATTGTGATCAGCAATCAGCCAACATGCTGTCAGCCATATGGGTAATTATCCCATTATCCATGCTGGGAATCATTTTGAACCATATACGAGCCCGATCTACCGTATGCAAATCAATCAGAAAACAACAAAAGAAACATTGTTCTCGTTGTTGGTAAATCACTGCTACAACCATGCAGATGTGTGTATGTAACAACTCCCTGCCAAGCGTTGCAGAAAGTGTTGCACATGTGACTGGACATATGAGCTTCTGTGTGAGACAAAAATGCCACTCATGGTGCTTTAATTGCATTTAAATGCCTCCATTCAGCCATGGTGCTCTACATGTAACCATAAAGTCTAGGAAACAGATTGAAAATAATTAAAGAAAATGCTGGGTTCCTCTGTTGTTGTTTCCTTGCGATCGAAATTGCTATTTTCACAATAAAATGCCCATAATATGAGCCAAATGTTTATGACAAAGACAGATAATAAATATGCAGTTGCATATTCTTCCTATAATGGTCTTCTGTATTCATATCAGTGATATTTCCATGAGGCCTATATTTGAGATTCCGAAATGAATATGACATACATAATTTAAAATGAATATATCTCAGCAACCATAAAGTATATTTGAATATATTTGGTATGAAAGTTATAGTAAAATATGGCAAGGCGAGTTTATTTCTATAGCACAATTCAATAACAAGGTCATTTTAAGTGCTTTACAAAGACATTAAAACATAAATAAAAAGCGTGATTTAAAATTGAAACAAAAAAGAACAATAGATAAAAATCTGATAAAATCAGTATTTAAAATATGTTCAAGTTTCTAGACAAGTTTAAAAGTACCAATGCAGGTTTAGAGCATTACTCAACTGCAGCTGAGAACAGGTGAGTCTTCAACTTGGGGTTAAATAAACTGAGTGTTTCAGCTGATTTGAGGCTTTCTGGGAGTTTGTTCCAGACATGTGGAACATAGAAGCTGAACGCAGCTTCTCCATGTCTGGTTCTGACTCTGGGAACTGATAAAAAACCAGATGCAGATGACTTGACGGGTCTGGAAGGTTCATACTGGGTCAGGAGCTCACTGATGTATTTTGTTCCTAGACCATTCAGAGCTATATAGACCAGCATCAGAACTTTAAAATCTATCATTTGAGGGACTGTGGGATTAATCCAAGTTTATCATTGTAAAAACTGCCAGAATCAGAATTAGAAAACTGCCTGTTATTCTCATGACATGCATTGGTAGTTCAGTGGTAGAATTCTCGCCTGCCACGCAGGAGGTTAAAACTGCTGACTTCCTGGTTGGTCAAATGGACCATTGTTTTTAGGCACATCTGTTCCAAGACCCCCATCACATGCTCTAAACAGATAAACTTCCTTGGAGAGACTCAGGGGGGTTGTCTGACAGCCGTCTCATTGTCTTTAAGGGTTTAAGACCATCTCATGACAACAAAACCCCCTTGACCAATTCTAAAAGGATGTCTGTTGCTCTGCACACCACAGATAAGTTACTTACTAACTGAAAAGTCATAAGGTGTGACTTTTCAACTACCATGTCTGTGTGACCATCTGTTTCCTGTTTTTGTCAATTGACCATCTATACATTCACTGTTCCAAATATGGTCATTCCTGTCATCCTTTGCTTAATAAAAGCGCCAGCTCTGCAGACAGCCAGTTGGGAGAAGTTTGACGAGTTCGAAGAGAGGGCCGTGTTGCCCTACAGCTCCTCAGACTTCTGTCCAACCTTCTGCAGAAGGCATTGAAAATCATTCCATAAGTCTCCGGTGTCTTTTTCTAAGTTAATTAATGTATGTTGATGACTTTTTAACCTAACATTTGGTGCAGAGAAACCCGGGATCTCAAGTTCTGGCGATGGAACGGCGTACGGTCAAAGGGGGCCATCAAAAATCTGTCGACAGCCGGTTCCCGACTTCAGGGACGGGGCCAGGTTGATCTTGCGCTGTTCCAGAGTCCAGACGACGAGATTTCCCAGCCAGGGGAAAGCACTTGGAGACTGGTGAGAAAACTCCTCTTACTTAATACCTGGGGTATTGAAGTATTTTTGTGTAAAATACGAGTGAAATTCTGTGTGCTAACAAGAAGGTTAGTGAAAGAGGTGATTGGCAGCAGGTCGGGGACACGATTTTTATAAGAAGGCATAGGGGCCTCTAAAAATACTATGCCTGGGGCAGTGCGTAAGGCCAACACGGGGGTTTCGGACCCGACAGAATAACAAGAAGAGGTTTCTTTGGAATGATTTTTTAATGGGTTTTGTTTAATGTTCGTCTTGTCTATTGTTTGTCTAATGTTTGTCTGATGTTTATGACAGGAAAACTGTCTGTTCAATGTTTGGGGTTTTCAAAATTGAGAGGAAAAATTTTAATTGTTCACTAAAATATCAGGCTAAAACCAAACTGTTAAAAAAGGAAACTTGTGTCCTGAGAGAAACTTAAGAAAGAAAATAACTGACGAAAAATAGCAGAGGCGTGGTTAAGCTGAAATTTATGCTTAAAGAATCTCAAAAGATGCTTAATTGATGGGGAGACGTCCTCAAACTTAAGAAAATGGAGACAAATCTTGCAAAATAATAATATAGGGAACTTAAAAAGAAGAAAATCAACTAATTTAAGACTAAAAGAAAAAACAAGAAGTAAAAATGGGTTAGAGAGGTGGTATCGATGAGAGACTGGGAGGGGAGAAGTGGGGGCTGCAGCAGGATGTGACTCTCTGTGTGTGTGTGTGTGTGTAAAAGTGCTGCTGCAGTGTGGCTGCACGTTTACGAAGAGCTGCATGAGATGACAGGCTTGGTGAAGCTTAAGAGGGAGGTGTCTTCTCATTTGGAGACTACATGTCCATGAGTTGAGGGTTGAATTTCCTCTCTGTTGAAGTTTTTGTTAAAATGATACAAATAGCAGCCGAAAGCTCTGTGTCTGTGTGTGACTCTCTGTGTGTGTCTGTGTGTGTGTGAAAGCATGCTCCGCTTTACGAGCGGCTGTAAGGCTCTGTGTCTGAGGGAGAACCTTTTGTGTTTGTTGGGAAGAAGGGGGGTGTTCAGCTCTCCTCTTGGAAAAAACATAAAAAAAATGGAGAAATATAGTTTGTTCTATCATTCTAAGCCCTGAATGAGGGCATAGAATCATAGAAGTTTTAAATTGGGTTAATTCATCATTTAATTTGCAGATTACTTTTGTAATACTGTATTTAACTCGGATTGTATGCAGGAGAAACAAACCCGTTGTACAATCTTTTTAGAAAAGAAAAACTCTGAGTGCATACTAAGCTATTCACACTGAAAATGTGTACATTTGTGATCAGTGTTGCTACCATTTAGGTTGTGAGTTAATTTAAAATGCACCAATTGAGCTTGGTTAGTGTAGTTTGAGGAGAAGTAATTTACACATTTGCACTGATACACAAACCCACATATAGATGATCTGAAGTGTGTGTTTAATGTTAGTGGGTTTTTGTCTATGTGTAGTTTACGCATGGGAATTTATCCCACAATTTTCTTAAGACTTCTATGAGTTTTTCATAGAGAGCATGCATTTGCGTTGCAGCATGCAAACAGAAGATTAGGAATCTCCTGAAGACTATATGATTTATCTGGAGACAATTTTTCTGATAATTTTCTGACAATTTTCTGACAATTTTCTGGCATTTCTTTTGATTTGGGGAAAATATAGCTCAACAACAGTTGAGAAGACATTATTAGATAGAATGCTCCTTTCAGTCCGACGTTTTGTGACAATGAATTATTGTTTATATATACAATATATATATATATATAAGTTCACTGAAGACTACTGTTTACGTTGCAGGAGAGTTGCTGCACTGACAGTTTTTGTGTGGTGTTACTTTAATAAGATCATAACCTACCTGGGTGGAAATAAGAACGTTTTTCAATGAGAAATTCTGTAGTCTAATCTACGGTGGGAGACAGAATTTTAAAGGTTTTGCCCCATCTAATCTGGTGATGGGAGGGGGGATCTCTAAGGGACATAGATATCCAACCCTAGAGAATCATTAAGTCAGACCTGCAGACTTGCCAGGGTGCGAAGGTCAAGAAGTGGGAGGGCCACTTATCTGGGGAGCCTGACTCTGGCAGCCTGACTCTTCCAGGGAGAAGTCAACAAGGAGGGGGTCTAATGACACAAAACCCCCACCCCTGTTGGCATGCAAAATAATGCTGTGAAGCAAACTGGTGCTTCCAAGGAAGTTGTTCCCCCTGGTGGCTAAGTTGAGCCATAGGGAGTTTCTATGGCTCAACAGGAGGGAGTGGGAGTATGTAAGGGTACATATGATACATCATGAGGATTAAATACTAAATACCCTTTAAACATTTTTTTAGTAGGAGCTTTCCGACATGTTGCAGATACAACATGAAAGGACCTATCCATTTTGAAGTTGTTCATATGGATTTCATTCTTGGAGTGAACTAATGGCTGTTAAGTTAAGGCTCAAGAAAGCCATGGCCTGAATGCCGGCCATTAGTCGAACTGTACATGAGAATCGTCTTCTTGTACGCTGCTGTTTTCTTCCTCTTCCCTCTCCTAAAGCAGGAACTGCTGAAACTGGGTGACCGGATCCTGAGTCGAGTGGTGAAACGTCATCACTCCGTCAGGACGGGCCCTTTTTGCTGTCCAGATCAGGACACCGGCAGCAGTAAAGGCTGCTGAATGATCTACTGCATTCACCAGTTGCAGTGAAAGCTAGCAGAGAAATTCCAGGCTTGAGTAGGCGGGAAGTCGGACGGTATTCAAACCTTTGTCCGCTGAAGAACTCAACTGATGCCTATCTCACCAGCACGGCCTGAAGAAGAAGACTAGCCAAACTGACTTGCGACAACAAACTAGGAGAGGAGTCCGAGGAATGGAAGAGACTTTTTCATTACTGAGTCATGCTGACATAATGACTGAGATTCCGATTCCGACTATTACTGTCTTTGTACTCTTCTGTGTTTTCATTATCTGTATGTTTACGATGACACTGGAGTGTTTTATTTTGTTTACTGTTGAAGTTTCAAAATGATAAAAAAGGAGGGAAATGTGGGATTAATCCAAGTTTATCATTGTAAAAACTGCCAGAATCAGAATTAGAAAACTGCCTGTTATTCTCATGACATGCATTGGTAGTTCAGTGGTAGAATTCTCGCCTGCCACGCAGGAGGTTAAAACTGCTGACTTCCTGGTTGGTCAAATGGACCATTGTTTTTAGGCACATCTGTTCCAAGACCCCCATCACATGCTCTAAACAGATAAACTTCCTTGGAGAGACTCAGGGGGGTTGTCTGACAGCCGTCTCATTGTCTTTAAGGGTTTAAGACCATCTCATGACAACAAAACCCCCTTGACCAATTCTAAAAGGATGTCTGTTGCTCTGCACACCACAGATAAGTTACTTACTAACTGAAAAGTCATAAGGTGTGACTTTTCAACTACCATGTCTGTGTGACCATCTGTTTCCTGTTTTTGTCAATTGACCATCTATACATTCACTGTTCCAAATATGGTCATTCCTGTCATCCTTTGCTTAATAAAAGCGCCAGCTCTGCAGACAGCCAGTTGGGAGAAGTTTGACGAGTTCGAAGAGAGGGCCGTGTTGCCCTACAGCTCCTCAGACTTCTGTCCAACCTTCTGCAGAAGGCATTGAAAATCATTCCATAAGTCTCCGGTGTCTTTTTCTAAGTTAATTAATGTATGTTGATGACTTTTTAACCTAACAGGACAAGCAGCAAGTGTAAAGACCTGAGAGCTGGATTGATGTGGTCCACTTCTTTTGGTCTTAATATATGCGATTACAACAGAAATATAACATTAAGAAAAGATCTTACAAGTCCAGAGTAAATGAAAATGGAACCAAGTAAAACTGGTGAAAAAATAAAGAGTATGGCTAACTTAATACTATCCATTCCCTATCCCCATACTATCCATATGTTTGGGACTTCCCTAAAATATTATTTTAGTCTCAGAGAGACCTGGAAAAACTAGCCCATGCATTCATCTTTAGTATGCTTGATTATGGCAATCTTTACAGGTCTATCTAAAAAGTCAGTCAGACAACTGCAGCTCATTCAGAACTCTGCTGCTCAAGTCCTCACTAAGACCAGATAAGTGGACCACATCAGTCCAGCTCTGAGGTCTTTACACTGCTGCCTGTCTGTCAGAGGATAGACTTTAAAGTTCTGATGATTGTGTATAAAAGCTATGAATGGTCTAGGACCAAAATACATCAGTGAGCTCCCGACCCAGTATTCGCAGTGGTTTCACTGAGTTGATGCTGAAATAATGCCCTTTCTAGGTGGAAATGCTGTTTATGGAATTAAATTGGAACCTTTACGCTATCTCTTTGTTCTGCTGCATGCCTATTTTGTCATGCTATGTATGATTAAAAATGGCCATATTGTGCATCAGACGTGGGTAAACTCAACCCGCATCTCATGCACATCTGCATGGGACTGCAGATGAAAATTAGCATGATGGCTATATCTGGCATATTTACATTTATGTATTTACTTATTTAAATGTTTATTAATACGCACTGTCCCTATTCTAAATAAATACAATAAAAAATAAAAACATCAATGCAGTTTTATTTAAAAAAAACAATAACAGCCTCAGCACAACAGTAACAGCTGTGCTTAAACTTACTGCAGAGAAGAAAGTAGGATGCTGATGCAGCCAGCAACTTGGGACTGCAGGCCAAGGAGCTGACAAGCCCAAAGATCCAGCCTAACACCAGCAGCACCAGGCTGGGCGGCAGCAAGATGACCACCACTTTGTGCAAGCCTGCAAACACACATATGCACACCTGAGATACAAGCTGTGAGTTTACTCTAAATTACAAGTGAGATGTGTTTCACAGTGCTGCTGAGTGCAATCATGTGAAGAAGTGGCTGAGATTTCCAAATTGATTTCTATCATCTGGGGAACCATTGGCTTTCATTCCGATTGTCATTAGAAGATAATCAGCCTGCAGACTTGCCAGGCTCTGTCACAGCAAATTATTTATCCCTCCATCTTGGATTAAAAGTTGCAAGGAAGAACTGTCCTGAAAAACCCTACAGCCACTCTGTTACATAGTGTCCTCGGAGGCTCATTGTTATTCTGAATGTGCGACCCCATATCAGATACAACCTTTGTCAGGTGGAAAAAGAAAAATAATCCTAAAACCGCTCACCGAGAAGATGTCTCTCTGTCTCTGACAGGCTGGACATGTTTCCTATGAAAGAGCCGATGACTGATCTGGTTTTTCCTCCTGAAAATGTCCAAGGAAAAGGTTACAGATTGCAGGACCCGTGACGAACTGAAGGACGCTGCAAACGGTGCTCTTCTACATCAAACATTTTCAATTTTAGACATAAATAACAATCTGTATGCACATTTGACAAGGTTTGCACAGTATGTTTTTCCACCAAGAATTTCATCTTGCTGCATATTCCACTGTTGATGGGCTGAACGGCTTCATGTTGTCTCATCACTTGGCAGTTATTAACAGAGCTGTGTGTGCCACCAGCAACAATGAAAACATCTAAAACCTCACGCTGTGCAAAGTGCAAGCAGGAACCATTGTAGCTGAAGAATTATTTTGCAGCCTCCTGCATGTCTGCCTACAGAGGTTGATAGAGCCTTAAAAGATAGAAGTTGCACAGTTTGATAAATAAACCTGTTACTACGTGCACATATGAAAGATGCATGAGGGTCTTTATACTGTTAATGAGAGGTTTTTATTATTTGATTGGCAATTAAAACTGAATGTAAATCAGCATTTGTTTGACATCTAAATGCACAAGATAAAATCCGTGCCATCTGTCTGTGCCTTAGTATCACAATCTGAAATTCACTGCAAGCAGTTTATACACCTGAGGAAAAAGGACGATCCATTCAGGCTGTGCTGTGGACTGCTGATAAATAACAGAATCAAGCCTCGACACCAAAGGAAAAGAAAGAGCCATGCAAAAAATGTATCATATGTGGGTGTATCTCATTTAACACGCAGATGAACGACTGTCGTTCCTTCTTTTTTTTAAAGTAATTGTTTTGGATTACAAAGAAGTAAATTCAACAATCATAAATATCTGCAAACGAGCCTTACATGATCGCGCCCCCAACATTTATGTTGTGCACAACAAAAGTTATGTGGAAAAAATCAATACTGCGATTTTATATCAAACTGCTATACAAATGCCATAATATCCTGTACAGAGCGAAGCTGAAACTGACAAACCTTCATTGATTCTCCACAATCCAGAACGAGAACTCAGGTCATCTGGACCTGTGTGGTTGGGTTTATTTACATCGATTATGTACCAGTAATCAGTCCCGATGGCCACAGCGAGGAGGATGAAGCTGAGCAAGCCGGTGAGCCCGGCGGCCAGCACCACGGCTCCGTACTTCATCCTACACTCCACCAACACACAACCAACACGCACCGACCTCCTAAATGGCTCTGGTCGAGCTGATCTGAGGAGACGCTCCACGGTTTGCAACGCGCAAAAGCTGTCCAGCTGGACCTTCCCCTGTCAAATGTTCCTTCTCCATCCTAAAATGCATACCTTGAAGGGAGAAAAAAACCAACAAAAAACATTTAAATATAAACTAAAGGAAAAAGAAAGAAAAAAAGAAAGAAACAAACAAAAACCAGTTGGTTATTTCCATTTCATGAGCAGTGATCAAAAATGATGTGAAACGTCCCTGTGCCATTTGTTGTGCCAAGTAGTGTCTGCGCATCTGTTGGGTTCCTGCTGCGCCCCCAGAGTAACTCACATTGTCAATGTAGGGGGATGAAATGATTCAGTTCCGGACACGTTTTCCAAAATAAAACCTTAATCTAGAAACACAATGTGATGGCGCTTGTTCTTGTTATATGCATTTAATTTTTGAAGCAAAAACAGGAGCGATCTTCTGACTTGGATTTAACATTGCTGTACTTAAAGTTACCACATCAAAACACACCTGAATTAGTACTTTTGCAATAGATGTGCAAATTGGGAACGTTTTGGAGAGGACAATGGGGGTGGCATCGTCGAAGGTTAGATTTTTTTCCCCAGGATGTGTCAAAACCTCCCTGCTGCCGACTCCACAAAAAAGAAAGAAAGAAAAAAAAATCTAATTGCAAAGAAATCCTCCGAACAGAAAGAGCAAAAAGAATTCTCCTTAGCCTCTCACATCTTGGGCACCACCCTTTCTCACTCCCATGTGAATTGGATCGTAAAGTTGCGTGGAGATGGTGAGTAAAAGCCAATTTTCAAGTGCAGCTACAAATTCTCAATTGGGTTCCCCACTAGAAAGGATTTTTTTTTTTGTAGCATTTTTCTGTGTGACTTTACAGGCTTTTATCGTTGCTGCCTGAAAGAGGAATCCATCATGAAAAAAGTCTGTTGTAGACTGCAGGGTGTTCATTTCTTTCTTCTCTCTCTCTCTTTTATTTAAGACTGTATTTACTAGAACGTGTTGCTGTAGCTTTCATTTTTATTTGTGATTGAAAGCCTCATTTAAATACAGGTTACAAAAAGGAAATTAAAAAAGATTTGTACACAGACCTTTTATTGTCAACTGAGTAATTGCACACTGTTGGGTTTCAGTTATTTTTCCGATTGGATAAAGATGAACTGGTGTCAGCACTGAACCTTGAACACAAATATTAAGTTGTCATGCCAGGGGTGGTGGGTGGGGATGGGCAGGATGGATCTAGAGTTGTGATTTTAATGGGACACTCTGGGGATCAACTGCAGTGATGCAGGAGTTGTAATAGGTATTAACTGTTATCAGTCCCCCATTTGTGTGGATTGGCTGATCGTTTGAGCTCTAGTTTTTATCCCTGCACATTACTTCATGCTTTTACTGTGCTTCAGAGTCTCATTATAATATCCGGACAAAGATTAATTCTCTTTTATAATTCTGGATGGAAGTAAAGAATTTAAAGGAAGCTCATATCCATGCTTTGACATGGCTATAATTCCTTTTTTTCTCCCTCTCTTTGTTTTGATCAGTAATTTACTGTTAATATCCTGCAAAAAGTTAATGTTCCGCTTCATGTCCAGCTTTCTTCACACATCTGTGTTTACAGGTCACCTGACTCTAACTTTGAGTGCTCTATTACAGGTTACAGAATTTATAGCTGAATCAATGACTGTAACCAGCCAGACCCTGAGTCGGTCAACCATTACATTTCCATCTGCAAGCTCCACGTTTGCTACAAAGCTGCTCTGCTTCTTTCGTCCTTGCCAAATATGCTTATTCTAACTGTATCCCAAATGCAAAGTTAATTGAATCTATTGTTTATTTCTACAGGACAGTATGATTGAGGAAAACTGCAGCAAAGTCAGCTAGCAGTTCATTACAATTCACAATCCATGCTGCGTTTGAAGCACTGAGCAACAAACACACTGAAACCATCAAACAGTTATTTATTATCCGTCCAAAACACACAATTGTAAAAAGCTTGACTTTTCTTTCACAAATTGCTTCTTTATGAACAGGAAAAGCATTTTCCTGGCATGCTGCCCATGCATCTGCAGTGAGATTGGGTTTGCTCAGGCAGGTCAAATCCATCCAATACCTTTCCGACTGTAGACAGTCTGACTTTTTTCAGAATCTGTTCTTTGCAGAGGTGGCCAGCCTTGTTTGAAATCTACACCATCCTTGGATGTTTTTAGATTATAGTGAAAAACCCTTGCTTTGCTTGTTAGCAATGCACAACCTTGGATGTGTGAATTTTTAATAAAACAGGTCCCACCTGCCATTTTTAGCTATTATATAATCATTGGCACAACACTTGGAACTCCGGACTCAAATTATTTTTTTTCTCACGTATCTGTTGAACACCTAGAAGACACAATACAACACTCTTTCAGTCATGCTATAGGTAGGTGGAAAAACAAAACCCAAACAGAACATTGTGTAACTCCTTTATCACAGCCAGCAAGGTGGCAAAAAAGTGAAGGTTCCTGGTTTGAATCCCAGTTGAGGCTTTTCTACATGTGGATTTTAAGGGGCAGTTTCCTCCCAGTGCAACTGCATCCATGTTAGGTCACCTTGTGATTCAAAATTGACCACAAACGCAAACGTGGGCATGCAAAGAGAGTGAAAATGGCTTGGAATTAAGTTTTTAATGTGTGCACATAGATTAATTGACTTGCAGCTCTGCCTCCACAGCTGTATCCACTGTAACATATAGGGTCATCAGAAAGCAGCATTCCAATGAATAAAACATACACTGAACCAGAATCTATTTTATTTCTGTTGAGCACAGAGCACATCGGTAGATCCCTTCATGAGACACAACCAGCGTCTAGTTTTATGTAAACTAATACTCCAGGTACACGACATTCAGATTCTGTCTTCAAAAGGCTCTTTATCATCATAATTATTTGAGTGGGTGTCTTGGATTAGAGCGTTATAATTAGATCTATTAGAATGGATTTTCGAGGGACCTATTGAAGCCTTCTTTTAAAGCACTTTGTGTCGCACTTGTGTTTAAAAGAGAATAATAATATTAAATAGTAATATGTATTAAAATTCTTTGTGAGAGAGTAAATGAGCTTTTTCAATTTAATTTCAAGAATAATTTCTGCTCTGTATCTCTTTCTAACCAGGAGAGATTTCATTTGTCTATGATAACACAAAGACAACTGCTTTTTGACATTATTTTGTTCAAACTTCAAAAACTGTTCATTATGTCCCATACTACCTGCCCAGAAAAGTTATCTTCAACCTGCTTTAATTGAAGAACTACTGGTATGCATTGATTAAACTTGGGATGTACAGTAAATGCAAATTTAAAATGTATATATAACATTAGTAGGCTGCTGGGTTGAATAAATGATTCAGTTCAATTCATATTTATTTGTACAGTGCCATTTTTACATTGGCTTTCCATTACACATAATAATAATAATAATAATAATAATAATAATAATAATAATAATAATAATAATAATAATAATAATAATAATAATAATAATAATAATAATAATAATAATAATAAAATAATTCTTCTTCTTCTTCTTCTTCTTCTTCTTCTTCTTCTTCTTCTTCTTCTTCTTCTTCTTCTTCTTCTTCTTCTTATTAATAATATAATAATCATCCAGGAGGATAAACTGTAAATGCCTAACAAACTACACTGGATAAATGAAAAGGGTTGAATGAAGAAATGGAAAAAGATGTGGGTGTAAAGATGTGGGTGTATGGTGTACACAGCAGAGGTGCCAATAGCGGGAGCACTTGGAGCTGTGTCCTCCAAGCTGAGCAATGGTCCCAGCAGATCCCAAGAGCAACATCAGAGATCTCACTCCAGAAAAGCGCAGTCTTAGGAACAGCAAAAATACCACGCAGAATCGTCAAGCTCCCTGCCCTCTGGTAGATTTTTATTTCGTGTTGGTTTTTTTTATAGCGTGTTTTCCTTTTCAGAAGAATATGTTCAGAAATACATCAGACAGGATTATTCTTTGTGAGAATGCATTATCCTTCATATTGTGTCTTACCCATCTAGTTAGAAACATATTGAATCATCACAGGAGAGCCACACTCCGAACAGATTTCAAGCATATTGCAGACAGCTTTGGAACAATGGTGTTCTACCCACACTGTCAAATAGTAAAGATATACCAGGCCAGGGTCCATAAAACCTCCATAATGGCTTTATCCTCACTGTACCTGTAAAGGCAGGGCTAATTTACAGTTTTTTTTTTTCTCAGAATAGAATAATGACCATTTCTGGTGAAAGCAGCCGTGACGAGCCATAATGTGCCTTAATCGGAGAAGCGTAATTATGCAATCTTCTAAAGTTGTCTTGCGTGTTTCCATGAATCTTGGCTGTTGCAGCTACACACAGATCTTCACCTTACAAAAACTGAGCCTCTATCAGCAAAATGCAGCCCACTCAATTTCCTCTCAGCATAGTGACCGTTTGATGTAAACACAGGGGCATCAGAAAGTTTGCAAGATGAGCAAATGCTGTAGATGCGTCAGGGTTACTCAGTCGCTCTTATAAGCAGACTCTTCATACATTACCCAAATAGCTCAGCAACATTTTATCAAAGCTACTTTTAAGAAACTGTGTGAATGGGATTAAAGTGGAGAGGAACCAACTTGATTCTTTGTATTGAAAAGAAAAAAAATTTAGGATGCCTGGACATGCTGGGAACTTCATTGGCTCAATTGAAAACTATACGTAAATTGTAACAAACAGATCTGGTAGTGCTCCAATGACTAAAATATTATATTTCACCTTGATAATGCTGTCATGAAAATTTTCATCATCATCCTACAGTCAATGACCTGAATCAACATGGAACAAAGATTTCTGACATGTTACCAAACACAAAATGAACAGAACAGACTAACTATTGATCGCCTTGTCAGAAGGTTTTCATTTTTACTTTAGCTTACATTTTATGTCACAGACACCTCTGTCTGCTGCACATACCTTATAGTCATTGTAATTGCTCACCTATGTAACAGTAGGCTTCCAGTGAAATGAGTTATTGATGGGATATATCTGAATTGGGACAGCTTTTATAATTTCCACCCTGCAGGAGGTGGTGAAAAGATATGACCCTACTGTGGTCCGAGCAAGTGTCGAAATTTACGAAGTTGCACCTTGGTTCTGATAACTGAAGTCCCTTTTTTCCCCTGTCCACTCTGTTCTTGTTTCACTGGAAATCAATATTCGTGTTTTTCTCCTTCACTGACTCTGCATCAGATTGTCTGTCAGCAGCTCTTGTTTATCAGAGAGGTGATTCGGATGAGGTTTTCTGTGTTTGTCGTCAGTCTCAGTTGCCAGCATCACTCAGGCCTTTCTCCATTTTGGGTTAGTCATAGACCGTCTGTACTTTTCTACTCAACTCTGCCTATTCTGTTGAGCGCTAAATTGCAGTGGTTTTTAAAATAGTTTATAATGTACATCCAAAGGTTAATATGCTTTGCTTTAAATTAGC
The DNA here is from genome assembly GCF_033807715.1 of Cololabis saira. NCBI lineage: Eukaryota > Metazoa > Chordata > Actinopteri > Beloniformes > Belonidae > Cololabis > Cololabis saira. Next base: position 17,903,323 of record NC_084607.1, on the reverse strand, counting down.
TTGATATAGTCTGAATGGGTTCTATGTTTAAGGCAGTTACTTTAAAGCTGGCTTTACAGTGTGAGGACTTTTTACCTTCTCCTCTCTGATGTTTGGTATTGGGCTTCTAAACTATATTTTTATTTCATGGCAGCGTAAAGCATGAAGTTTTGCATTTGTTTTCTTTGTTAAGTGCCCTAGGGTTTCAATTTTGGTTACTATTGGATATTGTTTTTTTAAAACAGAGTACCTTTTACATAAAAGTGATGTTTTATTCAAATATATAAAATTACACAGCTGGGCTCAAAACTTGTGCATGTACATGCTGTGTGTGTGCCAATGCAAGGCAGTCATTTTTCATATTTTCTTCTCTTTTTTGCAGAGACCCACTCTGATTGAGTACAACCCCGGGTAGTTGAGTTCAACACGCAATTATAAAAGAATGGCTTTGATCCTTATTGACCCCTGGCAATGGGTTCGCGCAGTTAAAAAAGCTTGCAACTTGTCACAGAAACGGTTCATATGGTTTCAGTGTTCCGCAGGATTTTTTTACTAAGGTTTCTGTCTTTGCCTTTTTCATTGTAATTGCAGACAAATGCTGCACAGTTAATGTTTTCCCCGCAGTGCAGTCTGTGTTTCAGCAAAAGTTCCATTTAAAACATTTTCACTTTGATTCAGCAGTGAATAATGACACTTGTTTATGAGAAGGAAACTTCATAACGATGGCTCTAAAAGAAAACTTTTGCAGGTGCAATTGTGTGGATGTAAAATGTGGTGATTTGGAGAAAAGTTTGGGTCTATGTGTGTGTGTATTCAAGAGTGTAAAGCATATCTTTTGTTGGCAAGAATTATTAACATCACTATACCCAGTGCAGCGGTGGTTTCAAGGGAACCTGATCGTGCCTTTTTTAGGGCCATATGTAGGTTGTAACTGAATTCCTTTAAAAATTTAAAGTTGGTAACAAGTATCATGGGATCTGCTGCAGTCAAATGTATTTATTTATTTATTTTTTAATGCTTTTACAGCATTACCACAGCAGCTGCCTCACTAACAGAACTAAAATGGGTACACATTGCCACCTAGTGTGCGTATGGGAAATATGATCCTGGTACCACGGAGATCTGAGTCGCCCCTTTACACACCTTCTCTTCTCAAAAGAGTGTTTTTCATCCTTGACTTGCAAGTGGACCACTGAGTTTTTACCATAATGTGGTCAAATACCAGTGTTACAATGAAATGACTATACTTTTACCCCTCCCAATTTGAACAGCAATTTGAGTGATTTGTGCTCCACCAAATTTTTATAAAAACCTTCATACATGCAGTATGATTGCATAGATGCATCTTAATCCAGAAATGAATGAACCAGAAGCTAGTTTCTTGTACAGTATATAATGGTCTGTGTTGTCCTTGAATGACTCAACAGCACTTGTAAAGTTGAAACTTTTCAGTAGGGTAGAGGTAGAAAAAAAATGATGCGATTTTTCCTCCTGTTACAAACCAACTGTGATACCTGGGATAGTGGTATTGGGTACAATAGTATCAATATGATACCAGTATTATTACCCCCCCTTCAAATTATACGTACTACTGGGCTTTAATTGAGGTCCAGTCATTTTCACCAGAGTATCACTCACCTCCCTGGAATGGGAGATTTTCATTCAGCTGTATTGTATCTCCCAATATTCAGTGAAAAGGTGAAATCTGACATTTTCAATGAACAACAAGGGCTGGTCATCCAAGGCAATATATTTTAATTCTGTCCATGACTGCTGCGGATTTATACAGTAGCTTTCTTAGGGGATTTTCTCTGATTTCATACAGGCAACCTCCAGAGTTTGCTGCTGAAGTTTATCCTTTTTCCTCTATAAGTGAATGAAATTATTTATCCCTTCTCAGCTGAATGCTCCATAGATCCATCGTGAGACTGCTTTTTCATACATTGAGCAATGTTCTTGCTACCCCTAGAAACTGCAGCTTTGCATAATGAGCATGAAATAATACCATATTACCAACATAATAGCCAACGCTACATAGCTAGCTCAATCCAACAACTCGCGTCTCCATGAGGCGACTCAAAACGGAAAATTTCATGGTAGGATTTCAAGAGAAGAACATTAATCGTCAAAGAATCCAATATTCTTATTTCTGGCAGAATCTGCTAATATTTCTGATGCTCAGAATGGCAACAAATCTAGCCAAGAAAAATATGCCAAAAATTGATAGGTGAAATGTCCTGTTGCTTCTTTCTGTCTTTCTTTTCTCTTTTTTCTCTCTTAAGTTTGCCATGACCAGGATGGCTGAGAATCTAAAGCAGCATGTGGCAAGAATATAAAACACAATGAGAATTTCAGGAGTGTGAACCGAACACACTTAGAATGAAAGTAGATGTAGTTTTGTCAGGAACAGATAACGGTTTTCCAAATTTGTGTGGATCTTTGCGCTAAGAAAATACTCTATTTATTACATTTGTATTTATTTTTCATTAAACTAATGCTGTCACTGACTGTCCAGCTTCTGGACTCCCATACATGCAATAATTAGATGCTCAATGGTACATTTCATTAATCTAAGAAGTCAGAGCTCGGAAGTTGGAATGACATCACACTCAAGCAACCACGCTTCAGTTGCAAAGTTTGGAAAATAAACCTTTCCAAAAATGGGACTGTCTGTTAGCCATTGCTAGCATGATCCATTCATGGGCAGCAATACTAATTCATCAGTGCTGTATGTGGTGTTGGGTATTCGACAGTTACAAACATGTGCTCTGATAAAAAGTGAACAGTACTACAGTGTGTGTACAGTATGTCTGACTTACTGTGAATAAAATTAGAACATAAACAACAGAATTGGCTGATTGTTTACTTTGTTGTCACAAATAAGTCAGAATGTGTTTATTTCACTTTCTGAGTTTTAAGGGGGCATTCCGGTTGAAACATTTGACTTTGAACTTTCAGACTTCCAAGTACAAATTTAACTCTGTAAGATTTTTGTAGGATATCAACTGAAGTGAACGTTCATGTCTTCTATTAGCCTCAATTCACTTTGATTTTTAGTTACAGAAAACAATAAAATGAATTCTTCATCAGAAAGCTAATTTCTCTGAGATTATAATGATCAGGCTTGAAGTCTGTAAGTCCTTCTATTTTTCAATGACAGGCTGACGTATAGAAAGCCAATCTCAGCGCCTACTGTAGATTACAACTTTGCAGACTTTGCAACTTTTAACTGAGTCAAATTATGTACACACACACACACACACACACACACACACACACACACACACACACACACACACACACACACACACACACACACACCCACACACACACCCACACACACACACACACACACACACACACGCACGATTTATGCTAGTATTGCATATTTTCAAAATCTGATCCAAATTCAACAAAGACAAGTTTTTATTTTCACATTTTCAAAATTCATATCAGAAAATTGAGATTACAAACAGCTAGTGTCTACATATGTTAAATACACTGTTAAATACACTCAAGCTGATACAGGCTGCATGATTAACCAAACATTTTAGATCTTAATGCCAAATATGTGACTGTTTATTGTAGAGTGCACGCATCACAAAACCACTGGCTTAGACATTATGCAAGAGCTACTTATGATTATATTATTTCCAAGGAAATAACTAGCAATCAATCTACAGGGTTAGTTTTATTCAGTGTCAGGTTGTCCTGGATGCTGCACGTTAATTCCTGTGCTAATAAATCTGTACCGCTTGAACCCTTGGTAATTGGATCAGTGCAAGGGTAAAATGCATCATGCAAGAGATGGAGTCAAAATGTAGAAATTTCCCATTACAAGGCCTGTGCTGGCTAATGTTCAACTGAAGGATCAATTATATATTTCGGTGTGGATTAAGGCCTCTGAGTTCACACCAGGTACATTAAAAATGCCTAAAATGTGCTCCTCTTTTCTTGCTTGTTCATGATTCTGATTTATATATTTTACTTTGTGAACTTATGATCTCAGTGTTTTCATGAAAGCTGACATAAATCACGGGTGGATTTACTTTCCTTGCATTGCGGAGGTGATAGAAAGTCATTTTCTCAAGTGTGCTTCATTTCCTTTATATTCCTCATTTATGTAACCTACAAATAATCTGCAAAGACAGATCAAAATACCACTGACACGTCCATTTGCAGCTTTTCAAGACAATGGTGTAAGATCTTCGCTGAGTGTGTGCCTCAGTGAACACTAACTTTTTCGAGCATGCCAAAGTAATGAAAGCATTTAGGAGCTCTCAAAGGTTTTCAACAGACTGCACAAGTGAGATATAGCTGCCTTGCAGTCAAGCACCTACATCAGTGTTCCTTGATTCCAGTCCTGCATGCTTTAAATATTTCCCTGCTCTACACACCTTATTCAAATGAATGGATCAACATCAGCTTGTCCCCAAGTCTCTAATGACCCCGGCTATATGAATCTGGATCAGGGAAACATATAGACCTTGCTTGGAAGGGACCCTTAATTGAAGAACACTGATTTACACCGAAGCAACTCATATTTGCATCTATACATCAGCGTCCATGTATTCCTTTTTAAAATAATCCCAAAACTTCAGCCGCACCTATTTTGTGTTTTCCTCGATTTAAGGTTTTATATAAATTTTGCTCAGGAGTTTTGTCTTTTTCTCTTATTAAGATTTTTCTTCTTGTGTTTTTATATTTGCCTCTGGGTAATTTTTTCAAACAATTATCAGACTACAAAAGGATCATAGAGAATTTTGTTGCATTCATGGTCCTGTTTAATATGTCAAAGTCACAGCACCCGCAGCCAGCCAGTGTGGCCAGTAGGAGTCTCCCAGTGAGTTTATTTGGTTGACATCGTATGCATATTAAACAAACTGAAAGAACTGGAGCAGCCACTCTCTTTTTAAACATATATGACATTAAAAATTCACTTGGTATGTGTTTTTTGATGTTGGCATTTTGTTGTCATTTTAAAGACAACACATCTATCATTTGCAAGAAAAAGACTCATGGTTTGCTAAAGTGTTCACTTCTTTCCAATTAAAAAAACCCAAAAACAATCATTAGATTGGAAACCTATAAAAACTGGCAGGTTTTGCCGGAAGTCCACCTCACTTGACCTGATGAAAGTGAGTTTTTCACCTAGATATTAGGCCCTCTTCAGGGACCTGACTCGCAGGGATCAGTACTCGAAGAGAGATGATGCATCGACAGATGCACCGTCACCCATAAGTGTGCCTCCCTGATCTCCACGAAGGTATTTGTCGTTGGAGCCCTTGATGGCGATGCGTCCGTGTTCCAGGAACTCAAGGAAAAAGTCCTCTGCCTTTTCTCCATCTGAGCACACTAAGCCACTGCTGGAAATATACCAGAACTTTCCGTTGACACCTGTGTAAAGATGTAAACGGATGACATTTCACTCGTTTATTTAAAGGGACAGATATACCCTCCTTTTGATACATGTTCAAAGAGGATGGAGGCTGATAGTTAGAATGTTGTACACATGAAAATACTGACTTTTTATAATGTAGGCTCCGTCATTGAAGATCAATGAGAAGATGTCATAGACGGATCGATTTGCATCCAGAGTGTTTGAGTTCTTGTGGTGACACACAAAGCCATTCTCTCCACGCAGGATCAGCATCGGGCGGTTGATCAGCTTCATCAGAAATAATTCACCATCACCTACAAAGAAGGATACATATCGGTCATCTTGTGTTTAAGGGCTGATGAAGTAGTCCTCGTGGAAAATGGTACACTGAATCTCACGAGAGTTGCCTGAAGTCACATACCCACTGTGTCACTGATCGCCGAGAGCTGACCATTCTTCTTTGTACACACATACTTCCCATTACTCGCTTTGAGGGCTACCCTATGTCCTCTCCACTCAATGTCAAACATTGTGTTGACCTCTCTGAGGGAAAAGACAGAGATAGGCAGATGGAAAAGCAAAAAACACAGGTGGGGCAGATGGATAATGAATGAAATGAAGAAAATAAATAAAAATGCAACATACTTTAAATATGCATGAGATGATTGAAAAAAAAAACAGTTTGTATCACAATTGCAGCTTTTGGAAAAATGAGTCTTAAGTTACAGTACCTGAAAAAAGTCATAATTTATGAGGTGACAATAATTTTAAGTAATTTATGGCAATGACGTTGTAATGTTATGAGATAAAAGTGGTAGGACAAAGCAAACCACATTCAACGCCATACTTCTGAACAAATGTTGTTTCTTGCATTTTTCCAAAATCCTGATACTTTGGATAATGTGATGCTGGAGTGATGCTGGAGTGATTCTGAAGTGCCAAAAGATGAAACAACTGAAGTGCTCTTCATTATAAACAAAATGTCCTAGAATGCTTTTTTCCCCCGGATCCAGGTGGCGCTTAAACTCTATGACATATTTTGACATCTTTTGACACATCTCAAAAGTGATGTGTTAAAAGATGTCCGTTTGGCATGGTTTTCTTGCTATTCATATCATCAGGCTCTTTGGGAAGCAGCAACACGTAAGTTGGTGTTAAAGTCATCCAAAGACTTTTTCTGAATGTTCTCGACCTGTTGGTGTACAGAGAATTATTGAGGCAAATTTTAGAGTTGGTAGTCAAAATTGAGCAACAAGATAGAAGTCAGGATATTCTGTGAGCGTTCTGAGGAAGGAGACAAACACGACTCAATTAAAATGCAAATACAAGGATTGCAAAGTGGAAACCAAGTTTTTCACAAACCACCGCAATTGTCTCGGCTCACAAGGCCATTTAAAGAAGTTGATTCGTTTGAACTGTCAGTCGTGACATTTTATCAAATTTCCACTCAATTCAAAACAAGCAGAAAAAAATGACTTCCATAAACTGTTTACCTTCAAAACCTACTCCCACACAGCAGATTTGGCAGCAAAGGATTAATTATTGGTTATAGACCATTGATCCAAAGTATGTCATACATCACGTTATTGTTTGGAGAAATCTACATTTAACTCTACAGATAAAAAGAAGCTGAGAAAGTCTTTGTTGGAAGTGTTGACTTTAACCTCTTCTGAAGAAAAACTGGTCATCCATATACAGTAGTACATGTAGAGTCTGTAGAACTTGAGGTTACTGCTTCACACGTATATACAGGACTGTCTCAGAAAATTAGAATATTGTGATTTTCTGTAATGCAATTACGAAAACAAAAATGTCATACAATCTGGATTCATTACAAATCAACTGAAACCCGGAGGGCCCGGTCCTGCCTGGGTGGGGGGTGGCTGTCTGCGCTGGGGGGGCATTGCTGCCTTGGTCCTCCGTCGCTGGGCGGGGGCCAAGTGCCCCTGCGGATGTGGGGACTCCGTGACCCTTGGGGTGTCCGCCGGGGTGGCCTCGGGGGGGGGGGTGGGGCCGGGTCCGGAGATCGGGCCTCCCCTGACCGGGGGGTGCACGGGCGGGCGCGGCGGCGGGGGTGGCGCCATTCCCAGGTATCTATGTCTTATGTTGTCAGTATGAATGGGAGGATGTTGGACCGTTTCCCCCTCCGTCTGGGGGCTCCGGCGGCTCCGGGGGCGCCCGTGGAGGTACGGTGGGGCCCTGGCCCGGCTCGGGGGGCCGGCCCCCGTCTACTGGATGGCCGGTGGGGGGACGCGGGTGTCTTATCAGGGCCAGCTTTGCTGGTCCTGCCTCCTGGCTTCGGCCTCCGCTCCCCCTCTTGTCCCCCCTACACGATTCATACGCACATAGGCGAAAGGCGGGGGGTCCGGGTCGTGGGGGGCACTGTCCCGCGTGGCCCGGCACTCCCCGCCTCACGGTTTTAACAGCAAACTAGACACTGCACATTCAACACTTTATAAATACACTTGACAAGGACACGTAGTTCGGGAGGGGGGGGGGGTCGGTGTCAATCGATACTTGGCCCTCCCTCCTCCCTGTTTTTATGGCATTAATCACATGCACTCAACACAAGGGGCGGGAGGGGGTCCCACATCACCCGCGTTCCCTCACCGGCCTGGGCCTCGGACGGGTGGGTCGGGTTACCCGGGCCTGGCGGGGCCCGCCGTGCAGCCTGGGGTGCCTTCTGGCGGTGCTGGACCCCCCCGGGGAGGGGGAAACGGTGCGTGATTGTATGTCTGTGTCGGTGAGAATGCGGTATGGAAGGGTCCTGCCATGGAGGATTTGAGCCTCCATTGGCAGGACATCAAAAACTTAATAATTTATCAATATTATATTATACAAAGATGGTTATTATTATTATTATTATTATTATTATTATTAGTATTATTATTATTATTATTATGTATAGTATATTATATTATTATTAGTATAGGTATCGGATAGGTGAATGGATGAATGAATGGGATGCCTGGGTCTGGGGCCCTCCGTTGTCGGGCCTGCGCGGGTGTCGCCTTGTTGGGGGGTTCCCTCTCTCCGGGCCCGTCTCCGGTCCCCCCCGCTGCCTCTACGGCGGGGCGCCCCTCTGGTCTTGGAGGGCCACTTTCGTGGGGGACGGGTGCGCCTGCCCGCGTCGGCGGCCGGGGCGGCTCTGTCTCTCCGGGCAGGCTGGCCCCCTGCCGGGTGGGGGTCGTTGGCCTGAAGGGTGAGGGCCTCCTGGCCGCGTGTCCGGCCCGGACCGGGTGGCTGGGGATTGCCTGGGTCGCGGTCCGCCGCCGCGGGATCCCTGGCTGCTTCTTTCCGCGCCGTGGGGGCCCCGCCCGCGGGCCCCCTCGGCCGCCGCCGGGCGGGGGGGGGGGCCTCGCAGGCGGTGGGTTGCCTCCCTCCTACTTCTCCCCTCTGTGGGGTTTGCCGGTGGCCTGGGTTCCGGGCTCTTCCTTGTCGGCCTCTGGTCTCGCGGGTGGCGGGGTCGCTCCCCCCCCCTCCCCCACTATAGATACACTTCAGGTGGAGCTTTGTTTGGTTTATTACACACACACACACACACACACACACACACACACACACACACACACACACACACATACACACATATAGTCATTTAGTCACATGCACACACACACACACACACACACACACACACACACACACACACGCACACACGCATGATCATATACATACACACACACACACATAGACATACACACTGGCTTGTTCACCTGCATGCTGACTCTGGTTTTTGGGTTTAGGTAGCGGTAGCGATAGCTTAGCTCAGACTGCGATCAGATCTCAAGATTTGGGTCGATTGCTGTTCGTGTTTTGGTTGGCTCCGTGCCGGTTTCGTGCTTTGTTTGTGGTTTTTTGTTGCAGATTTCCAGTGCTTGACGTGTGTCTCTGTGTGTTCCTGCTTCCTGGATTGGCAGTGGATGTCGTCACCCCCCCCCCCCACCCCCTCCCCCCCCCCAAAAAAAAAAAAAAAAAAAAAAAAAAAACACTGGGTTTGTATGTGTATATTTATGTATGTGTACGCATATGTGTGCGTATATATATGTATATATTACATATAGTAATAATGCACATATATACACTTTTGGTTTCTACCGTCATGGTATCAATCAATAATATGTGTGCAGACAAGGTGAAAGAAAAAAAAAAAAAAAAAAAAAAAGAAAAAAAAAAAGAAAAAAAAAGAAAAAAAAAAAAAACAAATCAACTGAAATATTGCAAGCCTTTTAATATTTTAATATTGCTGATCATGGCTTACAGTTTAAGAAAACTCAAATATCCTATCTCAAAAAATTAGAATATTCTGGGAATCTTAATCTTAAACTGTAAGCCATAATCAGCAATATTAAAATAATAAAAGGCTTGCAATATTTCAGTTGATTTGTAATAAATCCAGACATTTTTGTTTTTTTTAATTGCATTACAGAAAATAAAGAACTTTATTTCAATATTCTAATCTTCTGAGACAGTCCTGTATATCAGACGCATAGGTACAGGTGTATGCTTGAAATGCACAAGCTTCCTGGTTAGGGTCCTGGCAAAGATCTTTCTGTGTGGAGTTTGGATGTCCTCTCTGGGCTCGTGTGGGTTTTCTCTGGGTATCCTGGCTTCCACTCAATCCAAAAACACGTATGTTGGGTTAATTGGGGATTCTAAATTTCCAATAGGAGTAAGTGGGAACATACAGTGTATGGTGTTTGTTAACGGACTGGTGACCTGTCCAGGGTGTCCCCCAGCCTTTTGCCCAGTGAGATCTCTGATAGGCTCCAGCACATCTCTGTTAACGTATAAGCTGGTATGGATGATTGGATGGATCAAATGAATGGATGAGTAGAACGGATGAATATCCTAGAGGCAACATCCAGTTTTCCTTTGAAGCCAATCTGGAAGTGCATTTCCCCAAATGACCACCGGGGCATACTCCAAAATTGGGTCAATTTCCATCGACCTCCCCAAGATATAATGTTAGACTTTATAACAGTAATAAAGACAATAAACAACATGGCTCAAATAAACAGTTCAACGAGACATCCATTACCAGGTCGCTGGGTCAATGTGTCTGTACCTTACTACTTAAAGTTAAATTAAACCACAAATGTACGTTTTTATAAATGACACTTGCATTGCAGTCTATGGTGCCAAACAATTAGCACTCATTCATTTTAGCTACTTAGCACTTTGACCCTTTGAGCTGTAAATTGTACCAACAAACTTCTGTGACTGGCTCTGGGCTGTTCTGGAACAATCCAGACACAAGGGTCATCAAATCAAATCAAAGCGAGCTTCATTTATATAGCACCTTTTGTACAATAAAATGCAGCACAAAATCCATCCATTAAATCTTGGTTTAACTCGTCCTGACCTATGATAAGAACTAATGTTACCTAACATTCACTGAGACTGAATCTGTCCATCCAATCGTGTTTCAGCTGACACCCTCGAAATTACATTTGAAATAAGGACTGTAAACATCTGAAACGAGGAGAACCAGCCCGATCTCCTGCCACGGCAGCCAATACAGATTTGTTCAAAATAAATGTAAGGTAATGTCACTTGCCGTTATAATGAACACAGGCTAAGCTTGAATAGCTAGCTTGTGGTAACTGAGATAAAGTGGGCCGGTTTCCACCAACTGATCAGCTTGTTTGTTCCACTTATTCCCTGTTAATCAGGGACTGGGCCGAATCAGCTCCTGCCAATATGGTGAGCTCTAAAGCGCCAACAATCGGGCTTCAAAACCGTCCTTTAGAAATCTACAGGTGACATCACAGTAAGCTTTATCCTATTCTCTTTTTACAGTCAGTGATCATAACCCTTCATGTCGTGCTTGTCATGAATTTGGTGACAAACGAGCGTATCGTTGTAATGTCTGAATGATCGTTTTTTGAACGTTTTTGTGCGTTTCAGGGACATTTTACATCCACGTCAGGTTTGGTAAAAAGGTAAAAATTTATTTCAGCTATGCAAGTCTGATCAAAGCAATTTAGCAATTTGACAGATTACTTTAAACAAATAAAAGCATTCTCCAAATGTTATCTTTCAAGATTTTGGCATAGTTAGTCAAAACACCTATTTTCTTTTCCCACAGTATCCCACTCAAATGAACAATAGAAAAGTCCTCAAAGGTAAAACCATTTGGTTTTACCTTTGGTTTGGTTGGTTATTATTTTTTCGGTTCTGTTTCAATATTTATCTTTTAAAACCTGCTTCTATCTACTGCCATTTTCATCTTTCACAGTTCAGTGCTAATAACACGCATTGTTCGTCGCAGTTCAACATGAGAAGAAGTAATGTTTTGAGTTATTTCCAGCTACCATCACTTTGTTTCTATTTTGTCAAAAAACTAGGACTAAGGGAACTTTATAAACCTATATTGATGTGTCTGTCTGTCTGCACAGATCTAGACCAAGAGGAATTTATTTCAATGTCCAGAGGTGATCACTTTAACAGATCAATTAAGCTATTAATGCCTATCTTATGCTTAAAGAGAGCAACATTTTTTAAATATCCCTTCAGTTTAATCACTCATATCTTTATCACACAGTAAGGATGGACTTTTATTTATAAAGAATTAATAGATGTACTTTTTTTTTTCTCCCAAAAAACTGTGGTAGGACTTGTATTTAAATGAATAGTCTTTTAATTTCACTTTCATTTAATTTCACGTTGAATTCTACAGGCTCAGAGTTACTGAACTATGAATCATTTTAATGAATTTAAATCAAAAATAGACTTTTTAATAAAATGATTACCTCAGAAATTGTAATCTTATCCAATCTTGCCATGCCTACTGATTCATATCCCTTAAATGTCAACTATGTGTTGACTTTGCACTTTGTGTTTGTCATTTTATTTTATTCTTTTTTTAAACATACAAAAAAAACACACTTTCACCTCGGTGACAGTTACTTACACTTCTTTGGCAGTGGACTGGATCTCCCCATGGCTCACTAAAGTCCAGTAGGATCCACCATTGGTCCGGAACATAGACTTTTTGGTCTCCTTATCTATCTCCATCTGGAAGGTCTCCATGTCAGTCTCCGCATCCTGATTGGCTGAAATACTCACTCCTGGTAATAAGAGAAAAACACACCCATTAATATAATAAGAGGAAAAACACCTAGGCACATAATATTTTGCTATATTTCGTTTTACTGATCAAGATACTCATTTATCAAAAGTGTAGTACCCACTAGGTACTGTAGGTGGCTGGTATATATTCCTTTCATTCAGTGCATGCATCGCATGCTCAGTTTTGAAAATGTTTCCTTTTTAAGTATTTAGTTATTTAATGTATGTGTGTAAGGGTAAATAAATGTATCAGTTTGGAGGCTTAGAATACTGAGAAATCTGTAGTCATCATTAAGTAGATCATGATGATCCAGTCCATAGGAAGCATGATGTTGAACGTTTTCACAGCCTGCAACGGAACAAAATAACTTACGGAGTAGAAGCCATAACATGCTGGTCACCCATAATGTTATGAAGCTAAAAGCAAAGTCGGTAGAGTATATAATGTAGGCTACAGTTTCTGTTGTATTTCATTGTTAAATCAGTCAATGTATGCAGTTTTTGTATCATCTAAAGAATGACTGGAATCTGCCAAAATCGGTTTTGGCAAGCCACACGGAGACATTTAAGAAAATCAGAAATCAGAGCTGGCGGAGTAAATTACAATCTGTGCCTCTCTAGCTGACACCAATGGAAAGAAAGTCAGCAGCACTTGGTGTTTGTTTTTTCTTGTTTACACAGTTGTTGAAGCTTCTCTGTTTCCGTTATCTGCTAGTAATGGTCATTTGACACATACGTAGGTTTGGTAAATCAGGGAAGCATATGTAGTGATGCAGAAAACTATTCTGGTTGCAAATGTCTCCAACTACATCATCATTTCTAAAGGGAACAAAAGTGTTTCATGTTGTAAAACTGAAGCTTTCACAGAGTGGTCTGATTTACCCTCTCCTTAAATGATTCAAGAGTTACAACAGGTATTGACTTTATTCGTTATTTAAGTCTCACGGATTAATGTCGGTCTTTGCACCGTGTGTTAACTAAGAAGATGGAACCATGTCAACAACCTGATTAGATTGTTAGATCTTAAGCTTTGTGGGTTTTTTTCATTCAGTTTGTGTATTTTAATCACATCTTTCACATTGCAAACTGTAACCGAAGGAACCCTTTTCCCCAAGAGAGTATATTCAACTGGTTTACAAGGGAACAAAAAGATCTGGGAACAATTTTTAGCTCATTAGTAGCCATCTGCATGCCTTGCATGTCCCTTTATTTGCTTTTAAGATGTTTTCTCTCGAGAAACGTCTTGTCATTAGCTCGTAATGTGTTTTGCATGCAAATGCAATCTTTCCTAGTGAAGTTAAATCAAATCACAAGCATCATTCTTGCCAAATCTTTCTCTGCTCTTTCAACATAAATGTTTTGTCCTGCAGCTTGTCTAATGCTGCTTACGTATCACAAATGCCTAAACTCTCTGTGGATGAGTGTTGGTTTTGTCAGGTGCTGGCGGCCATAAAGACACATTCCCTATAACAGAACTGTGTCTGCCGAAGCTCAAATTAGGTGCTACAGAAATATCCTTCAACCTTTCTCTTAATCCCATTACAACCCTAATCCCCCTCAGTCAACCCTCCACCCTTCCTGTTCACTCGCATGCTGTAATTCCTTGAGTGGTGAAATGCAAATCTGCCCTGCAGGGCCCACTAAGCAGCTTTTAGTGTCTTGTTCCTTAAAAAACATGGAGCAGCTACAAGGCCAAACAGCTGAAAATGAATGTTATTTTTTTTCTTTCGTAATTAATAAAGCTGGAGTGCCAGTCAATGGAAATATTTTCCTTTTTAATATCCTTTTTTATGCAAAATTGTATTGAGGCATACGCTTAATAAGGCCTGCAGTCAAAAGTTAGTCTGGCAATCCCTTTTCCTTCACATGCACCGAGTTAGTTTTACAAATATGATATGAAGAAAAACTTAAATAACATTCTTGGGAATTGTTATTTTTAATTTAATCTTGAATGTTTTAAACCTGCAGCAGGGCTAAATTTGCTTGCTTTTCTTCCAAAGTTGCATAATTAAACAGATTATACTATCCAGGATAAAAGAGCTAAAGGTTACACATATGTTTGGATAGTCCTTAGTTATAGGTGCTGCTACGTAAGTGCCACATGAGGAATATTTGAATTAGTGTAGTTTTGTGAATTTCACATGATGGATAACTGTGAGGAGTGAGTATCTCCAAAGCTTAAAATCCATTGCTAGTAAATGACACCTCTGAGGCCCAGATCTGCCCTAGACTCACTTGTACACTCCTTAATCTTCAGCAGACACACAGTGAAAATGACAAAGCCCATTACCACAGTGACCTCAACAATATGGTTGTCAATTATTCTCGCTACAAAATATTGAGGAAAAATGTCAAAGCTTTCACTCATTGCTGGTAAATGAAACCAATTTTTGATGACCTTTGAGGATTCAGTTCAATAAACTACAGAGAAAATGTGCCCCACTTGTCAAATGGCATTTCTTTGTTGTGGTAAATTGTTTTTCTACTGTACTTGGGCCCAGCTCTTAGCTAATCTTAATTCCTAAATCTGCAAAATGTATGCGGCCCCAAAGTAGAAAGAGTGGTTTTGTGCAGAATGCAAACCGTGCTGGAGATCACACCTGATCTGAAATCAAATAACATTTAATTCATGCTGAAAACCAAAGGTACTGAAAATAAACTGCAGTAAAGAGACAGGAGATTATTTTCTTGCAAATGTATCTGACCACTATTTTCTAACAATGAAGTTGAAAATAGCCCCACCTAGTGTCATGTGCAGGAAAGTGCAAAAGGATTTATGACTGCTTTGTTTTGAATGCAAAACCAGTCTATCATATTCCACTCTCCTGTGTCAGGTTTTTGTTGTAGCTGCAATTAATAAACATCTTCCTAAAATTTTTGTGTCCATTTTTTTTACTTTTAGTAATTTTCACACTCGTGTTTGTACAAAAATAACACTTTTCTCAAGAGTGCGTTACTACTTAATTACCTTGCTTGACTGAAACAAATCTTTTATTGGCAGCTTGAAAGACTACTTGTGGATGACTTTCTTCCAGATCAAACAGCTCATCTTTTCCTGGCTTGGCACATCGGCCGGAGCGCAGCGTTCCCGTGGGGCCCACCGGGGTCAGGTATTTCCCATCGCAGTCCTTGAAGGCCAGCTTCCCCGATTTCAGCTCCAGCGTGAAGCTGGTTGTGTTGGTGTTCTCCTTCACCAGTTTGCCATCGTTGCTCAGAAAACGGCTGTCGCAGGTCTTCAGGCTGTACTTGCCATCCAGGTATACCAAGGTGACCAGAGAAACCACTCCCCAGGGAATGTTGCTGTCCACTGAGATCTCTCCATCAGAGGCAGACAGGTGGGCATAGCGCTTACGTGCCACACTGAGCAGGCTGGCCTGCGGGTGTAAAGCCAAATGAACAGCCCACAACTCTTGCTCCCCTATGGCTTGTGCAAAGCAGGAGAGATAGTCGGCCGACCCTCCAAAGTAACGCAGGTAAGGCTCTGATTGCAGTGCCCAGCGGCCATCGGACTGGGGCACTATAAGGAAGCGGCATTCAGGATCAGGCTTCTCTGCACCGCATGTGATCTTCCCGTCTTTGTCAGAAGCTAAATACCGGCCCAGATGGCTGCGCAGGAATACAACTTGACCATCTTGCTCATCCTGCTCCAAGGTCCAGATTTGTTTCTTCTTCATACTAATGCCTGAGGCGTTCACCTTGAAGCCGAACGTCTCAGCCGTCAGGTAGCGGTTCTCATAGTTGATGAGGCCAAACTGTAGCTTCAGAGCTCTGTTAATTCCGTTTGTGGGCATGCTGGAAGAGGCCACACGTTAAGACTGCAGGCTGAGAGGTTTAGGACAGACAAGGGAATGGGCAGCGAGGGAAAGCAGACATGAGACTAAAAAGATAAAACAAAAGGCTTTTTCTCTCTCTTCTGCTTCTCAAGCTGTGAAGTAATTCCACTTTCGTCCCTCGATGGTTTGTTTAGAGCTCCTTCTTTTTCCCTTTACTTTCTCTCCTTACCCAGAGAGTTTGCACAGGCACTTGCTCTCAGTTCCTTAATGAGTTAGGATTAAAATCAGCAGGACACAGCTCCTCAATCCAACAAGCCGTTGACGTCACATACCAGTGCACCAAACACAAACCTCCCCTCCTCCCTCTCCTTCCCCCAGTACACTGCCTTTGCTGCTTCATTCTCCGTTCCGTCTGCATCTTTCTCTTTCTGCCATTTCTTCAATTTTCCCCCCCCCCTCCCATGCCTGATTTCCCCCCTAATAATTCACACTGACACGCTCATTTGTCAAGAAGTCTTCTATTGGTTCTCACTCATGCTTAGATCCACACACTTGTGCCCACACAAGGATTATCCTTGCTTTGATCTGCTGGCGCATCACAGTTTAATTGGAGTATGTCCAGAGAGTAAAGGTGGCTTTATTTGTTTCAAACCAAGATTTTTTATGTTTGTCGCAAGGC
The DNA here is from genome assembly GCF_033807715.1 of Cololabis saira. Classification (NCBI taxonomy): domain Eukaryota; kingdom Metazoa; phylum Chordata; class Actinopteri; order Beloniformes; family Belonidae; genus Cololabis; species Cololabis saira. Next base: position 17,886,438 of record NC_084607.1, on the reverse strand, counting down.
ACTTTTCTGACAATGTGAATGGAAAGGTTTTGTATCCATGAAATAGCGTCATGCATGGTTTTAAAAGCTGTTCTGGAGATTAAAACTGTATTCACAAAGCCCCTCTTACACGTTGCGTTGGACCAGGAGTATATGTGGCTGACTGATTAGGAAGCACATTATCCTAAACAAAGACAATGGTTTCTTTATCAAAGATCTTATGTCAGTTTACTGCATGCTGCTCCAGAAGGGGCTCCAACATTACTTTTTGCTTCAAGTTCTTCAACAGATATTTGCATTTGTGAAGACTGTGAATTTATATAGCTAAGGGACATTTGAATAGCATAGATTTGAATGTACATTCATTTGAATTTTCTCCACTTTCACCTTGCTGGATTCCCTACCTTGCTTCCAGACCATCTGTTTTTGTGCTAGTTACTGTAATAGAGGATATGACTCCATGCCCCCCCGCGACCTTTGTCACGCTGCACGCTAAGATCAACCTTGGTAAGAGCATTACCACCCTCTTCTGCAGGTTCCCGAAGATTGTTTGGGTAAAGCCAAGAAGAACTTATTTTAAACTCTATTTATTTAAAAATGTATAATTTGTCGTAAAGTAAAAAAGTCTTAAATTCGACTTATTACTCTCAGTTGTTACATGCTATCCGCGTGATCAGCATAATGGTCCCAGGCTAGAGCTGGGGGTTAATAGTTATGTTAATCTCAGGGCCAAGGTTCATAGACCAAATAGAGGCTGTTTAAGGAGCACACACATAATAATAACCAGCAACATTTGGCATTCTGGGGTTGAATTGTCTGTTATTAGACAAAGCCATATTAAAGGGAACACTCATAGATGTTATTAAAGTATGTTATCCCCCTTTTGAAAGGATAAGGAAGCAATCCTTATCCTAGAGATGCATCAGATTCATTTGATTCATTTCTCTTGCCTTTTGCCTTTTTTCTGATTCATATTTAGAATAAAGGCCTGCTGGCTATGCACCTTAGTTTTGATTTTAGCCTCTTAGCTATTTGTCCCTTGTGACCCAGAGCCATCTTGAAGCTTTTTTCTTCTGTCTCTGATGCTTGACTTCAAGGATGGGGATCTTCCTGTGATGCTCCTCACTCCCACTTTATTGGGTAGTCCTCTTTTGCACAAGTCTTCCACCAGCTATTCATATTTTTGTTCTCTTCCTCTTACTGGCTTCCTTCATGACCTGCTCCATTCCTCCAAAGGTATGATCAGCTCCAGCAAGACCACCTGCTTTGACGAGTCGAAAGCCAGCAAAATGGTTGGTCCGAATGTGATTTCCATTATATTCTATATTCTAGAATAGCAGCACACATGGTGCTAGCTTACTCGCTCTTTAATTGTTCATATCAGCTATGAGGGATTCTGCAGCACCTCTCCGTAGAAGGTTCCAGTGCTCTGGAAGACACTCTGCCTTGTTCCAGTATCAAAAAGATCTCCTCCATCATCTCCCAATGACCTGTATCCCTAACATCACACATCATGAAAGTCTTGGAAAGACTTTTATTGGCCCACCTGAATTAGCATACCAGGACCTACTGCAGACCTACTATTGTCGTGGAGTTGGAGTTCACGATTCCATTATACACCTGCTTCAACAAACCCTGCAGCTGATGTACAAACAGATTTTTTCTGTGAAAAATGGTGGAATTAAGTTCAGCTGCCACTGACCCAGGAGGGTTTGTTAGCCTGTCAACTGTAGGAAATAACGCCCAAGCATTATGACTGTTTTTGTTGATGATGTCATAGAAGTATGACTTCCTTCCATTCCTCAGTTGTAAATTATAAGAGTGAAGTGTGTCTTTATAGATGTCATAATTAACCTGGAGATTTGTTTTTCTCCATTCTACACTCTCCGACACTCTCTTTTCCCATTTTTTACCAGTGTGAAATTTCGCCATGGAGACTTCTTCCTTCCAAAGATAACTTTCGCCTTAATGGGAGCAATAGTATCCATAACATTTAACATTTTAACATCAAAGCTACTGACAAGCTCATTGACCGAACCCTCGGACAGGGCAGGTGTTAGAGAGAAGACTTAAAGCAGCTGTATGTAAGAGCAATAATAAAACGAATCATAAAATGACCCCGATATGTCAACAGACATTTAAAAATCATGTTCATTTCAAATACTTATGTCACTGACAACAGCACTCAAGCCAGGATATTCCAGTTTAAAAAGAGGAGTTGCAGCCCTCAACTGATGTTTATGTTGTCATTTTTTGTTTTGGCCTGAAGCTCCACCCTCCACCTATCTCCCAATCACCAAGTCAGTATTGTTTCGGCATCCGGGTTGCCAGCTCGGCTCTAATTATGGCAGCCATGGCAGCCTACGTTCCTGCTGCATTCTGCAGCCTACCTGGCAACCTCTGGTCGGGGGGAGGAGGGGGAGGGTACACGCCGCTCAACAATATTTTGAAAGTGACTGCAGTACCAGTTTTGGCCATTTCTTACAGATGGCTCCTTTAAAGATCTCACTACTGTTTTCAGTTACACACCATTTTAAGATCACTGCTGTTGAAGCATTTGTGCATTGAAATCATACCTTCACAGAAACACAGGAATGATCAAAAAGGCTGACATCAGTAACCTTTGAAATGCTCCGACCCTTAGAGATCAGTAAGTTTAGAGTGCCCCCTATTGTGTGATACATGCTGAGTCAGCCGAAAGTTGTCCAGAGTGTTACCAAGGTGTTTAGTCTCTTTATCCTGAGGGTTGATGTTGTTAAAATCACCAACAATAAATACACGCTCAAAATCAACGCAGATTATAAACAGCAGTTCATTGAGCTCACCAAAAACGTATTGTGGAAGTTTGTAAATATTCAGAAACAGGACTCGACGACGCCTTCAGCTGTACAGCTATGTAAGACTGAAAACTTCCAGGAGACACCTACTTACATTGAAATGATTCATTAGATAAGACTGCAAGCCCGACACCCCCCACCCCCCCGGCTCACTCTGGCCTCACTGATAAAACTTTAACCACGAGGGCTCAACTCTGAGAACAGCTGCACTGTTATTTTGGTCTAACCAAGTTTCAGTTAAAAAAATAAAATCCAGGCTGTGCTCAGTGATAACATCATTAATAAAAAATGTCATCCCAGCTAAAGACCTGACATTTAATAAAGCCAACTTAAGTGTTTTAGAGGTATTATTGTCCACTTGTGTTGGGGAGCAGTCTGTGGCACACCTGGTATTTTTACTTTATTTAAAGGTCTTTTAGTGTGCAACTATCTGTGTTTTGAGTGGGCCACATTTGTCCTTCTGTCACCTAAATGTAGATACATTTTAAAAGCTGCCAATAAACAGGGTCCCAGGTTGTCCTGGGAAACGACTGCCGTAATCCTCAATTGCAAGTACTTTTCTCTTGAGGCTTTCTTGAGCTTGTGGCTTGGGATGTTCACTGGTTGTCACAAATGTGATATTATACCAGAGTGGACTGTGAAATGATGAAATAAGCTATTTCTGATATTCATACGTATGTATATATATATATATATATATATATATATATATATATATATATATATATATATATATATATATATATAATATATACTCACTCACTCATCTTCTTCCGCTATATATACAGTGCCTTGCGAAAGTATTTGCCCCCCTTGAACTTTGTGACCTTTTGCTACATTTCAGGCTTCTAACATAAAGATATAAAACTGTAATTTTTTGTGAAGAATCAACAACAAGTCAGCTTCAGCTTTCCACACCTCTAAATATGAGATGTTATGGTCCAGTTCTTTGTGTCGTGTAATTTTTTGTGAAGAATCAACAACAAGTGGGACACAATCATGAAGTGGAACGAAATTTATTGGATATTTCAAACTTTTTTAACAAATAAAAAACTGAAAAATTGGGTTTGCAAAATTATTCACCCCCCTTAAGTTAATACTTTGTAGCGCCACCTTTTCCTGTGATTACAGCTGTAAGTCACTTGGGGTTTGTCTCTATCAGTTTTGCACATCGAGAGACTGAACTTTTTGCCCATTCCTCCTTGCAAAACAGCTCTAACTCAGTGAGGTTGGATGGAGAGCGTTTGTGAACAGCAGTTTTCAGTTGTTTCCACAAATTCTCGATTGGATTCAGGTCTGGACTTTGACTTGGCCATTCTAACACCTGGATATGTTTTTTGTGAACCATTCCATTGTAGATTTTGCTTTATGTTTTGGATCATTGTCTTGTTGGAAGACAAATCTCTGTCCCAGTCTCAGGTCTTTTGCAGACTCCATCAGGTTTTCTTCCAGAATGGTCCTGTATTTGGCTCCATCCATCTTCCTATCAATTTTAACCATCTTCCCTGTCCCTGCTGAAGAAAAGCAGGCCCAAACGATGATGCTGCCACCACCATGTTTGACAGTGGGGATGGTGTGTTGAGGGTGATGAGCTGTGTTGCTTTTACGCCAAACATAACGTTTTGCATTGTTGCCAAAAAGTTTGATTTTGGTCTGATCTGATCAGAGCACCTTCTTCCACATGTTTGGTGTGTCTCCCAGGTGGCCTGTGGCAAACCTTAAACGACACTTTGTATGGATATCTTTAAGAAATGGCTTTCTTCTTGCCACTCTTCCATAAAGGCCAGAATTGTGCAGTATACGACTGATTGTTGTCGTATGGACAGAGTCTCCCACCTCAGCTGTAGAGCTCTGCAGTTCATCCAGAGTGATCATGGGCAGAGCCGGATTAACGCAAAGGTAAACTAGGCATGTGCCTAGTTGACAGGGGGGGGCCCAGACAGAGACACATTTTTTTTTTGTTGTCTGCACACATATTAATGGTTGATAACATGCCGGTAAAAACCTAAGGCATATATATATATGTGCATTATTACTATATTTAGTATACATATATATATATATATATATATATATATATATACGCATACATACGCACAGGGCCGCCGCAAGGGATGTGCGAACCGTGCGACCGCACGGGGCCTCGCGCCCCAAGGGGCCATATCAATAAATATATGTGCAATGATGACGCGTGTCTGTTGTTCAATACAACTGATCAGACCAAGCGCGGACACAAGCTGCTCTGATCCAGACGGTGGAGTTGGAACAAACTGTCACACAATGTCGTGAGAACGAGACAGATTCAGGAAATTTCCATCAGGAAGAAAAAAACTAAAGAAAATGGAAGAGTTTAATGCCTCTCTGAAAGGCACGTTTGATAAATTTGTTACAAAAATCACCGATCCGCCCGGGTCTCAAGCAGCCGTGGGGCCGTCGAGGTAAGCCCAGATGATGATGAGGCATTTCACACAGGGCCTCACAAATCTCCCAGACGGCTCTGCATACGCATACACATACATACATATACACATACAGACATAAATACTACAGCACACTTTGTCTTACTGCAAATTTGATTGGTCTTCGTAGATTTGACTTCTTATTTAACGATTCAATTTAATCAACACATTTAATTAAGATTTTCTGCAAAATGCTCACAATCGATAATAATATAAATTTTTTAATATACAACACATGACTTATTTTGGAATACAAAGAACCAACTTGACTATGACTATGCTATGTAAAATGTGAATTAACTTTTATTAGTAACTTTGGTAAGTTTAAGATTTCATAAATAACATCGATGGAGGGGGGCCCAAAAATCACAGTCTGCCTAGTGTAGTCCATTTATTTAATCCGGCTCTGATCATGGGCCTCTTGGCTGCATCTCTGATCAGTCTTCTCCTTGTATGAGCTGAAAGTGTAGAGGGACGGCCAGGTCTTGGTAGATTTGCAGTGGTCTGATACTCCTTCCATTTCAATATTATCGCTTGCACAGTGCTCCTTGGGATGTTTAAAAGCTTGGGAAATATTTTGTATCCAAATCCAGCTTTAAACTTCTCCACAACAGTATCTCGGACCTGCCTGGTGTGTTCCTTGTTCTTCATGATGCTCTCTGCGCTTTAAACAGACTTCTGAGACGATCACGGTGCAGGTGCATTTAGACGGAGACGTGATTACACACTGGTGGATTCCATTTATCATCATTAGTCATTTAGGTCAACACTGGATCATTCAGAGATCCTCACTGAACTTCTGGACAGAGTTTGCTGCACTGAAAGTAAAGGGGGTGAATAATTTTGCACGGCCACTTTTTCAGTTTTTTATTTGTTAATTGCAGTTTTATATCTTTATGTTTGAAGCCTAAAATGTGGCAAAAGGTCACAAAGTTCAAGGGGGCCAAATACTTTCGCAAGGCACTGTATGTATATATATATATATATATATATATATATATATATATATATATATATATATATATATATATATATATATATATATGTGTGTATATATATATATATATATATACTATTTGATGTGACTTGAGTGGTCTTTCCTGGGAATGCTTCCACCTTCTGTGAATCCATTACAGTGTTGCCTCTTCGATCCTCTTCTTCATTGACGTATGTTAAATATGATGTAGTGATGGAATTGGACATATATCTCTACAATTTTTTGCAAAAGCACTCTCAGGGCTTTTATTTAACATATATTTACTCCGGAGCAGGTTAGGAGATTGTAATCTTACTTTTTTTTTTGTCAGACTTGTCAGTCAGTCTTAAATACAAACAACACCACTTATAAAAATTCTTCAAAGTATTCACTACATCTCCAAATTAGCATATTTTCAGTTTTAGGAAAGTCATGGTGATAATCTTCAACCTGACTGAGTGAAACTGGTAAAGTTATCATGTGGCTAAATTGTTTGTTTTAATTTGTCAGGTCATTCTCACAGGTATTGCAATTTTTTTAAATCTCCCACAGCCTTTGTTAGAATAGTGCACACTTGTTAACAATCTCTGTCTTGAACTGTTTAACACCCAGTAAAATAAAATCAATGAAAATACTTCACATATAGACCTGTTAAGTGTGTACCCCTACCTCTCATCTGTATTGATCTGGGATAGGCTCAGGCAGACCTGCATAACCCTGCATAGGATTAAACGGGTATAGAAAATGGATGGGTGGATACTTCACGTATGCCACTACCATGATTCATGAATACCCTTTACCGTGCAGTACCCGAGTACTTCACTTTGCATTAACAGCCTATCCCCACTAGGTGTCAGCATTATTTACAAGTTGATAGCTATTGTAATTTACAAATTATAGGAAGTGACGGTGGAGATGAGTTTGGAAGAATTTAGAAGAATAGATCAATTGCATGGTATTCTTTGTTAGAACAAATCTGGTCTCTCTCTCTCTCTCTCTCTCTCTCTCTCTCTCTCTCTTTCTCTCTCTCTCTCTCTCTCTCTCTCTCTCTCTCTCTCTCTCTCTCTCTCTCTCTCTCTCTCTCTCTCTCTCTCAAACTCTCAGCAGAGTTTGCTGTATAAACGGACCACTTATACGAAATCAATGTACCAGCAGTGCATCCGAATTATAGTAAATAAAATCTGTCAATAATATGTTAAACTGGACAATTTACAACTATTATTTAATCAGATATACTGCACGTTTTTATATTTATAAAATAATTAATTTATAATAAAAAAAAACAAAAAGAAGAAAAAAGTATGTTTATGCAGGAAAGAAGATGTAGAATGTTAAAAATATTATGGGTGCCAAATCCATTATTTTTCTGGAAAATGTTCCATCTTTCGATTAATATGCATTTTTGTCAGCATGAAAAAAAAAAAAAAAAACGGAATAAATTTGCATCACATCTATTGCTGTTACGATGGATGTCCAGTGGACGGCACTGTTGTCCACAGATTGTAACTAGTTTGTTTACTGTCAGTATTTTAGCGTCTTTGGTTTAATTTGGGTATACCGGTGAATGGGAATTGCTAAACCAGGTGAATGTTAGTCATACGTGTAATAGATTAATTGCACCAAGCTTGAAAGTAAGCCAAATTTGGAGTTCCTTTTCTGGTCTTTAATTACTGTTTCATCATGCAGAAGATAAAGAGAAGAACCACAAGGGTTTGATAATGCAAATAATATGTAACCTGTCCTTCAAATGCCCCCAACTGTCTGGGTTGCCCTGCTTTTCAAAAATCCAGGTTAGTATTAACTACACATCATATCTGTGGTAGCGGTCCAGTAGTCATGTCATATCATGGATGTAAATGTCTGTTTTGTGTATACAGTATTTGTGAATAATTTTTTTTAATTTTTTTTTAATCAAAAGTCATTCTGTGTATCCAGGTAGTCAGGGAAATGAATGCACGTTAAAAAGATCTGTAAGACAATTGACAATTGAAAAACAACAATGATTTAAAGAAGTTGGTTACTCATAAATAAACACAAACATGCATGTGCACACATGTTAACAGAGCCACTCACAAACAGATCAAATGTTGAGCTGAGGTCTGGCCTTTTATGGCATTAACATGGATTAATGTGTCCTGTATTATTATTTAATTTATAACTGTCCTGGACCTTTCCAGATAAGAAAATTTGTCAGGTTGTTGCCATCCATTAGCACCTTCAGACTGCATCTATTAGCCGGCCATGTGCTCAGAGCTCCATTTAAAGGGCCAGCACCCTCTCTGGTTCGGCTGAATAATAAAGTCCTTCCAGAGAAAAGTCAAGGTTGTCTCATGAAAGATGTAGATGAGCCACTTCCTAAAGGATGGACGTGTAAATGTTTTAAATGATCACAGACATGATACTTGGGTTTAATCAAAAAAAAGTCATCTTCTGATTCTCGAAGCATCTTTTTAGAGTAAGATTACTTGAGAAATGATGCGTTCATAAACTCATGTGAGCTCAGTTTAGGGAAAAGTCAGTACTGTTACAGTTTAATTTTTTCGTTCCTTCATTTTTTAATTATTCTGCCTACACACACCAGTTTCCTCTGGACAGCTGTGTCCTTGAAGCAAATGAGGGTTCAGACAATCATAATTATATAACGACTAGCCTCACTTGTCTTGTCCTACATAGTGTATCAGATTCAAAAAATGTCCTTTATTTGCCTTCTTGTGCTCCCATTGGACCCTCCAGCGGCCCCCTCTAAAACCAGCAGAGGAAAACGGTCCATGAGACATGCAGTAAAAGTAACATGTGAAATGACTGTCTTGCCTGGATTTTCCTTCCTCAGCAACCTGGTGCTCACTGACCCCATTAATCCAGGTGTTCATTCATCTACAGGGCGATCCTCCCACAGGCCTCTAACGGCACAAGCCCCCCCCCCCGCTGTGTTTGCACAGCGCCAGCCCAGTCCAGCTATGGCCTTCTCACTCATGTCCAGTGCAGCAGGCTCTGGTCCTATAACTGTGTAATTGGGACTGCCAATAAGCTCAGTGTGAGGATCCATATAAATGAGCCTTGGTAAATGTCAAGCCTTTTAAAACTCAGTTGCAATGCCACGTTTGTGTCGCAGACTGTCATTTGTTTTGAGCGTGACCCAAACTTGTCTCAGCGGAGTAAAGACGGAGGGCTGCTCATGCAGCAAGAGAAGGTGGTGTAACTCAATTTGAGGTTATTGCTGTCAGTTCAATGCATTATTGACAAAGACACCTCATCTCTCAGGCAGAGCAACCTGTAAATAGGCAAACAGTAAAATAGGCAATGTTTTTCATTGATTAAATTGCAGAGTGGTGGACAGTGCTCAGCTGTGCGCAGAAAGGGCTCTTGTTTCTATACAGGCAGGGTGAGCTTTAAGCGACAGGGGTTCTCACATTAATGCCTTCTTTGGCTCACTGGCTCTGACATTAGGGTGGATATGAGGCCTAAGCTGCTTCCTTGGTGATATTTCAATGTGTCGTTGATAAAAAAAAAGAATGACCAAATGATTTAGAATGGCAGGTACTATGTCTGTCCATCTGTAAAAATGTGCTTGTTTACATGTGTTGTGGGATCATTTCTCAGTGGGTGTGAGATTGCATGCCTGGCTTTGTCTCTTATGTATGCTTTTTTTTATATGCTTTCTCTTTCTGTCGTTTTTGAGGGGGCTGTGCATGCATGGATACACACACGTATTATTAATGTGCGCACACATCTCCACATGAAAGTCTGTTGAATATGAGGTTTGAATACAAGCTTGTAAGTTCCAGACAAAAATAGTTGAAAAAACAACAACACTGATTTTGTTTTTCTTTGCATACAGAAGGAAACCAAGATACTTCATGTTTTGTCTTGTTCGTTTTATTTTGCCTCTCAGGCCTGCAACACATTCCAAAGAAAGTTGTGATAATTATTTTCATACTGATGTTAACAGGTGATTGGAATAAGGATTTAGTACAAAAGCCGAACAGAGGATCTTGTCAACAAATTCATGAGTAATGTGTTTTAAAATAATGTTCTACAAAGAAACATTGAAAATGACTTGCATATTTCCTCTATTGTGTTTACTATCATTAAAACATTTAAAGATGTTGTGGAATTTCACTGCACAAAGGCCATGGATGCACGCCTAAAATATACAACTAAAATCACAGATTTCGCAGAATACACTGCACCAAGCACTGTTATTGATCAATAGCTGATATAACCACATGGGCAGGGGATTTATTTGGTAAACCTTTGTGAAGCACCACACTTACATCCTGACACATTCACAGCTGCCCCATATAAGCAGTCTCATGTTAAAATTGTCCAGACGTGTCGTTACAAAGCAGTAAAAACTTTACCATCTTAAGTCCTTTTGAAATGTGTTTAAGGCCTGTAAAAAGAGGAATGCGTCTTTATTATCTAAATGAAGCTGATGAGAGGAAAAATGCTTGATTTAATAAATATTTCATACTGTTATATTTCATACTGTTAGTACAAATCAGGATCACAGTGTCTGTTTGCCTTCTTCACTGCATCCCAGCTTATTTTGATGTGGGGTTGCAACATTGCACTCCTCATTTCTTCTTTCTGAATTTTTACTACTTTCCCACATGCAGAGGCTGTAAAAGTGAGTGATTTAAACACAAGTGAGTAAATACTCTCAGTTGGCTACATCAAATGCTGATTCAAAAGCTTCAGTTAGTTCCACGTTCCTCAGAGGGCCAGAAGAGCATGTGTTGTTAGTTTCTCACCCTCTACTGAGGCTTGGATTGCTATGCATTGGCAATGCATAATTTTTAATAAGAAAATAGCATGGGGACTGAATAAAAAAGAAAAAAGAATGGTAATTGCAAGTTCATGTGGCTGTAGGACAGTCGTGGAGGTCAGCAGTCGCAATGCTATGGAAGAAGAGAGCCAAAGTATGTAGTACGAACTCAGCCAAGTAGTATAATCATTCCCTGTGTGCATAAGCCCTGAGCACTTGCTGTGTTCGTCTACACAGAAATGTCATTTGTCTTAGCTTGCATAAACACACATGCACACATTCCCTTCAAACAGACTTGCGTTGCTTGTCTGACAAATTGAGCACATTTGTTCACCAGAAAAATTTTCATTGAGCAACTGGGTCTTCTCTGTGTCTCCTCTTGTTTCTCATTGAGAGGATTCCTCCCCTTTCTGTAGCAGCGTAGATTGTTTACGGCAGGAAGTGCCTGGCATCCTCTCACTTGGCAGTGGGAGACAGTGATTTGGCTGCTGCTGGTATCCCCACGTCGTTCACAGTCCCAGCGCCTGCTGCAGTGTAATTCATGTGCTTTTGGGAGACATTCTTACCGTAATGAAGAGCATTTTTGTTGATTATTCTGTCTGCTTTTGATTACGCCTTGGCTGGCCTCTGAAAACTAGCTGGAGTTGTAGCTGTAGAAATATGGCTGGTAAAGCTATATATCTTCGTTCAGTGTGCAAGATACATATACATATTTAGGATAATATGATTATTAGTTTGGACTTTGTATCGGTATATACATTATGTTAAAGGGCTCAAATTGTGATCTGGAATGAAAGGTCTCAATCTATAGTTAACATGTACGCTAACTCAACAAACTAAACTAAACAAACCAAAATCATGAATCAGCGGCGATGAAGGGTTCCCTGCAGTGTGACCTTAATATCGAATGCTACTGGAACACACCACAAAAATCATCAATGTCATATAGCGTAGACAACAGCTTGCAGCCTAGGCTTGTACAAAATGATGGAGCTTTGCAGTGCAGAAGGGGCAGATAAGAAAATACAAAGTCATATTTTGATATTTGAATTTCTAAATATTTATTATCATGATACTTTAGGCAATTTTGAATCAAAGGGGCTACATACAGGTAGCTAGTCTAACGCAAATCCAGAAATTAGGAAAGTTACAATTCCAAAAGTGGCCACTAGAAGCTGGATCCGAAAGTGAGTCAGTCTCCTTGAGCCCAGTGTTAAAAAATCTTCAACTTCATTGCCGAAATGTACGGAAGCGTATTGCATTCACTTTGGAAAAAAAGCGTTGTTTTTCGCGATAATTTTTTCTGTTTTTTTTGGTATTTTATTTTTTTTTGCCCTGCTTTTAGGTATAATTTTTTCAGTTTTTTGAGGTAATTCTTTCCGCCCATACGCCGCTGAAGGCAATTCCATCTCCTAAGCTGCACACCGTGTGGATCCAATATTTTCAGCAGTCTCCTGATCTTCTCTTGGGCCACCACAAAGCCGGCCTGAATCTATTTCATATGGATCTTCTTGTATTCATGGAGCATGCCATATCTGTTCAACTCATCCTGGAGAAACATTGCTAAGTGGAGGAGATTTGAATGGGCTGAACAACCGCATAGTCCTCAGGTGTCTGCGTAAAGTCGACAAACTAATGGTAATACCATCTATATGGCTTGAAGACAGGACTATCTCTGGGTGTCTTAATTAAACTAAACAAGTTGGTCATGTTTGCTTCCATTAAATCAAGCTCTCAATAAAGGAATGAATGTGATTGTTTCAGATGCTTTCTAAACTGGCGGAAAACGGAGGAAAAAATTACCACCAAAAATAGAGAAAAATTATTGCGAAAAACAGAGCTCTTTATTTTCTTCCAAGTGAATGTAATATTCTTCCGTAGAAATGAACATATAGCTTGCAAAACTGTTTTGGTCTCCCTAGCTAGATTTCACATGACAGGGTCATGACAACTATACAAGGGGTGATTTAATTTTTTATATACCTCATCAGGTACATAATATAAAATATATGCGTAATTTGGTACGTTTTCTTTTGACTGACAGCTGGCTACAGTTAATAGCTAGCTGTCATCCCTTTAGCTAGTGCTGTCATTCCTCGACTATTGAGTTGTGATTGCATAGTCATGCTTATATTACAGTTTTTCTCAATCACTTTGGTACATTTCTCACATCAGAATTGAAATTCTCAAAAGTTCTTGTTCAGTTTTCACATCATCATGTCATTTGTGCAGATGAAAAAGGCAGTTTCTCATTGCATTGAACAAATTGCAAATGCTTTTGTCCATCCATGCAAATGATTGTGTACAATTCTCAGTTTTTTCGTACATTATCAATTGCTTTTGTCATGCTAATCAAAATGCTTTGTTATAGGAATCTATCAAATAGTCTCTTTCCCCAAAACATTTAGGCTATAGTTCATCATATAAGTCTTCACATGCAAAATGATTTACCAAGCCATCATAACATGTCAAGCATATATACATTTCCATAAGACATTTGTCTGTAAATATGATCTAAATTGGTAAATTCCTCCCAGGTGAATCTAGACTTTCTCTAATGAAAAGAGTTGATCAACCAATGATCGACAGTTTTCTGAATGAGCTCAAGGGAGCATCTCATGAACAATCTACTGGGGAGTATATAGGTAACCAGAGCACAATAGAAACTTACAATGTCTGACAATGGAAGGACAACAGCCAAGAAGAAGGAGAGGAAGAGGGGTGAGGCTGCGTGGTGGAGGAGTAGGAAGAGGAAGAGGCAGAAGAGGCGGACACATGCGTGTTCCTGATGAAATCAGAGCAACACTTGTAGACCATGTTTTGAATCATGGGCTGACTATGCCAATGAAGAAGTCATTCTGTAAATGTGAATCTTGTCTTTTCCAATCAATCTTACACGTATACATTATATGAGGTCAAATGTACAACACTTGTCATCACACCTAAACCACATTTTACATCAACATGTCCCTTCAAAGTGCCTTCAATTGCCAACATGACTAATGAATTTGACTGTCTTATCTGTACACAATGACACAATGATTAAACATTCTGATGGCACTGACAAGTATATTGACACAAAAACTTGCTTTTGAGGGATGGACTAAGGATTTTGAGAAAGAGACTGGCTTTTGCAGGTGATCCACAGTGTTTTGCTATTTGTTCAAACTGTTTTGAGAAATGCACTTGATCTTCTGCAAATTGCAAGAATGATTGGAAAAATGTACCAAAGTGATTGAGAAAAACTGTAAAACTAATATGGTTTGTTTTGTTAGTCATACTAACAGGCCTCTGCAACTGCTTTTGAGTTGGCCTGGAAGCAGAGCAGACTGAACCAATGTCCAATTTCAAATGTCCGAATGGAGTGCTTCCAGAAGTGAAACGGGGATCAGTGCAGCACCGCTGGGACCTGTTGCTGCTTGTGGGACTAAGCTGGTAGACTAGCCTGACCGCAGGTAGCTGGATCTGTAAGCACTGGGTTGAGTAAACACGGATCCCACAAAAGCTCCCTTAGCCCTTGTTTCAGCTCTTGCAGCATTTGTTTCAGATATTGTTTAGCGAGAGACAAATTAAATTAGGATGTTTGGAAAGATTTATTCAGAAAATTTCCTTTGTCATCAGTTAGCATAAATGAAGCCATCCTCGCTAACTCATGGTAATTAAACTAAGGCGGGTGTTTTCCAGCTGGCCTATAGCCCTGCTCGCTCCACACATTTGTCGTGTTCATGCCCTCTATATCTTCCCAAAAGTGGATTTTTAACTTTATGTATAGCAGGGTGACCCCAAAATGGTTTAAAGTGGAGATCAAATTGTCATTTCCAGCCATTTTAATGTCATGAAGGGTACTTTTACATTAGTGTTGCAGCCATTGTAGCTACCTCCAAACATTTTACAAGTACTTAAAAACAACAAAAACAAGGTCACACATAATGCAACTTGCTTTGAATGAGATGTTGTCTTTAAGTGCTTGGTTGGATGTTTGGAGTTTTTTAAGTGTCTTCTGGATAGTAACATTTCCAGATGTTTTCTGTGAGGGGTGTCAGAATTGGATCAAAGCAGGAAAGTCATGAACCAGAGAAACTGCAACAACAAAGATTAAATGCTGATGTTTCTGTTTGGGGTGGCTGTAAAAGCAGTTCAGCTAAAGCTGGAAAAGTTCTGGCACCCTCACAATCAAATATATATTTATTTCAAGACATTATGGATGCTGATTACTCTTTTTCTTGAATTAATACTGAAAAGTTTTGCTCTTACAAACAATTCAATGTTGATATTTAATATATATTAACACTAGACCCTCCATATTACTTCCCATTGGTAAGATGTCCTTATGAATCCATCCCTTAAGTGTGTAGTAGAAGCTGACAAACAAAGGCAGTCCTTGCCTTATTACAGTATATACTCCCAGAGTAAAGTCTTTCATCATAGTGTGTGAGACTTGGACACATCCTAGCTTTTTATTTATTTATTGAGCTTATGATGATGTTTAGGGTAAAAACTGATTGTTGTGACACTTCTGCAAATTTCTCTATTTGAGATCAATAAAGTACACCCAATTCCTGATTAGTCAAGTCCAAAAAACACAGAAAGCATGTTGTGTTCACTTTGATCAGCACATAGAGTTGCTGATGTTTGCTTTTACCTCTAAGCATTGAGCATTGCACAACACATTAATTTCAGTCTCACAGACTTCCTGGAAATACATAACACTCAACATATTTATTAGTCATTAGATGCTTATTTCATCTTGTGATGACATGGTGAGGTCAACCTCTATTGTTCATCCACCAGTGACATCAAATGGGATGTCAAACACACTCTGGAAAAGAGGATATTGGTGTCTTCAAGGTGTAAACAGAATTTGTGCCATTTGACCCTTGAGATGGATGCTTGCATTGTCTGAATACTGCTAGCTCTTGTATAAGCATGCCATTTGCTGTCTGCTGAAGTGCTAAGCCTGCTGGGGCTGTTTAGTGCTGAGTAAGCATGTATTTTCTTGAGCATGCACCACCTGTCAGCAGCACCGCAACTGTATGGGGATGTGTTGTTTTCGTGTGTGTTACATTCCCAGACAATAGTCCATGCAAGAGTTACAAGCTATGACTTGTAGTACAAACCAAATGTTTGAAGTCAACAGCATCACGTGAGCTAAAAGCAATAAGGATTTGGCAGCCCCCTACTAAAGAGCTTTTAGACAAAGTAATTATATTCCAAAAGCGTTTGTGCTAGTGTATTCTTATGCTAGCGTATAAGCGTACATGCATCTTTCCCAGGGGGAGGTACCAGATCCTATTACATTATCCACCACACATCAAAGGGTTAAAAGCTGTCTGGCTCTATAGTCATTAAGCTCTCTCTCAGCCACAGTAAATCAACGCTGCTTCGGCAACAGCTGCTCTGATCACCTATTAAAACTTCCATAATGTCCTATGTGTACAGTGTGGGGTCTGTAAGCTGACACTAACCAATAGACCCCAGATAAAGGCCATATAGAGCTGATCTGGTTCTTATGGTCGTCAGAGCAAATGAAGAACTGAGAGCGGAAATATCCCATTCCACAGATACATTCTATCTTTTGGTACCAGACAATATTAATATATGTAGTTTTAAACCTAGTTAGTCGAAGCATTATACACTTTTTTTTCCCAAAAGTTAAACTTAATATCATGGCATGTTAGATACACTACAAAAGCTCTACTTTGAATCATGTATTTACAGCTGTGTTTACAACGGATGGTTCTAGTAGGTGGAGACGGACAATTGAGGGTTTTTTTTTAAATGTTTTTCCAGACATCCATATTGCACCATTATCACTCAATTAAAAAGTGGCTAAATACATACTTATAAGTAATATGATGGCACTCAGTAACGTGGGAGCAATGCTTCAATTCACCTCTGGGAAAATAAGAGGGCAGCATGCCAAAGACCTAAGGTGTAGCAAGATTTAAAACTGAGCGATGACAAGCAAAAGGCAGCCTGCCAATACACAGTTGCAATCTGGCGTAGCAGCATGGTGGCATAAGGGGCATGAAAAATCATCTGGATGCTATAAGTAGTTAACTGTATTGAACTGTGGTGGTATAAATGAGTGGATAGCTGCTACCAAGCTTGTCTGATGTTGCTGTAGACTGCATTGAAGCAGTTTTTATTTTCAATAAGCGCTCAGTAACACTGCAAACGGCATACACTTGCAAAAGTTATAACCAATTCTAGTAGTATAAAAAATATACATTAGGTTATTGGAGCCTCCGTATATCCATGTGCCTCCGCAGTAGCTTTAAAACGAATATAACAAAGATTTAATCCTCATAGAATGGCTCAAAGAAATCTGAAATAGTATTTTAAAAACTGTAAACAGGGTTGAAAATACATTGCAGCTTTCTGTAGTCAAACTCAGCAGTAGTTAGTCGAGGAGAAATGGATCACATGTTAGCCTGCTGCACTGATCCTGACCAGGAAATTGCATGAAAATCGATAGCAGGATCAGCTAACTGGACTACTGTCAGTCTTTATAGTAGCGCACTCTCAGGAGGCTTGTCTCCATGGAGACGCAAACAGGGCACGAGACTACCCTCAGGTGAATTCTCTCTGTGGCTCTACCAACAGAATTGGTCCTTTAAGGTTTCATTTTTCTTCTTGTCCACCTTTTTCTTTTTCTCTCAATCTTTTACTTTCTCTCCAACTGTTCAGCTGCAGTCCCTGAGCCCAACTTCTCTGTCTCTTCCTTTGATTCACTCACTCTTCGGTGACTCTCCCACTGACAGACTGTATGGTCAAAATTCAACAAAAGATATAAGGTGAAATTGGGTCTCCATAACATCTGTCACAGGCAATTCAGGGGATGGACGGCGATTTGCCCCGGCTAACGCTGCAGGGATGTTTGTCATCTGATCTCATAGTGCGGCCCATGCATTCTGTTCTGTTATTATCTCCCCCTTCTTTCTGACATTTGATTTTTTCTCCCACTCACACATGCTTATTTCTTTCCTCTTTTTTTCTTAAGATCATAGATAGATAGATACAGTAGATAAATAGATAGATAGATAGATAGATAGATAGATAGATAGATAGATAGATAGATAGATAGATAGATAGATAGATAGATAGATAGATAGATAGATAGATAGATAGATAGATAGATAGATAGATAGATAGATAGATAGATAGATAGATAGATAGATAGATAGATAGATAGATAGATAGTTTCCCTGTTTATTGCATCACAAGGTGAATTTAGTGCTTTGATTCTGCACGCTAACCCCACTTGATTTTGTTTAAAGAAGAAGAAGAAGAAGAAGAAAAAAAAGATGTTTCCAAAATGTCTGATCAAAACCTTGGTTAATTGCCAGGGGGCTTCATATCATGTTGTTAAGATGTCCCGTTATCAGTCATGGAGCCTATGATTACATAGTATCTAAGCAGATTCCATATTTTTAAATTGCGAGATATAAGGAAAGGAAAATGAAAGCAGAGCTGTTCCTTGGACATGGAATGTGTTTAAGGACTCTGGCAACCAGCAGTGGAGGCCTGGCAGCTAGGAAATATTCTTTTATATCCTGCTCTAACAAGCATTTTTATACATACAGAAGCACGCAGGGGTTCATGCTGTCTCTTGTTTCTCTTTAACACAATTTCTCCTCTTGTGCCATTATATACTCTGATATTCACTGCACAGTGTAGGTCTGTGTGTGTGTGTGTGCATGTGTGTGCATGCAAGCAGCAGCCAAGGGACTGCATCCACTTTGTTAGTCTGTCGCAGTCAAAATTGCAGTTCCTCGACTGACCAGCAGTAGTTCGCTCTGAAAGTGAGTAAATCTCCATTGACCAAACACGTCATCAACTTTACTGCAGAAATGAACATATTTACAGTTTGAAAGAGCAAGAAAAAAGTAAAAACTGCCTCCCTAACTAGATTTGATATCAAGACAAATGCATGGGATGTGGGTTTTTTTATGTGTACCTCATCAGTTAAAATGAAATAAAATCACAATTATATGGACAATTGGAGACATATTTTTGTGAGTGACGGCTGCTTTGCAGTTGGTGATAATGGCTAGGTACTGTAACATTAGCGTTTGGCACTTTTGAACTTGGCTTTTGAGCTATGAATAATGACCTAAAAATCTATTATCATTCTTAGACAGTTTTACTCGTGTTGTTAATTGTACAAACAGACCACTACCATTGGCACTGGGTTGGTCTGCAAGTGTACCAGAATGAAGTCAAAGTCTGCTACCTGGGCTAACCAGAGGACAGCAGTGGGCTTTGAGCCACCCTTTCAGATTGACTATTTACCCTCCTTTCAACCCACAATACAGGGACATTTTCCTTTCAGGCTTATGGATTACCTATTTGCTGTCAGTTTAAACTCATGTTGTTGCACCACACAGATTTTACACAGAAGTATAAAAGGGAAAACACAAATTTACAAAAAAAGACTGGATAATCAAACATTTCATCACGCAGACAACACGCACGCACGCACGCACGCACGCACGCACGCACGCACGCACACGCACACACACAGAAATTCCAGTTTATATATTAGTGCTTGTATACTTGTGAATGAACGTGACTGTATAGACCAAGACAGGCTGATATTCCCTAGTCCCAAGGCCGCAGCTATTGTATTGTGATAAATGGACTGTCTCCTGTCCCCGTAGCCACAGGGCACCTCAGAGCTCCTATGGGAGCCTGCGGATGCTTGGTGGCCTCTATCCTAGGTTTCCTGTCTCCTGATTCAGCACCAGCTGCGTACTCCTGCAGGAAAAAAGAACACGCAAAAGGCAAAAACAACCCTCTGGAGATTTGTGATATAGTATGACCCCAGATAGACATAGTCTTCCTTTTCCTTGACAGCAAGTTAGGCAAAGTATTTCAGAGAGAGGGTCTTCATACACGTAATATAAGAGATGTCATGCTGGAGTAAGAGATACATAAGGAATCAAAGTGTGGAAATAATGAACAACACTGTTTGTTTTGTAATGAAATGAAAAAAAAACTTTAATTTTGGATCGAAATTCTCTGACCTTGGTCCTACCTGACTCTATGCCCAGAAGCTACTCCAGTATTAAAGGACATAGAGCTTAATGGCAGTAATGGAAAGCGTGCCAGCGGAGCCCTGGTGGTGACTGTGGTGGGCTGTCAGAAGGAGGGACCGTTGTAGCAGCTCTGTGCGGTTGAATCTCCTGCTCACTCCATAATGGAACAGCTGTTTGGAGAGTGGTGCGCCGGGGCGCTAGAGCACAGAGTAAATAGAGAAGAAGAGCAATGTAAACAGAATGGGATGGTGGGGGCTGCTTCTCTGCTGCTGTGAAAGGGGATAAACACCCCAGAGAACTAAACGGAGGGGCTGTCAACACAGGAATGCACAAACACCACAATACAGGAAGCAAATGGGGGGAGCATTGTGAAAGAATGAGTACATTTTGCTCCATCTACATTTCCCATATACAATCCTGACCTGTTAGTTTTTAATCTATTTGGATAATTATAACAGATGGGACTGAAGTATCACAACTGACATGCGAATCAATTACTGCTTTCCAAAATATGAACTCATCGCCTAATGAACCAAATTGAATATCCAGCGTTTTTTTTAATCCTATAGTCTACTAAATCATTGCAGTGTAAATAAAAAAAAATACCATTTACGACACTAATTAAATAAATAAATTAGAAAATATTCTTGCTGCGGGGCCTGATATCTCTTGTAGACTAATTAACTGTTGCATTTCCAGTCCATTTTGTTGGACAGGAAAACACAGAGATATCCTCCATCATCTACAACTCTTCTTCCAGGATGGACATATAGTTCAGCTTATTAATACTATATTTATATATATTTATATATATCTATATTTATATTTTCATAAAGCAGTCCAGCACATCCTTATATCTGGCCTCCTGTCCACTGCTACTTTTCTGGAGATGGCAGGACTCTGAGTTTACACTCGAGGTCTGAACTGTACAGAATAAATGAAACTTGTAATTGTAGTGTTCCTTTGCTGGCATCCACCCTCTCAGACCCATATTTTTCATTTGTAAAAACTATCTTCTGACAATAATTAAGGCATTTTGCAGGAATGTATCTGTATTTTCTGAATGTTCTCACTCAGACGTGCAGGTTGAACGATGTTACAAGTACTGGGGATATCAATGAATATGATCTTTACAGTGGAACCTAACCTTTTGAGATGATATTGGATTGTGTTGAAGTGAGTAGACGATTGCATCTTCAACCCTAGACCAGAGGGATATCCATACTGTGGGAGGTCTTGAGGAGTTATCTAAATGGTAACTGTAATGATGTAGGCGGAAATGAGTGACATGTTTTAGATTGCTGTATAAGGCAGGATGTCTTTCACTGCACAGGAACGTTCTCTTGACTCAGGCTAAGGTTGAAAAAATGCTGTAGAATCTCACATAGCTGGTGTGTGGCAGCCTCCAGAACGCTAGAGCTGTCACCATCTAGACCTGCAGCTTTGCTCTGGTTTAGGTTTTCCTACTGCCTCTTCAGCTGGCTGCTGTAGAGACATAGGCTGGATGAGAAGGCAGAGTTGAGTTTGACTGCCCATCTCCCTCCCTGAAGGATTGCTTGCTCGTTCATGAGTTCCTTCAGATTCTCTTTTATAAACTCGCTTATGGCATTGATGCCATTTTATATGGTACACATGGCATACCAGTTTGTGGCCTCAAAGCACTGCTTTAGATTGTTCTCTCTACCTTTCGCCATTTCCTTGCAGTTTTTCCCTTTTAGATTACTGCTAAGAATTCATGTCTAAGTGGAAGTCAGAAGTACCAGAATATGTAGTAGGGCAAAGGAGCCGTATACACCTCAAAGATTTGTGGTTGATTATTTCATTGTTACTCTCCGGATGACCATTGGACAGACTTCAGAAAGTTGGAAGTACACATGGAAGATATTAGAAGATTCCCATCAATGCATTGAGGTGTTGTGTTTGTTAACTGGCAACATCTGAGCTGTTGACAACATATTCAGAAATGAGTAGATTTTTGAAGGTAACATTTCTGTGTATCTATATCAAAATGGTACATCTGCACTCTTTAGGTAGATATAGATGCAATCACATGACTAACAGTTTCTGTGCCAGTCCCATGCTAGCGGCAGACTTAGCACTAGTTTTTGCTTTTTGACCACCGGCTGTGAGGAAAGCACCAAATCTGTGCCATGAAAACTGGTGCTACGCTAGCCCAAAACCTTGCGGGGCCGGATGCAACAACCGCTAAGTGATGGGCGTGATTATTGTAGCCTCCAAAACAATGCAACTGCCATATTTAAACAACCTCTGTCAGTTTAGTTTAATATAATTGCAACAGCAAAAAAAGTAGAACCATGGAATCTAAATTGAAGCAGCAGTGGAGCGAAGAGGAAGTACATTTTCTCCCTGGCCTCTGGTCATCAGGCGAGATACAAGAGTTGGAGAAGCTACCAGGACAAAACCAATACTTGACTGGCTGCATGGGGGCATGGCATTGGTGGGTAGCTTGAAACAAATCCCAAATGAACTGAAGAAACTTCAACAAGATGGAATTGTTGTTGTTCTGAGAGATTTCATGCTCATGTTAAGGATTTCCTGTTTCCGCTTTGGTGACATAATAAATGACGGCGGTTCTACAGTGCTCTCCGGCCAGTGGAAAAGCAAGCCAGTTCTTTGTAGAACTGGTTTGAAACTGGCTGTCACACCAACAATAGCACTAGCATCATTTCTGGGTTGAAAAGCCCTAATAGTTGCTCCATTGCTATTTGCACTACTGCAAACTTTGGTCGCAACATGCTAAACACTCTGCTTTGTGTCACACTCGACACAGTTGAAAGGAATACATAGTACTTTTGCCATTTTTGCAGAGCCTTAAAATGATATGTAATTGTCACAAGAAGGGACTGGGACTGGAGTCTGGAGTTACGTTGAGTGGTTTTTCTAAATTGAAGGCATGGAAGACTGCACAAGCTATATTTTACAAGGAAAAAAACAAAACAAAGCTACTCGGTGTCACTTTAAAAGATTATTATTAATCATACTAAGAATTCTCCCTGGTCCTAAACCGTTCCCATTTTAGTATTTAGTATTATGTCTGTCTGAAAGTTGGATACAAAGGTGTCAGAGTCTTGAATATAGTCTTGCAGCCATCTCTTGGTTAAATACATAACACAGCATTCTCAGTATTCCTTCTACGTTCTTGTCAGTGCTTCAAGCTCATCCGTTTTATATCTCAGAGACCACACATTCCTCATGACAATTGAGGGAAGGGATAGATCAAACCTCTTCCTCCTTGCTCCTATCCTACATTAAGGGCCTTTCCTCTTCAACTCATCTGGGATTTCAGGTCCCACTTTAGCCAGCAGGGGTGCATTGGAAAGCTCATTAAACTGGCCCCACATGTAAACCAGTCTTTGGTTGCCATGGCGCTTACTTATCATAACAGGTGTCAAAATATCAGAACTACATGCAAAAATTATTCAAGAAACACAGCATCCAAAACAACTTGGGAAAAATAGTAAATAAATAGTGCTATAGAAGAACATACACAAAAAAATGTACAGTATAAACAGGAAAATATAATAAAACTGGAGCCTCAGTAGCAAACTGCCACGTGTGTGACACAGCTTAACATTAACTATCAAATTTTGCATTAATTTCACTTGATTTTATATGTAACACGTTATTAAGCAAACTCATTTCCCTCTGCAGAGGGCCAACAAATGCAGATTTATTTTATTTTCTTGTTTTTATTTATGAGCTTTAGAGCGTTTCCAGCTGTCCTCCACTTACAAATGGGACACTACGAGAAGGCGCCTGACCCCTTTTACAACAGGCTGTAATTTTTCCTGCTATTGTTAGGTCAGTAGATGACTGTGAACAGTGAGAGAACGACTGCAGCTGTTGGAACAGTATTACTTTGTAATGCGTCAAAAGAGACACAGGAAGACATTCATGCATGTTATACAAAACCCCAGATTTAAGCACCGAGGTCAATTTAGGATCGACAAGTGACAAGCAGCCCCTAAGACTGAATGCTCAACTGCCCCCGACTATCATTTTTTCCATAGCTAGATCATATTTATAAATGGATCTGAAAAACACTTAATCTTTTGAATTGAAAGAACCATCTAAAACTGTTACAATATCCTAATTATGCTTTTGTGTATGATAGCTCGTAAGTATGGTCAGTATGATGTGAGCAAAGAGATTTGGCCAGATACATATTCCAGATAGTTAAAATTATTCAGCTTAAAAATTCCATTCTTTTTAACATTAATTAGAGCGCCTGCATGAAATTGTTCATCCACGTGAACACACAAGGTTGGTGTTTTTGGGTTGTTTTTTTTGTTTTGCTGCCATGTTAACAGGGTGGCAACATTACATCGGAGTCTGTAAGCGACCTACGTAGCGAGGAGCAACTGTAATCCTGTGTAGTATTGTCAAAAGCTTGTTTAACGTAACTGATGCAGAATCTTTACAAGCCACTAATAATGTGCACCGGAGAAATGGATTGGAGGTGGCATGGCTGGATCAGAGCCACGACGACCAAAGAGCTGCACAGTTGGTGAGTTGACTACATGCAGACATGTTTCCACACAAAACAGGAGTGTGCACTGGTGCTGTCCATGTGCAGGTGGATTCAATCAGCAGGTGTTTCATCATTCAAATCATTTATGAGCTGGATGCATTTTCACCTGCACATTTTTGGAGTCTTTTGCATTTGGTTATTATACGACTCAATTTAAGTAAAATTGTTGGAGTTCAGACTCGGTAAGTTACTCAGACTATAGATTTCAGTTTTGCTTAGCTTTACACAGCGTTACTCTTTAATATTTGCACATTACAAACATAAATGTACCTATATGAGACACTATACAGAGGTTGCTCTTGTGCATCTCTTCAACATGTATTATTTAAACTCCTTTGTTAAAGGAATATTCCAGAGTTAAAACACTTCCTACTAGAGGGTAAGGAGTGTAAACTTACCGACCAAAACCATATAAATCAGAGCGGTTTTGAATGAGAACAGAATACATATTTGCAGTAAATATCACAAATGACAACAGAGCTATATCAAAATAAATTTGGATTTTAAGCCTCTGATGAGACTCAAAAATGTCATTCCATTTAGGTGATGGTGTGGATAGGGATCCTATAGACATACCAAGTGTATCAAAGTTTATCAAAAGGTTTCTTTGTACAGGTTTCTCTGTCCAGTCACTGCCATCTTGTTATAAGTCCATACAAGTCAACTACTGATGTTGTGAAAATTCCTGTCAATAGATGCAAGAAGAGGGAGCTCATGGCTTCTGCTTCTAACACTTGTCAAGTTTGTTATAAATATCTAAGTACTGATCCAGAAACTCTTTGATTGTCTCTTCATAGTAGTTTGCACATCAGTACTCAACTTGTTCGGACCTGAAACAAGGATGAAGATGCCTCTACAAACATCTCTTTTTATACACTTTATGTACACTGAAAAAGTTAAAATTATATATTACTTGTCTGTTGGGACCCTATCTACACTATCACTTAAGTTGAATTACAATTATGATTCTTGTCACAGGATTAAAATAGCAATTTTCGACATAGCCCAATTGGCATCTGTGCCAATATTTAATTGACATTTTGGGTCATTGGTTTTGGTCCATAATGAAGGTTAACACTGTATTACAATGTAATAATACACCATGGGTTGGTTAAATGCTGGACTTTTCTTTTAATTCAACATATATCCTGAGTCACTGTAAAACCTATGTTACTCCAAAATGAAAAGAAATAATCAGAATTTAAGTGAGCTTTACCACCGGCCTGTGTTTGTCCTGCTCTCCTCTCCGATCACCATGTTAAGGTCAAGGACCTCACACACACACACACACACACACACACACACACACACACACACACACACACACACACACACACACACACACACACACACACACACACACACACACCGGGTTCTCTGTCCCCTCTTTAACGGCCTTGCAGTCAGAGGCCAGACAGGGTCAAGCAGAGGGCGAGACATTTATGAGGTGTAGATATTTGTGCAGGAAAGCATTCCTCCTGTTGACACGGAGGAACCGTCTGGATGCTGACCAAGCTGAACCACATGCATAGAAACAAGACGCAGGCGGCCTTGTCTGTTGACTGAGAGGTAACAGAATCCACATTAGACGTTTTAAAATGCGGCCCACTGAGAAAAGTGATAACTGGGTTGCACTGACATGAAATGTGATCTTATCGTCCTGGCAAATGTTTAATTGGCTCAATTCCAAAAGCATAAATAGGAATTATTTCTACAGTTGACCAGAATTACCTTGTTAGATCCATGACGAACCTACTGTGTAGAGAGTAATGATGCAAAACAGTCTCAAAACACATCAGCCTTGACGCTCAAAGAGATTTAACCCCGACCTCAGCTCGAGCGGTGAAGAGAGGGCCTCTTTACCCCCATGCTGCTGATGCAGGAAGGGCCATGGCTCAGACACGGGGCAGTGGCATAGTCAACACAAAAGGTTGTTCTGGTAAACAGAACTGTTTGTGTTCACTGGGCCACTGCTGGAGATGACTGATGTGCCCATTAGCTCCTGCCTGGGCAATGGGGGGAGGGGGAGGCAGCGCTCATAGCTGCATGCAGGACAAAAAGACCCCTGGGCCTACAGAGAAAGGTCAGTGACCCATATTGTGTCAGCTTCGGGCCTAGCCAGTGGATATTTCCGCGATTCAGGTTAAAGAAATTGGCTTTGTCAGAGCTGACTAGCATATATGGAGTCAGACAGATGCTGTAGGTTCAGGCTGGTGTGGGTGGACGGAGGAATATACCTGCTGCTCCAGGCATGGACAGGAGAAGGGTACACATTGCCTCTGGCATTTTGTGGCCTAATAAAAAATGATGCTCCTAGGCTATGTTTTTTAATTCAAATTTGAGGAAAAAACACGTTTCAGTCCACAAGCTTATTTGGTATGATGTAGGGTACTTTATGTTCCACTAGAGAGCACTATTCCTTACTCTTACCCCTCATTCAAGGCATCAGAAAAGCTTCTATAGATCTCTCTAAATCATCCAAAAAATATTCATTTGAACTAATATTTAAAAAAGTGTATTTGTACATTTTTTTTTAAATACCTCACATATGCAGAAATAAGACACTTATAAATATTATAAGCCTCATTGGAGGCTCATTTACTTGTTTAAGGGCTGGAGACTCTAGTCAGCTTAAGGCGACTAACGTGGCTTTATTCCCACCCCTGTAACATCACAAAAGGACCAGTTCTTTCTAACGAGAAAATTCACACATGTATTTCCATGGTGATTAGCAAAAGTTCACATCCATCTCTGCATCAGTCAGTTTCATGTTTACGGAGCTCGGCACATAAACCCTGTAGGCTTTATGTGATGCTGTAACAGATCTGTTGTATTTACTAAGGACCACAAAGCACACACAAACCTAGTTCAGCCAGACACTTGCATCAAAGGATATAATCAAAAATAAATAGAATTTGGCAGGAAATGCTTTTGTGGTTGGTGGTGCTTCACAAATAAATTCAAGTACCCAAAAACTCTCAGTGGAGCGCAATAAACCTTTTATAGGCAGTGTGAAAAAAACAGGACCACTCATGGACATAAAGGAGGGAGGTGTTCATAACAAGGTGAAAACTGCACCATGTCTTTAAGGAGTAGGAGGAAATTGGTTATGTTATGGAACCAAGAATAAAGAGTGCAACCATAACAGCAAAGGACAGGTGATCAGAGAAAGAAAAATGCCAGTTCGGGATAAAGACTTGGTTTTATTTGTTTACTGATTCCTCAAGCAGCTGGCACATAATGATGCTAATCGTCTTATATGCTATGCCTGGACTACCGTAGTTATTTCTTTTCAACCTTCTGTTTACTTATCGTTTAAAACCCTGCAAATCTGTCTCTCAAACTAGGTGAAACTGGTCCACCTGCACTTTAAAGTGACATTCGAGGCTTGAAACAGCCCTAGGTCTATTATTAGATGACAAGGAGCGTAAACATTTGTCAGAGAACGAAACATGAACCTAAGCAGTTTTGTGTGACAGCAGAATCTGTGTTTGCAGCAAAATGGCAATTAATGTTAGCACAGGGGACAATGAAACTACGTAGAAAATAGATCGATTTTAAATCTCTGATGAGTCAAAAATGTCATTTCATTAAAATGATAGGGAGGATTTCATATGTACAGACAAAATGAGGCATTCTTAACTTTGCACGTGCACAAAAAGTGTATAAAAAAGGAATGTTTGTACAGTCATCTTCCCTCAAGTCCCTGAGGAAAGTTTATACACATTACTATATAATAAAAGATCTAGGGTTAATGTTTCTTTACTTGTGCTAGTTTGGTGTGTTATCTGTGATTATCTCCTTGATTTCATCATTTTTAATTTAGTCTTTTGATATTCAGATATTTTCTGCAGCTACACTCTTTCTTATCTTACGATACCACCTTCGCTTCACAGCATGTGAACACCACAGTTGGTGATTATGGTACCAGTTTTACTTCTTCTTCCTTCCAAATTCTGTCATGTTGACTATGTATTTAAAGTGTACAGAAATGCTTCTTTAATGTTGATTAAATTAAGCAAAAAAAAAAAAACATGCAAAGGAAACAAACAAGCTGATGGGAATGGCAGTTGCAGTGAGATGGCAGGCATAATAAGATGAGAGGAACACAGCGTAAAATAATGAAATTAATTCACAGACGTTTGCGGATGAGAAGAATCCAGTGTTGTTTTATTTCTCTTCACTAGATGGCCTCTACAAGACCAGCTTTATTTAAGAAATGCAAATGCGACATCACACCAAGAAAAACTGTCACATTTTTCATAAAGCGCCCTTGGCATGAACAAACAGCAACGTTGACAATAAATAAAAATGTTGGCAAACAAAATAAAACTTTATGAACAAAAATACTCAGGATTGCATGTTAAACAAAACTAAAATAGAAAAAAATAAGTACTTGGCACAAATTAAATAAATTTTAGATTGAGTGAACCTACTCTGTCCATTGCTTTGTGAATCTGATTGTCCTTCACAGTTAGCCACAGCTAGCGTCGAGTATGTGTTTACTGTACAATAATAGACACAGATGGCTAATGAAACTAAAACATTTAATTTCAACAAGTTGGCAGTACTCAACATCTTATTTTGCCAGTACCTTGACCTTCATACTCCCATCCCCAGGTGGCATTTTGGTGCATATTGTTATACGAAATAAATCTGCAGGTACATGTGCAAGAAACCATTGTCACAATGCACAGCCAATATACTGTATATGCACATAGTAGAGGACAAGTATCCTATAAGTTACCAGTGATTTCTGATTTGAGTTCAGTACAGGTGCTTAAGAATTTTTAAATAAAGAAAAAAAAAAAGATAAGAAAGACACTTTGGTATTTTGTAGGCCATAATGTGCTAAACTATGCACCGAAGAGTGCAATGCACAATACATTTTCATTAAAAGACCCGGTCTTGTCCTAAATTTATTCGCGTGGACATGATTATAGTGATTTTAGGACACCCACCACACACAAATATTATGTCACAATGGTACGCTCAAGTTTGACCCGTGACTGCAGTCCAATGGGATCTGCCTCGCAGTGACAATAATGATGATGATGATGAGTGATACATAAATTTTAAAAAAAGTTATTTTTTTTCCTCTTAAATAGGCTAACACAAATGTGAAGCAACAGAACACTTTTACAAAAAGCCACTTGACCTATTTTTTTTTTTTCAAACAGGATGGACTTTCTCTCTCAGAAAGGGAGTCTTGTCCTGTTACAGACTAAATCCATCTGTCTTTGTAAATCCGTCTGTGCGCTGTCTGTCTCGGTCTGTCTCAGCAGGGCATAAGCAGTGCAACACTAACCTCTCCAATCTTGACTTTCCAAAGCAAAGGAAAAAAAAAAATGTATGTAGTCTACACCCATATAAAAATAAATCAATTGCAAACATGGAAAGATACATCTCATATTTACAATAAATTCCTATATAAAATAGCTTTTATGTACATATAGACAACAGACAACAATACAATAATTGAACTGTACAATGTACACCTGAATAGTTAAGACAGGTGAGAGGTACTGAAGTGTATGGCTTAATTGGAAAAAATTCAAAATATTCACAGACAACTTTAACTTCACACGCGTTACATATTTTCAACTTCCCTGGAATGAAAAGACATACAAAGAGCTCCATTTCCATTTCCTCAACTGAGCCTATGTTTTTAAAGGATTGGTCCACGGCGACTATTGAGCGTCATGTTAATTTGCATGAGCTAATGCAATCTCAGCTTCCCCTCTGTGACATCTGATAGGAGCTGGAAGTGTGATTCTTACAGCCAGCTGTGAAGCTGTCAATCACAAAGGAAATTTGAAGAAGAGATTAATTATACATTTTCATTTTGCCCAGGAAGACCCAAACTTTCTGTTATCCTTCAGGAAAGGATCAACAAGGGTGTGGAAATCTGCGTCACTGATGCCAGTATACTCATGCAGACTCCAACATACAGTGTGTAATCTCAGACAGCCCTGCTTTGACATTTAGTCCATGGTTCCTTGAGGCTTACACATGGAATATTTGTCTTTTTGCAAGGCAGAAGGTCTCACGGGTGAAATCATGAACCTTCTTCGGGTGAAGTCCTTCAGTAGTGTCCTTATGGAGGTTCAGCACATGATGGAAACCCCTTCAACAGTGACCAACTGACCAGTGGTAGGGTCATACGTCCCAGCCAAGTAGTAGAGATCAGGGGAGGTACTGTTTGGCTTCTGATTATGAGTCATGCACTCATACTCCTCCCTGCTTACCACCCGGCACTTATGAGAGATTGTCTGGACATCGTTCTCATCCTCGTGACACGACTGGTAAAGGGCGTGCTGGGGAGGGAACAGACAGGATAAGCTGCATCATAGTAGTTATCAAAACGTACAATTAGTGATGCACCGATTGTTCGGTAACCGAAATTGTTCGGCCGAAAATGGCAAAAAAACACTTTCGGTGTTCGGTGGAATAAATGGGAAAAAAATCGAACAATTAATAACGGCATTGTAATATAAGGAAATAGACTGACCGCTCCCGTACCGGTTGCGCAAGTGGATCTATTAGGTTGCGCAACACAAACATAAATCGTTGGCCAACCAAAAACTAACCACATACAAATTTTACCTAACATTCACCTGGAGGTGGAACCAAAACAACATAATGCTGGGAAATTAAAAAATGTTCAGTTTTTTATGTTCAATAAATATTTTCTACCTTGTAATTTTGTAAAAGATTTTTTTCTTTGAAAAGCATGCCTAAATCAAATTTATTTGATTTATGCAATGGTGAAAAAATTGGCAAAATAAATGAAAAACTGCGAAGAACCATGTTCGGTATTGT
Source organism: Cololabis saira (assembly GCF_033807715.1). NCBI lineage: Eukaryota > Metazoa > Chordata > Actinopteri > Beloniformes > Belonidae > Cololabis > Cololabis saira. The sequence continues at coordinate 17,855,004 of NC_084607.1, read as the reverse complement.
TCGGTATTCGGCCAATTGTTTATTATTATTTTCGGTTTCGGTTTCGGCCACAAATTTTCATTTCGGTGCATCACTACGTACAATAGTAATAATCTAATTTGAAGTTATGTATTGTATAAGCATTTCCTGTACCATCACACTCACCTTGCCATCTCGATGCCTCTTGCCTAGCTTGGTCTCCTCAGGATGGTAGAACCATTTGACTTTGACTACCATTCTGGAAGTCCAGGATTCCCAAAGGTTCTCAATTTGACCCACATATGGGAGGTTAGGGCGTCCGGCTGAGAGGAATACAGCACAATCCCCAACTCTCACAGTGTCTCTGCCTCGCACGATTGCCTTGTAGAAAAGCTTCCGGGCCTTGCCCTTTAGCCCTCGCCTCTGTGGAAACCAGGACACCAGACTTCAAGTATGCCAAGCTGAACTGATATGATTGAAGATAAAGCAAACACTACAAGCAGTGTAAAAATGGATGGAGTAATCTCACCTGTGTAGGATTACCAGACCACCGCCACATTTGTCGGCCTGACAGGAATGCAGACATCTTGGGCCTTGGAATAAATGATGTGTCATCTGAAAGCAACCTAGGTTTCTTTACAAATTCCTTAATTGGCTTAGAGGCAGAACTTGTGCATTCTTTCCTCTTCAAGGACTTGCTGTTCGAGACGTGTACAGGAGGGCCTCCTTTGGAATTCGAAACAGCAACAGCTTTGGCAACAAAGGAGTGCTGTCGGGGCCTTGAAGACGTTGAGGGATCTGATGGTTGCAGGAGCCCTCGGTGGGAGGACAGGCAACTCTGCAGCATCAGTGCTGAACTGTCCTCGTCCTCAGAGCTGTAAGATGAATCATTGTCAGATGAACATAGGCTGGAACTTGACAGAGATCCTGAAGAGGAGGAACTCGAAGAGCCAGAGGAAGAAGAAGAAACAGAAAGGCGAGAAAGAAACCGACTGGCGGTCCTGAGTCCTCCAGTGGCTGCAACTAGTGCTGCCCTCCTTCTCACTTCCTCTTCCTCTTCCTCATCAAGATCTGAGTAGGAACTGTGACACTCTCGGTGTGAGCTGAAACCCAAGTCGCCGTATTCCTCCAGACGGAGAGAGGAGGAGGGCTTTCTTTGTGGTGTTGCTCCTTTCAGGAGAAGTTCCACCTTTGAGGCACCACCCTTTTTGTTGTCTTTTACCAGCAGGACTGGATGAGAGTATGCCTCCGTTCTGGACATAACACTCACACTGGATGATCCACTTCGGCACATCAGAGCTTTACTATTCTTTGTCTTAGGAGAAGTCACTCCTTCATGGTCTAATTTGACTAGGAACTCTTGTCCAGACTTTCTAACCCTTGGTGTCATCAGTTCATCTTGTCCACGCTTTTCACAGTACAAGTCACTTTTGTTGCCCAGAGATAATCCCGGACCTTTTCCTGTAGACTGAATAGTAGACTGAGTGCAGAAGGAGGAGTAGCCATTTGCAATGCTTCTGAAGGAATCCACCTCAAAGGAGCTACTGCTGAAAAGGCCTTTGGCTGGGAGGGAGGCCAACGGTTGGGTCTGAGGCAAAGAGAACAGTGCATCCTCCTTCCCTTTCAGGGCTTTCCTGGGTGCCCCGTTGAACTGAAAAAGATTTTCAGAAGTTCTCTTCCTGGTGTTAGACAGTGAACTCCAACCCAGGAAAGGCGAAGGATTTTTATTAGCATTTTCTGCCTGCTGCTGTTTTTGTTTTTTTCCAGAGCCCTTTGGTCTCCCTAGAATGAAAAAGAAAAGCACATGTTGTATTCATCATGTATATTGATAGCCTGACCTGACATCTTAATTATTTTCCTCTTTAATGCAAATAATCTGTCTGGTTCCTCTTGATTTGACTTTTGATGTCCAGGGGCCTGTGCCAACTGACACAGACACTGCCTCTTTACACTACTAGATAGGCATACATCCAACCAGAGAATGAGCAACGACCAGGCTAGTATCAACGATACCAAAGGGCATGCCGCAGAGTAGAAACCCTGGCAAAAGACGATTGGTTTAACAGTAAGAACCAGTTGATCCAAGGTGTTATTAAGGCCCTGACACACCAACCCGACTTCCCCGCTCTCTGCCGACTGCTGTGTCGGCTCGCGTCGCCTGTGTCGGGCTGGGTCGGGCTCTTTGAACGCACTGAAAAGACGACACCCCACGGCCTGACTAGCACGTACGTTCTGCGCATGCGCGAATTTCGGGATTTCTGCCTGCCAGCTCGGGAGCTGGTTTACGGTTCCACGTTAAATCGACGCAGAGCCTACGGCGTAGGGTACGGCGTAGGGTACGGCGTATTGCGCGCGTCGCTGTGTAACCATCGCCGTAGGCTTTGCGTTGGTGTAATGCAGAACCATAAATCAGCCTTTATTCTGGCGCGGTTTGAAAAAGACAAGCGTATACATTCACTGAGTGAATATTATGATATACAACCAAAGGGAAGTGAAAAGGTTATGTTATATTGGGTTTTTTTACTTCACTTTAAACACCCAAGTTTTCTGTAGCAAAAATAATTTTCTTTTTGTTGTAATATCTCCCCTTTAAAGATTGTGATGGTATACATTCACTGAGTGAATATTATGAAAGTAAAATATTTATATCTCGCTACAAATGTAATCAAAACGCATTTTATGCAGAAACTAACTCAAAATATTCATTTTATTCATAAGAAATGTCCGCCATGCTTTTTTTGATTCAGTCCGCAAATGACAACGAAAAGTATTCTGGGAAATTCTGGGAACAGCCAATCACAGAGTGAGCTGGTGACCGACGGCCCGACGTGAAAAGCTCCCGACGGGAGGCCGACCTGTGGTGACGTGCGGGACACACCAGGGAAACTATGCCGACAGACGCGCACCGACGCGCACCGACGCGCACCGACGCGCACCGACGCGCACCGACGCTCACCGACGGTCACCGACGGCCCGACGGCCGATTATCGGCTTGGTGTGTCAGGGCCTTTAGCAATTCTGCAGCGATATTTGTTGTTTGGCATAGTGGCTCTCGGATGCTCCTGTGTGAGTCATTGCATAAACCTCACGCCTGCTCCATTGCCATTAGGTGGCTTGCGTATACCACTGGACATGGCTGTGAATTCAAGGCATACCAGACCAATTTCATGAGAAAGAACATTAGTGAAGTGAAAGAGTATGGGTGGCCAGGCTAGTATATTGACAAATTATTCAGATAAAACATACTGCTGCTAAGTTTCTGTGCATTGGTGTCATTAGTGTTGATTCAATGCTATAGTATTATTTTTCTCTCACAGAAAAGTAATTTGTAAAACTTAAGCTTCAGAAACAACTGTACACCTTTTAGGATGCTTTTTTTTTCTCCAGGATAAATTCCTACCTGGTTTTCTTTTAATAACGGTTAGACTTTGAGTGTTGGTTATATTATTGGTTGAACTGAGTCTGTCCGAGAGTCTGTCACTGATGGGGGCTTGCTCTAGACTGGAACTTCTCTTGGTTGTGTTTCCACTGGGTACCAGCAGGGCTGGAGATGACTCCCCACCTTGAGGACAAATGATTAGGATATTTACTTTGGGAGACAATACTTTAACACGATCATTTCAACTCTTAACGACAGAGGAAGAACACACTCACAGTGAATCTGGTATCCCGGAGGCAGAAGCCGGATGTTTGGGAGAGAAATCTTTCCACGGTCTCCATCATCAAACTCCACCATCACCCCTCCCCGCTTCCCCTCATCACATGAACCACCTGCAAGAACGACAACAAAGCATTTTTAGATTGTGGTAAATAGTAGCTCTACGTCCATGTAGTTTAAAGTGTGTTTGACACCTCACCTCTGTGAACGTAACCTGGGTATAAGCACCGTGAGCGTTCGCTCCAATAAGCACACACCCTGGTTCCTTCACCGAGCAGTACCTCAGACTCTGGACGTATATCGAGGACCTGCAACGAAGCCCAAGATGTAATCAAGATTCATTACAGGTTGCGCACAATGTACACATCTATGGACTATGCTCTCACACACATACAGTACAAACAGAGGGAGAGTAATGGAGCATTGTGAATGGGCAGCCACTGTGCCACGTTTCCAAGCGGCACTTATCTCATGCCAATGTGCCAGTCAGAGCTGAAAAGGACGGAAGCCATGATGCAGTAAATCCTGACTTGCTGAGTAATACTAAAGAGGGCATGAATAGAGGGCTTGTGATTGCAGGTTGCCAGATCCTCCCTCCAACAATGCAGGCAGACCCAGCATCCGCCACTCACTGGGGGCTCTTTCAGGTCTCTTTCATTTACTGTTGCCATGGAAAGAGACCCTTTGACTGATGAGGTGTGGATGTGAGTGTGTATAGAAGGGATGGGGGGGAGTGAGGGTGGGTGATCGGTGAAAATCTGGCTATTGGTGTCAGAGTGAAATAAATAGCTTTTGGATAAATTTAAGGGTGCTAAAGTGGAAGTATGGTGTCATTAGAAACAGCTGCTATGTGATGAGTGTTGGGGATAAAAGAAATGTTGCCAGTAGTGCTTGGTGTGCAAAAGTCAGGGGAGTTGAGAAACAGTGCAATTAAAGGCTTTATAGACACGTCACTCCTCCCAAAGAAAGAGAGAAAAAAAAAGCTTAGATTGATGACTGAAAGAGATTTGTTAAGGGCTGGGGGGGGGGGGGGCAGGATCATGTACTGAGCCTAAACACTGATCTTGCAGACCGTTGGATGCTACCCTCAACCTGAATACTGCACTGGTAATTTGAGAGAACTTTGTATAAACAAATGCCTCCAAACTCGACTGACCTAATGAAACTGTCAGTAAGAGTGGACCACTCTCTTGTTACCAACAGTATGAGAATGATAACATCATACAGAAACCTGCAGATATATAGATTACTTTAGTTTATAACTACTAAAGTTTGGTTCATAAACTACAGAATAACTGGGTGTACTTTTCATACACTACAATTGATTGAGTTTTGGTTTGGGGTGGACATGGAGTAGTGGGCAGGGTTGAAGCTCCAACTAGAATATCACTAGCTCGATGTGCAATCTGCTGCGGTGACCACTAATAATGGAAAAACCCTATACAAGTTGTTTGGCATCTGAATTTTGGTTTAAGTTGTTTTCTAAATGAATAAAACCCGTTGCAATATGTAATGTTTTGTTCTTCATCTAAGGTTATATTTGCCCAGTTTTTATGATTTATTCATTACGTCCTGATACATAAAACTTCATTATTAAAATATGGAGTCTCTTTTTTGTAACATGACTATGAAAAAACAAGAAAGAAAAAAAAACACAAAAAACAATCTAGATGAAATCCTTCCACGGTTACTATGACCTTTAAACAGCTTCTCCTTTCCCCTATTCAAATTACAGCACTTGCAAGTGACCCGAAGCATAAACATGTCAGTTTAAGTCTGTTCTAATTTTCCAGGCTCCTCCTGTTTGGACACTCTATTGTGTGCTAACATGATGTCTTTAGTCCTGTTTGGCTGTCCTGAAAACTTATTACCACAGCCAGAGAAGATGTGGGTTTGGCACCGTTACTTTGGGTGAAAAATCAACATCCTATTATACTTAAAAGTGTCTCCTGCTGTGGTAAACAATAATTTTTATTATGATGTATATATCTGTTAGATACACATTATAATGCCTCAAATATCCAATAGGTCTTCAAACTATATGTGCAAATTGAGCCTTTCAGGAGCTCCGTTATTTTGCCAGCAGAGGGATATAATGTATACGTCATCTCCTGTTTTAACAACAAGACATAAATGGACCCAGGTGTTGGTGGGATTATCCTGCCCACAGCTTGGCGTAACGGACGTTCACAGATACTCAGACATGTAAACCTAGAGATCTTGACCATCTGTTCCCGTTCATTTGTGAGTTCATGTGGTCTTAATGATCATGTGACAGCAAAGGAGGTTGTAAGAAAGAAAGCAAAGTGGCAAGTGTTGATACATAGAGTGATCAGAATAATATGAAAAGGAATAACCAAGTTAAGATATAACAAACAGTGTTTTAGTACAGGAAGGTAAACTCACAGCTTCCTTCAGCAGTTGCTCCAATGAATAGATTCTCGGTCGGTTTCCTCTTTCACCATCAATAAAAACTCGAAAACTAGAGGAAAAAGCAGAACACAGAGAGAAAAAATGATGTGGTTATTTTCAGAGGCCTGTATTATGATCGCCTGGATCCCGTGTTGTGTGTTACTCCCACTTCTGTTGTTATAGCATCGCTTTTCTGCCTCAGCCAGAAGAGTGATCTTGATACTGAGCGTGGTATGGGATAATGTAGGGTTTGTTGTGTAAGAAAGAAAAGCTGCTGGTGAATACTGCTTCTCCCAGCATGTGCACTTCTTATTATTATATTGAATAAAAATATTTTAACCCTTTAAATCCTAACAGATGAAATAATGCACAGAAAATATTGATCTGCTGTGTTGACAAGATTAACTGACGGGATGTGCCAGTATGTTTTGTAATTCCACATTTCCCCCACAAGAGGTGCTTTTTCTTTTATCTTGCACCAAGGCTAACGCATGAACTTTCTTGCAATGTGCTGCCCCCATGTGGTCAGAAATCATCTTGCTACACAGAGTGGCTTTAAATCTTAATTTTGTTCAGTGTAGTGTAGGAATTACATAAGAGTGGGATGACTTCCTGATGTCCACTGAGGCGGTTCATGTGTTTTGAAACCATTCAAACCCATGCATAATCTAAAAAAGGGCTTTGAATAGTTCTCTTTATGGTAAGCTATGTATGTCATAGTTAGGGAACTGTGTTTGTATGATAATTGAAAGGATGCATGAGCTTCAAGCTTTAATTTCTGCATAGAAATGCTTTGTTCTACAAGGTTAACTTGTTTTGCACTTTGACCTTGAGTCCCCACCCCCAAGATTTAAAGACCATCACTTGAAAGAAGTAATTAATCCATTATTGAGTTTTGCTTTTAATTATATATAAATAACCTTATTTTTTTAATGACTTTAAAGCAATGATAAGAACTCTGAATATTTACTTACATGTCTGGGATCTCCAAAGTGTGGACCCTGGCAGCGTATAGAAGCTCATCCTCCTTAGAAATCAGCACCTTCAGCCCATCAGTTAAGAGTTCTTTTGTCAGGACACAGTTAGGAACTGCATGTAAAGGAAAAGAAACCAATATTAAATCTGAGTCTTATCACACGCAATGTGCGGCCTCTGTTCCCGGAACCATTGCTTTAATACCTTCAGGGCTTTTGTTGTTGTGTGAGTGGCTGTTGTCATCTTCTTCGGAGAAGCTGCTGCCATCCATCTGAAAGCCCTCGTCAGCTGCAAAGCTCTCCAGCAGACGACTCACTGCCCGTCCCTTTGTCTGGAGAATACAACAGAAAGGGCATCTCTCAATCGCTCCGTTTTTACCATTTCATTCAAATTTCTTTCCCTGACTATGGTTAGGGAAGTATTTATTTTATTTATTTATTTTTTGTCTAAGTGACTACAGTATAACGTTACATTAGATGTCAATTCGTTTCTCAAGTCTGTTGAAACGAGCTTCAGATTTCTCATCAGCTTCATTGAAATATCTTGCCATTGTTGCCTCCATCACTTGCGCCAGTGCCGCATTTTCTCCACCAAGCTCTTTGTGAAGTTGAGCCGTCATGTCTTGCTTGGCGGTGGTTGCTTTTCTTGTTTTTCTCATTTACTTTAGGCTTTAACTAAGAAGTTAAGTTTGTGCAACCAAAATGGAAAACTGACCACACAGCTGTTAATTTTCTCAAAAGCTGAACAGTTCTCTCACAAGTTTACGTAAAAGTTTGTGGAGGGTGGACGCAGAGGATTACTATGCTGCCGCCATGACACCCTTTTTTCCTCTTTTCATCATTTTTTTCTCTTTTTTTCCTCTTTTTTCTTTTTTTCCAAATTGTTTCCTCTTTTTTATCTTTTTTCCGTTTTCTTCTTTTTTTCCTCTTTTCTTTTTTATATTTTCCTTCTTTTTAATTTTTTTTCTCTTATTTTCCCTTTTTTCCTCTTTTCATCTTATTTTCTATTTCTTTCCTATTTTTTCTCTTTTTTTCATCTTTTTTTTCTCCCTTTTTTCCTCTTTTTTCTTTTGTTTTGTCTTTTTTATTTTTTTTTCATCTTTTTTTTCCTCTTTTTTCTATTTTTTTCTCTTTTTTTCATTTTTTTTCCTCTTTTGATCATTTTTTCTCTTTTTTCCTTAAAAATAATAATAATAATAATAAAATGTTTTTATTACAGCAGGAAATAAATCGCCACTAAATAAAGAAATCACCAAATAAAATAAATATCTATTAGAAGAGTCTATGAGGGCCAAGATGATAATTTTTTTTAGATTCTAGTTCATGTTTGCATAAAACTGTTACCTGTTGGTCCTTGATTCGCCGTCCCCTGATTCCTTCTTCGCCCTGCAAAGATGGAGCTCCAACTGACCAGCAGCTTCTCCTCTGTTAAATGAATGGACATGTTTTATGAATGCACCAGATAAGTGAGGACATGTTTGAATAATCAACAAACACAGGGACCAGAAAGGGTGCACACAACTAATAATAAAACTTACCTTATTGATTGTTCCTCTCAACATGGTGGTTTTACGGGTTGCCCTTTTCAACCTCTCGCTGGTTGTGGGGAAGGTGGCCAGTCCCATGCTCCTCCTGTAGCGGTTTCCCCTTGCCCCAAAGCTGCCCCAGCGAGGTTCCTTTGACTTGTGTCTGCCTGTCCTCCTGCCTCCTTCAGAACGTTGGTCTTGATGGTTTTTGGCTGGAGTGCCCAGCTTACTGGTGGGCTTCTTTCGTATCTTGACTTCCCCCTCCGCCCCAGACAGACTCTGGGAGCCTGTGTGGTTCAAATAGAGGAATATTTAGACCAGTTTTAGAAGAAAGGGGGAGTCAAAGAAAACCGAGTCTTCCCATGGGGATGTGGAGCAGCTTTGATCGCTTCTAAAATGTTTTCACTGGTCAGACTCACCATAAAGCTCCTGTCTACGTTTTTTGTTCCTGGCTTTCTGGTTCGCCTCCAGCTTTACCACAGATGACGGACTTGGGCCCGTCACGGAAGAGCAAGACGTGATGTCCCGGGGGGATCTGGACCTGTAATCTCGACCTTCATCAGTCTCATAACTCCCCTCCTCTTCTTCATCTTCTAATGGTGACAGCAAACACACAACATAAGGCTCATCAAACCCATCTTTTACTCGTCGCTAGCGAGTAAAGTTATTCCACTCACTCGCAGACATTTCACAGGCACCTCATTATGATTTAAGTAAAGCGTTTAACGGTTCACAGAGATGATGGATTGAGTGCCTTCCCCCAGTAGTATTTCCTGGTGTGAACCCACATGTTTCTGCGCGCTAGTGTGCTAGGGAGAGTCAGAGTGAGTTTGTGTGTGTTTGTCACTGCAGCTCTTTGACCCAGTTTGTGGCTCTCCAGGGCTGTCAAAGCCTCTCAGCCATGTGTCCACAGCTGCGACTACGCGTCTAACCCAGAGCAGCCAGAAAGCCAATCACTGAGGTGTCAGATGTCCATGAACATGCCAGTCTGTAGTAAGGCATTCATCAACACCTTTTCACTCACTTGTGCTTGAGTTTAAAGTGATTTACACATTAAGAAAATGGTACTAAATTTAAGGTCCATATAGCAGAACATACCTGATTCAATGTGATAATTCTCTTTTCTGTGTGTCAGGGTTTCCTTATTCTCTTGCTTGTAACACGTCAAATGTCAAATGCTTTTTGTGTACCAAAGCACTTGCACATCTGTTTTCTATAATGTGCCATGTGTTTATGACCCTCCGCCAGGCCAAGAAAGACCTTAAGGTTTGGCTGTTGTTTGGTTATCAGGCTGAGACTAGTAATTAGTTACTGTGAATCTGCAGGAACATACAGGAACAAGTTCATGAGAATATACATTTAAATAAAAGACTGAAGAAGTGTGGCTTGTTTACAAGAGAACCTTGACTCTAAAAAAGGCCATGGCAGCAAGACTTTTGTTTGAAATTTTGCATCTGAACCATCCAGAAGACCTCAGGAAAATGTCCAGTGCCAAAGTCAAAAGGAAACAAACAACAAATCAGCAGAAAAAGAAAGCTGTCAAGTACGGCGGTGGAGGGGTGATGATGTGGGCTTGTATAACTCCTCTGTATACCAAAGCTCTCTAGCGTTTGAAAGACACTGTCATGTACCAGGACAATGATCCAAAGCACAGCGGTGGATCTTCAACAGAATGACGAGATGTTGCAATGGCCAAGTCAAAGCTCAGACCATGTAAATAACTGAGAACATTCAAAAATATTTACTCCAGTTATTTGTACTAAATATGCTTCTTCAAGTTATTCCATACTGTGTATTTTCACTCTTTATAACTTTTTTAACTTTTCTTCTGAGCTACTTATTTTTCTTTTTCTGCCTAAGTTTGTTTAGGAAAAAAATTGCAAACCTAACCTCTCCTGCCAGGTTCATTTTAAAGACAAGAGCCTTGGCAACTCTTCCAAACAAACCATATGTTCTCAGTACTTTTTATAATTGCACTGGAATAAACCAAAACATTTAAAATGCTATCGGAGGCTTTAGCTGACTACGTGTCCTAGCCATAATGTGTTTAACCACACACTACTTCTGAATTTTGGTGTAGCATCTGTTAAATAAATAATGACACAGTGTAACCTGCCATGTGGTGTTTTTCATCTGAGGTTACCTAGTCTGAGGTTGCCTAGTTTTTTTTTTGGTTTTGTTTTGTTTTCCCCCCAAAAAATGTAATATTTTGGAATTGAATGAGGATGTACTTTCTTATTCATGTCTGTGCATATATTGTCCAAATCTGTGTTCTCTGCCTCACCTTGGTCAGAAGAGTCACTCTCTGCAGAAGAGCTGTCCTCCCCCTCCATTGCTTTCTGCCTCTGCCCACCAAGAACCTTGGCCCTTGCCTGGTTGAGGTGGGAGGAACCCTGTAGCAGGGCGCTGGATTCTCTTTTACGCCCACAACGCATGAGTCCAGTCCAGCTCTCTTGGGGAAAACTGTCCACACTGGCTGCTGATGAGTTTGCAAAACCAATAAAAAAATGTTGGCATCTTGCAGAAAAAACAGCATTGTGTTGTGAGGCATGATGGTCATTAGACTGCTTTTGCACAGTCACTATCTACCTGTATCACTTTGTCCCCCAGACTCTCGTCTAGATTCACCTTTGGTCGCACTCTGGCTTCTGTGTCGATGGTTGGGGTTGGAGTTGCAGGGTGACACTTCTTTGTCCCTGGAGTCTGTTCCTGAGAGATTCTTTTTAACCTGGGCCTTCTGTTTGAGCTGGGCTACCTCACTACCCAGCTTGGAGCCTAGCACGCTGTGGAGACTGCTTTTTCTGCCCCCCTGTGCTTTTATCTGCTGCAACAGAAAGAGATCAGAGAACCAGAAAAAGCCAGTTATACACCCGGCTACAGCAGCCACAAAAGCTTCAAAACGTCAGAGTTACATGGCTTCAGTTGCACATTCTCAGAGAAAGGAATTGAAGAAGCCCCAATTAACAAGATATTAATTCGAAGAGCAGAAATTTTGAGCCCAAAGAGAGACACCTAATTAGAAATAACACACAAAAGCAGAATATACCAATTGCAAAATGGAACAACAAACAGCATCTTTCATTTCTGGTTGCAAAGAGGACAAAGGAGAGCCGGACAAGGGGACGCTGACCTGTGAACTGCTGGGTCGCTCGAAGCCTCGACTAGACAGCCTCTTCTTCCTTTTCTGGCTGTCCCCGCCCCCTCTGAGGTCCTCCGGCGACAAGCCAAGCCCCGCCCCCATCGACCTGCCAGTCACAACAAGGGACACACATTCATGAGAGAAGAATAGTGGTGGTTTGAAGGGGAAAAAAGGG